>NC_136414.1:171183812-171403812 GCF_051521515.1 Lactuca serriola
TCAAGAGTAAAATACATAAATAATTATCTAAGTATAATTATTTTACACTACGAGTACACTACAAGAAGGGAACACTTACAATTACAAGAATAAGAGGTAATTTACATACTATACGTAAACAAGTTAATACATGATTGTGAGCCAGTACTTCATTTTACACATTAAGGTATGCGTTAAAGTCCTAATTATAACCAGAGTCTCTTGGAGGGAGAACGTGAATTTAAGTATAGATCTATATGGGACTGACAATCCCGCACCTAAACTGTTAACTATAGTTAGGCTGGCAGGCCTAGGGTGACAAATGTCATAACATTCCGACGCCTAAAGAACGTCGCGCATGCCACTAATCACTTTAGCGCGGTTATAACCTTAGTCACAATAAGTATTAATTAAGCATTTTGTTTACGGGACAAACACGTCTTCAAAGGTTTTATTTTTATAATAGAACTACATTACAATACATTACTTTATAGTACAACTGGTGGATTCCAGGCTCATACATATAAAATGGTTTGCATGCGAATACAATACAGTACACTATTTTCCCAATACAATTTACTATTTCAGAGTACAGTAACAGATATAAAATTTCGTCTTATAGCCTAAGACTACAGTTGTTTTACAAAAAGAAAATATTGGATTTTCTGGAGGAACACACTAACATATTCAAAGAACAATGACAAGCTTTCCATCATAAAAACATGCTTATGCACTCACAACTTAAATGTTGATGCACATTCAAAATCACTTGTATTCTGAGGGAACCATTAGATAGGTACACTAAAGGTTTTTGAGAAGGCGTAGCATTCATGGTGTCACGTCTATAGTTTTTTCTATACTTTTTGATGTTATACAAACAATGTTGCAAACATAATGTAAATACTATATTATCAATGTAATTGTTGTTGTTAATTTGATTACTTTTATTCAATTGTTGTGATACTATACATGACGTCCTCCGCTCTCGAACATTTCCACAATTCCGCTTTGCGGGTGTGACATTTTTTATTTTTGGTAATTATCTTGTTCTTGTTTATTAAGATAATTGGAAGAGGTTTTTAGATCCCCCCATATTTTCGAAATATAGAGGATAGAGATTAGGTTAAATTAATTTGATTAATTTAATTGGATAATCCTTAGATGATTTAATAAACAAATTAATAGTTTTAATTAATAAATAATTATCAAATCAAATTTATTCTAAATTTAACTAGAATTGTTTTTAATTTCAAAATTTTAAAAGATTAAAAACCTTAGTATTTAGAAAAGTAAAAATATATCCTTATGGATCTTATTATTAATTTAATTAATTGATTAATTAATGGATGATTAATAAATCCATAATAGGATTAAATTTAATTAAACTAAAAGCTTAATTTATTAAAAGATTAAACCCTTGGAATTTTAAAATGTTTAAAATTCACCTTATACTATATATACAATTAAGAGTCTAATATATATTATATGTATAAGAAAGGTTAGTCGAACCGCTAGTACATCTCATTCACGAAGCCATACTATAAGGGGAGTTTAAGGAAGCGGCCTGTAAAATGACCATCGTTGGGTATCTATTCTTACTCACCGCTCTCTTGTATGGTGTAAGGTCGTTAGCCGAACAGGTTCGATATGACTATTAATCCTCATTAAAAGTATAATGATAAAGTAACTAAATCATTTTCTAAAATCCCATTGAATTAGTGGAGCGTCTGTGGTTAACCAACATGTTAATGATAAAGTAAAAAAATCATTTTCTAAAATCCTATTGATCATTAATGGAGCATGTGTGGTTAACCGACATACTAATATGGGACTAATATTGTTGGCAATGAGTGTCTCCTATATTATCATTGAATAAGTGGAGCGTCTGTGGTTAACCAACATGTTAATTTCAGATGATAAATGATATCGAGATTACCAATGGAAAGGGATCTGTCTCTAACATTTCCATGGGCATTGGCAATAGCAACATTGGTAGTCCAGAAAAGGTTTCTATTCCCAATGGAAAGGGATCGGCCAAGGTCAAACCGATTGACCATATAGTGAAGAGAAAAGCATAAATATGAGATAATTCCACGTGCTAATCCCAAAAGGTCTATGTTTTTCTATTTCCAATTGAAGGGGCATTGAATGCGAAGCTGCCGAGACTACCTGAAAGATTTTAGAGATAATAAAGTCAAGTTGTGTGACTCTACTTCAGATACATCCACTATATAAATGCATTATTTTATTAAGTTCCTATTCATAGTGTAAGTCCCCCAAAATGATTGAGTATCAATTAGATCCGCTTGATGGTGCGGAATCCCAATCAAACGGATGATTTTAGATCAAAATAGAAGAGAAGGAGAAGAAGAAGATGATGAATCTTGTATTATTTGATGATTAGAATCCAAATACAAGATTCACACACACTCACTTCTTCTCTTTAGTTTCTCTCTATACAATATGCTCTCCTCTCTTACTCTTCTAGCCGTACACTCATCACCCTATATATATGAGACATGGGTCACCAGCAGCACACGAGTGTACAGCTGCACACGTATGTGCGGCCGTACACAGGGTGTGTAGCCGTACACAGCCACAAAATTACAGAAAAATATATTTTCTTAGAAAAGCAAAGTATAAACAAATATTTAGACCCAACAATCTCCCCTTTGGTTTATAGCTTTCTTTTCTAACCGACCCAACAAACTCCCCCTAAAAAGTAGTTGGTTCTTCTTGTCAATCTTCATTTGGAGCTTGGCTTCAGCGTTAATCTTCAATTTCTTCACAACATCAGGATGAACATATGAATCTTCTATGAATGACTTCATCTTGAGCAGTTGGGCATTTCTTCAAGATTTGACTCTAAACGCATATTGGGTGAGGAGCCTTGATGTACTGATTCTTGAAAGATAGCGCTTTCAGCTTAAGAATCTTTAGAGAGAACAGCGGAGAGAAATAATCTTCTGGATCACTTCAGCAGGTTTAAGATAACAACAGACTGATTGAGGAGGCTTCAATGCAATCCATCAAATAATCTTCAAGTGCAGCTTCACCTTGCTTCTAGAGTTGACAAATTGAATGTTGAAAGAATAATCTTCATTTCTTGCTCCTTCGAATGAAAATTCTTCGATGATCACGGATGAAGCCTTGGCTCAGAAATCTCGATACAAACTTCATGAGTTTCATCTTCACCTGCGTTCACTTTTCAAGACAAAAAAAGCTAAAAGAAAACTTAGCACACAAATTAAAACAAAAACAAAACATAAATAACGCTATTTTTGGATTTTTAATTTTTTGATTTTTTTTGTTTTTTTGTTTTTTTGTTTTTTTGTTGTGAATTTTCTGATTTTTTTTTTAAGTTCTTCCCCTAAATTTGTGTCTAGAGAAAAACTAAGATCTAATTTAACTAAAAGAAAAATATTTGGGATCAAAGTTGTGAGACAGCCTGAACTTGTTTACCAGTACCTTCACGTTCATGAATAGATCTGGTCAATTGCCGGTATTGTGGTCCACTTAAACACGAAAAATTGTGACAAATTTTGGACATGCTATAAGTGACAAGACAAGTTGATCCTATGTTCCTAGATAAATCCTCCTAAGGGCCATTCATCTTACGACGACCAAGGATATTGTTGTCCACCTAAGTTGACCAGCAAGACCTACAGACAATCTATAATTGTTCAATTTTAATTGTACTAGAACGTGTTTCTCGCTTCTTGATATACCCCAATAATCAAGGACTTCTGAGGTACTCCTTACTTTAGGTGAGTAGACAATTATTAGGAGAGAGAATTGATTTAGAGTGCATATGTTGTACACCCAGGTCGGATCTCTTCCAATTATGCAGAGGGTGAAACATATGACTAACTAGAATTTCAGAGGGATTGAGAAGCAGAAGGTCGCATATGCTGTGTACCAGGTCATATTATTAATCACGCAAAGGAGACAACATATGGCTAACAGGCAGAAAGAATTGCATAGATAGAAGATGCAGAGAGACAGAGTTGCATATGTTGTAGTCCAGGTCGGTGTATTTCAATCATAGTGAGGAGGCAACATATGACTAACAGAAAGAAAGAAAGAAAATAACTTTCTACATACCTAATTTATTGGAATTCCCCAGTCTCCCCGTCAATATCGGAATTAAGGATAGAGTCCGTACATCAAGGAAAAGTTAAATGACAGTTCTAGATACAGGTTCCTTTAATGTGACTGGTGGATTCTCATGTATATATCCCTGCTCAACCTATCCAAGCGTCGTATTGTCAGGCTAAATGGATCTATCTAGGTCAAGATTTGTCAAGTCATTTGATTTCTTAAGTTCATCTTTGCCTAGTCAAGTCCATTTAAATCATTCGTGCCTACCAGCGCATCGAACACAGAGCCTAGACAATTCAGCTTTGGTGCTTTACACAGACTCAGATTGCCCATTATCACTTGTTAATATCACTTCCCAATAATAACTACTAACGAAAAACAATTAAGAAAATGAATAATTGTCTTTAAAATGAATCAGAGTAAGATAAACTTAGGAATATAGAGAGGAAAATTCAAATCGTAAGTCACCGATTGAATTTGCATCCAGAAGGTCTAAGAACAGCACGCATAAACTCATATTAGATCCAAAAAAATTTTACTTCGTTAAGCACAAACCCATATGATCCCTTCCTTTCTTCCCTTCCCGCAAAAGACACATACTCTCAAACAATGTTCTGAGTGTTGTACAGTTGAGAGATGCCTCTTATCATGTGCCAGGAACAGCCGCTATCAACAAACTGAAATCTGATGATATGCCTCCATAGCGGCTCCGACACAAAGCGGGATCAGTTGGTCTTTGGAACCCAGTCCATTTTGAAACTGGGTTTTCCTTTTTCATCTTTGCATAATACTCTCTCCCATGAAATATCCTGTTTATCACAAACAAAAGATGTAAAAATATTAGAAGCATTAGATGAATTGGGAGATTGAGCCTTCAAAACCCATTTGTAGTTGGGTTTAACCCATTTATTTTTCGATCTGATGGGTGGCTCAGCACTTGATTTTGAACTTGATGCCAACCGATGAGATGACTTTGACCTAACCGTTCTTTGTTTCACTGGAGCATCTCTTGGATTGGACTTCTTGGCCGAATTTCCCTTCTTGCCCTTGGGAGTTGATTTCTTGGCCTTGGGAGTTGAACTCTTGCCCTTGTTGGCATTCAAGTCGCCATTTTGCGATTTTGACCTTGAAGGGATTCTTTTGGGGTATATCCCTCTTGGCGCGTTCTGCCACCCTTGTGCATAGCAGGGAACGTATGTGCGATTTGGACAGTTTCAGGCAATGTGTCCAGGTGTTCCACAGTGAAAACAAGTATTTTTCTTCACTGGGAAGTTGTTTCTTCCTGCCCCTGGTGGCGTGCCCTTGCCTTGTTTTTGGTTGTTCCCACATTCACACTTGCAGCAAGCAGGTTGCTTCACTTGATTGGGTGGCATGTACTTCTCAATAGTAGGTTGATCAGAAGTAACTGAGTTAGAAGCAACAGATTCAAAGTTGAAGGAGTCATTGGATTGTTCAATAGTGTTCTCCTTGTTCTCATCCTCTACTGCTTTACCTGCACATGAAGTAGAAACATCAGAAACGTTCACCTGAAAAGCCTTAGTAGACCCAGATGGTTTAGTCTTAACTGAAGCTGGGATAGGGGTTTGGCCATACTGAGCAGACATTTCTTCCTCATTGGTCTCAAGTGGTGGTTATATTTGTCATTAAAAGGCGGTGGAACACTCTGATACACTAGACCCTTATTTTGATTATCTTTGAATTTTAATTGCTTCTCAATCATCGAGGCAACTACCTCACTTGACACATCATATTTTATAAAATTAAAATCTGCATTTTCAAATTTGTTTTTCAATGTGTCAAGCTCGGCAGACACAGAAGCAAGTTGTCTCTTAATATAGTCAAAATTTTCACATTTATTGCTATATTCTTCTTGAAGTTTTCGGAAATCCTTGATTTTGGCTTCTAGTTGTGCTTTTAATGGTTTATGACCTTTCTTAAGTGTATATCCTTCATATTTAAGGTCCTTATATTCTCTTTTTAGCAAATCAATTTGTTCAGGAAGAAATTTAATTGTAGTTTCACAAGATGGAGTACATGAAACTTCATTGACCGGGATGATTGAGGAACTCATTTTTTTATATATATTTTTTATGTTTTATATATATATATTTATTTATTTTTTATATATTTTGTTTGAATTGCCCTTTGACTTAAAAACCGAGAAAGTCAACCATATAAATCAAATTTAAAAAGTCAAACTCAAAAAGTCAAATCGAAAAGCTAAATTTGAAAATTTGAAAGATAAATGAAAAAGTCAAAGTTTAAAGTCAATGGTCAAACTAGAAAAGTCAAAGTCAAAATTGAAGTCAAAAGTCAAAAACTAAAAAATAAAATTTTTGGGTTGAAAATGTAATTTAAAAATAAAGAAAATTGATTTTTGGGTTAAAAGTGTGAAATTTGCGAAATTAGGTTCGAAATTGAGAAGCCTTTTGAATTAAATTGGGAAGGAGGAAACCATCCAGCAAGCTAGCTCAGATTGTAAGGCATGTGTTTGTTGAAGCGAGGCACCCTGGTTCGATCCCAAGCAACCCCAAAACTTAATCCATATTTTTTTTAGTGTAATAGATGCGAACTTGGGACTCTATGCGAGGCAGGCCGCACACCGAGACGCACACCCTGTTCGCACACTCCAAGCCGCACACCGAGCCAGCCGCACACACCGAGCCGCACACCTTCAACTGGCTGCAAGCCTTCATCAGCTTCACGAAAAAACGACGTTTTTCATCCTTTTTTGCTCTAAAACTCGATCAAAAATTCATTTTTATGAAAAATGCAAAGAACAAACCCCCTTTATTTTTTAGAGATATATCCAAAAACGCAAAAATCTTTTCAAAATAAGATCAAATAAGCTCCAGGTCTGACAAAATTGATTGATACAATCCAAGCTCTGATACCACTTGTAAGTCCCCAAAATGTTCGGGTATCAATCAGATCCGTTTGATGGTGCGGAATCCCAATCAAACAGATGATGTCAGATCAAAATAGAAGAGAAGGAGAAGAAGAAGATGATGAATCTTGTATTATTTGATGATTAGAATCCAAATACAACATTCACACACACTAACACACACTCACTTCATCTCTCTAGTTTCTCTCTCTACAATATGCTCTCCTCTCTTACTCTTCTAGCCATACACTCCTCACCTTATATATATGAGACATGGGCCACCAACAGCACACAAGTGTATAGATGCACACGCGTGTGTAGCCGTACACAGGGTGTGCGGCCGCACACACATGTGCAGCCATACACAGCCACAAAATTACAGAAAAATATATTTTCTTAGAAAAGCAAAGTATGAACCAATATTTAGACCCAACACATAGATACTTAATGCTTGATGTGATAGTCAGATTTTGATGTTTTGCAAGAACTAAGAAAAAAAAGAAAGCTTAAGAAAAGTAAGCTGAATTTGATCGTGAGAGATGGATTTCGGTCGCATAGTTTGATGATCAGATTTTTGAGCTACTGCTTAGGAGTTATAATAGATTGCTTAGGAAATATTTAGAGACATAGTTTTCAAATATTTGCATTGTAAGGACACATTTTTTTCTATTATTATTAATAAAAGTGAATTTTGATTTGTTTAGTTTACATTTCCTTGCAATGGCATTTATGAAAATTGGTGGTTATATTTCTGTTATTAGCAATGTTAAATATGGATTTGATTCTTAGTGTCACACCCCCAAACCAGATCGGCGGAAACGTTCGAGGGTGGATGACTTCATGTATAGTATCATAACAACAAATGTAATAGTGAAGAAAGCAAACACAACCATCATCACTATAATTGAAAGAGTTACATCATAGAGTAAGTTTACATGTTTCAAAATCAATTACATCATGATGACAAAATAAGTTTGAGTTTATCGCTTTAGCGTCCCGTCCTCGAAAGCAGTTGATTTACCTGTTTAGTAATTTCTTGAGAATACAAGTTGTTTTGAAAAAGTGTCAACACACAGGTTGGTGAGTTCATAAGAGTTTTAAATTGAGAAATAAATTGTTTTCCTTGTAAAAGCGATAGAGTATGTATCTAGAAAACCCGATATTTTCCTCAAAATGTGAAATGTAAGTTTCTATGTTATGAAATAGTGCATCCTGGAATTCCCTATAGATTCCTTCTATAATTTCCTTATGTACATAAGTTATATAAAATTTAAGTTATATAAAATTTAAGTTAGATAAAACGTCGAATGTAATGGGTCTGCCCTAGGCCCACAACCAAACGAGGAACAGGAAATAAGGCGGAACCACCAATTCTAAGCCAATCACGACTAGGTTCTATAGAACTCTAGCATATACACTTAGAAATTATAGCTGAAAACTGACAATGCAAAATTGAATGTGGACTTAAATCCAAAAACCAGAACCAAACCCTAGTGTAGTGTACGAAATAGTAATAGTGGTTGTGAACATAAACTATACATATCATAGTTCATCGGATAGTGATAGTGACTAGTGAACATGAACTATGCATATTATAGTTTACCAAAAGTGGTGGTGATAGTGAGTATAACCTATACATATCATAGTTCATCAAATAGCGATAGTGGTAGTGAACATGAACTATGCATATTATAGCTTATCAAAAGTGGTGGTGATGGTGAATCCTTTTCTTGTAATTAAGTTCGTAGTGTTGATGAAACATAAACTATACCTATTATAGTTTATCACTTTGTAATATATATATGTCATAACTATACCGATTATAACTAGCGTGTTCGTTTGTGGGGGTATAATGGACTTAACTATACTTATTATAGTTTATCATAATTATTCATAGTGGTAATAACTCTTTTGTATGTGTAATACCTTTAATAATGTGTTTGTTATGTAAATGAATCCTCAACTATACCTATTATAGTTTATTAAATATTTTTTTGGGTAGTGAGCATAAACTATACTTGTCATAGTTTACTAATGTTTGTATTTTAATGGATATAGCCTTGTAATACCATTTGTATATTTACCATACTTATGGAGGTAAGAATCCATTTGTTTTCTGATGTATGTCTATATAATAAGACAAGATGACATATATGGTAATAACATATCATCACATGAAGGTACACACCTTGCTCAACAAGTTACAAGGTGTATATGAAATTTAAAACATTTTTGTAGTATTGCCATTTCTATTCTATTTTTAGAAAATTCATATAAAAATAATTAAAGGTGCAAATCAGAATCCGTAAATTATGGAAGTTTGGAAAATGAGTCTAGTTTGTTCATAATTTTTATCATAAATTTTAATGACCTCTTACTTGTGTGAAAAAGTCCATAATCACAGACTGGTCCGGATTGATGTTTGAAATAATAGGCAGTTTTGTAAAAATCACCATAAATTGCAGAAAAATCATATGGAGATGTTCAAGTAGTCATTTTAAAGCTAAGAAGTGGAACTACTTGCAACTAAAACATTTTTGAAAACTAAAATGTTTAAGTTGTCCAAAAGAGTCCGTGAATGAATTCCAACTTTTCTGATGAAAGCTGTTAGAAAATTTTAGTTATGTTCTTGGTGTTTTAACTTGTATTCCCCCCTTAAAAACTTGAGAAAACATGAAAATGTAGGGCTATGAACTCACCTTGAGTGATTTCAGTAGATGAGTGTTGAAGAAGAGAAGTGTCCAACTCAAGAACACTTGAAGAATCACTTGAAGATTTGAAGATCTAACAAGAATGTGATGATGTTTGTGTAAACAATCTATGATTTTGAGTAGAATGAAGTGAAATAATCACAAGGAGGATGAATTATACTTACCTAGAGAAGATTAAAGCTTGAAGATCAGCCTTGGAGTCTTGAAATAGAGAGAAAAACTTTGAGAGAAAAGTTGTGTTTGATTTTTGGTGAAATGAGAGCAAGTGAAAGAAATGAGGAGAGAGGTTGAGTCTCCAGCTCTCAAAAACATGGAAATGACTTGTGAGTGGGGTAAAAAGGACAAGGAAGTGACAAGGTATGGTGGGGAGGAGTGTGGGTTAGGCATGGAGTGGGTATGGTGGTTGCTTGTGTCATAGAATAAAGGAAAGTCAACACTCCACTTCTTGTACTTCACCCACTCTTTTAGGATAATGTTATATCCTTAAAAACATGATAAATAAGTAATTATGGGTCCTTATATGCTAAAATAAAGTTTTGGGTGAAAATCCCGCGTTAAAATAATTAAAAACGAAGCTAAAATGAAGTCGTTGTCAAAAACCCGGAAAGAAAAGGCATTACAGCGAGGCTTCTCGGAAGGGGGCCGAAGGTTCGGTCCCTTCTGATGCTGGGTCTGAAACGAGGCGATGCGAAACAGTAGGAAGCGAGAAGGATGCTCGGTCCGAAGTCATTAGAAGCGAACTAGACCGAGGGCAATATGGAGCGAAAGGGACCGAACGAACAGTAGCTTCGGGTTCGTGTCTTGTGCGAGGTTCGGGCCCAAGAGGACCCTTCGGGTTCGGCTCAGCAGCCTTCGGCTCAGAAGGGTTCGGTCCCTAAGAGGACTTTCGGTCCTAAGAGGGGTTTCGGCTCCTTAAGAGGGGTTTCGGGTCCTTAAGCCTATTTTACTTGTTTTTCTCCCGATTCAAGCCGTTTTTGACCCGGTTAAAGGTCGGAATGACCCGAATGACTTCAAAAAGTTACGGGAACTTTTGAGAGAGATTTGGGAGAGATTTCACATTCTTGGAGAGATTTCTCATACAAAGAGAGTTTTGGGAGAGATTTCACATTCTTGGAGATATTTCTCATACAAAGAGAGTTTTGGGAGAGATTTCACATTCTTGGAGAGATTTCTCATACAAAGAGAGTTTTGGGAGAGATTTATGATAAAGAGAGATAGAGTGAAAACGATTGAGAGAGAGGTTTCATTTGTGACATTTTTGAGTGTCCGGCTTCGCAACGCAAGGTCCGTAAACCCTATTAAGCCTTGTTTAAGGATCTTACACACTCCCGATGAGTATGCAACACTGTTTTATCGGTTTGGCTCGATACTTACCACCGTTTTAGGTTAAGGAGATCTAGATGTACGTACTTTTCGATTTATGATCTCTCATTAGAATAGTGAGTTGTTTAGTAAATACATAACGTGAGCCCTAGTACACAAGGGTTAGTTGGGTTGACCGGTTTGACTTGTTGACTTTATTTGACTTTGAATTGACCAGAATTTGATGGTTGTCACTTCATCCCCCCGTTAGAGGGAATTTCGTCCCGAAATTTGCACTTTGAATGGGGATCCAAGAATTCAGAGGAAAGATGGGGGAAACTTTTCGCAATACAAGAGATTGATTATGGTGAGGAATAACCCGCCTGATGTCACATGTCGGCCTTGGAATTTCTTATTGTTTATGCTCTCAGTTTAATCCTTGGCATTACTACTATGCATGCTTTAATCGATGCTAGATTTAACATATGAAGAAGTTTAGAATTTAAACGTCGATGTTAGAAACACGTACTGATATTTGCGGGTTCCGGGGTGGTCTCTCCTTCGGTGATCGCAAGCACCCTTCCACCACCACTGGCATCTCTTGCACTTGGGCAATTCCTTTTAAAGTGTCCCGTTTTTCCACACTTGTAACAGGCTGGGCTTACTCCAAAGCCGGGGAACTAGTTGATAGGTCGTACCGGTGCCCTATAGAAATGGGTAGTGTGCCCCTTCCTATTGCAGTTCATGCAATGTAATTCTCTACAAGCCCCAGTGTGATGGAAGCTACACTTGTTACATTTCGGAAGGGTTCCAGCGTATTGTTTCATGGGAGTTGGCATGGTGAGGGTTGTGGCCGCATGAGCAACAAAAATTTGCGTGGTTGTCGTAGTGTCATGGCTGGCACGATGGTCGATGAGTTGTTGTGCCAAGTCCTTAGCGCTATCGAAGGTAGTTGGTCTTGAGGCCAATACACTATCATGAATTTGGGATGATAGCCCCCAAAGGTATCGTTCTACCTTTTTCTCCTCTGGGGTGACCATTGCGGGACAGAGGAGTGCTAGGTCATTGAATCGGACGGTATAAGCTTCGAGATCCGTCCCCGACATTTTGAGGTTCCAGAGTTCCTCTTCCAGTTTTTGCACTTCGCCTCTTAGGCAATATTCTTTCAGCATCAAAGCTTTTAAATCCTCCCAGCTTATAGAGTTAGCCACTGCAGGAGTAAGCGACTTAACTCTGCCGTTCCACCAAGTAAGAGCTTTTCTTGTGAAGGTGAATGCCGCATACTTGACCTTGCTTGCTTCGGGACAAGCACAAATTTCGAATACTGCTTCGGTCCTATCGAACCATTGCATCAGCGCGATGACGCCCCCGCTTCTGTTGAAAGGATCGAGTTTGCCATTCGTGAAGTCTTTGTAAGAACACTCCTTAGTACGCCCCGTGCTGTCCCCCTAATTCAAGTTAGTATTCCCGTATCCGGAACCGCCGGAACCATTTGTACCCATTTGCGGCATTGCTGCCGCCACGGCTGCTGTTACTGCAGCCTGAAACATCATAGGATCAAACTCCGGAGGTGGTGGCGGAGGGGGCGGTGCTGTGCTGCCGGAGGGTCTGGACTTTTTCTTTGGCGGCATAGTCCTGTCATAAGTTGGTAGACACGAACATACAATAAGTTTCTAATAGTAGTGACAAGTCAGATGTTATCAAGCCAGGCTTGTCTGTATTATGTTCTGACTTAAAAGTATTTTGTATGTAATTCATGTTGGGTTTTGAGCAATCTAACACTTCCTAAGTGTGCATGCAACCCTAATAAACCTTGGATCTATGTTTGTCTAAATACATGCAAAATAATAATTTTCCAAGGTTCATAACCTATCTAACATGGCATGGGGTACTTTTAAACATAAAAGAATTAGATGAGATTACATACCTTTTGATGATGAGTTTGATTCCTAAGGAGTTTGAGGGCCAAGCACCAATAGTGTGAATGCCTCAAATGGAATCACAAATCACTACAAACTCTTGGAAAACTTTGAGAGAGTGTATACACACTTATAAAATCGGCCACACACAAAGCACACACACTAGTGCCATTAGTGGCTATTTCATGCAACATAAGCATTTATATATAGTGTACATGATTAGGGTGAAACCCTAATAACCCATGACCTTTCCTTTTCCAAGGATCCATGGGTTAAAAGCTCCATGGATCATCCATGGACTTCCATACAAGCCTAGCCCATTAACAAATGAGTGTTAGCCCACACTATATAAAACCAATAGCCCACAATCTAATTAGTCTTCCTTTTAATCTCTAAATTACTTCATAATTAATTTAAGACTAAGACTAATTAAATAACATGACTTCATATTAATATATTATAACTTATAATATATTAATAAACATATGTGTATAACTCTCATAAAATTATCCATAAATAGTTTGGATGAAATGCAACCCAAATGGACGATGCCGGGTCGGGTCAGGTATATACCAAATAAGTTATGGACTTAGACACCTTATCCAACAGACTCCCACTTGGATAAGTCTAATAACTATATTTGCGTATGTTACTTCAGGAACCAACCAGCAATCGTAGCTCTCGAAAACTCTGTTGAACTATGAAGCGCCATTTCAGATAAGTGATCAATTAATCCTCTGTTCTCATGATATCAGCCGAACAAATACATGGAACAACGTCGTACTTATTGTCCAGCAGTTTGTTTCCCGATTTTCGATTTGTCTGACAAAGAACTTAATCGAACACATCAATTTAGTTCTGACCGGCCAGTACATAGGTCACAACAAAATCATCGAGGGGCCCAGATATCGCTTCTATTTCTAGAAGGAACAGATAAACTTCGACTCATATGCTTGTTCTACTACTTGTTGAATTGTACACAAAGGCAAGTTTTATAACATCAAGTTACTGATGCGTTTACGTGCAATCAATGCACAACCAACTCATAGGTAACAACTCATATCTCTAGGTTTGAAGATTTATATGATATTACCGTCTCACGATCACTCGAGATATATTCCATGAAGTGATACAAGTGAGCGTGGGTTTATTCCAATACTCATAACTTATGAGCACTCATGAATGTTGTAGCAACCATTGCTATGACTAAACCCATTTAGCCATCTACAAACTCGATTCATGGCAGTCTTGATTCATACCTACTTCCAACATATGAACGACTGTGGAGTGTTTAAATAACTTAGTCATTCGGAAAGAATAACCTAGCTATTTTGGAAGTCAAAACATGCAAAGTGAAACACAATAATAATCGAATCCAATATGGTCTCAGAACCCTTTTGAATATAAATAGAACCACCTTTTATCTATCACAATATTGATTACACATTATTCATTGTATAATGTTTCAAACAATCAACTTAAGACTTGAATAAAAACAACAGTCATCCCATGCTCCTAGCATGTACACTTTGTTTTTCTAAACAATAGTTATGCCATACTCCAAGTATGCACACTATGTTTGTCTATGATCCGTACATTGTGATGTAGATCAATTGAACATGATTCCATTGATACTCATTTCACAATCCCAAATCCTTATTGTAAATGTGAGAATCCCCGATTCCTATCATTTACCAAAAAAACTGTTAGAGGTTAAACTTTTATGCAATGTTCCTCTTGTAATGATTATGCACAAAGTCACCAAAACCTTGTCACCAGTCATTACAGAGTATTCCAAAGAAGGTCAACCTCTATGGAACGGAAGTTTCATATTCAAAGTACATTGCTTTGAACATCCTTCTTGCATTAAGGTTTTCTAATCTTACATAGATTGAATAACTTCCACCTATGGAGACATTTCCATAGTCCCATTTTGACTATCACTTCCGAACAAGAGTTACTTCTTTTCAGAATATGTCAATATGGTCCTTTCCGACAACTTACATCATACTTCCAACTTTCCCTGAGCAACCATTCTTTGGTGAACCTCAGATTGTCCTCGATAATTGCTTAATCACTTTAGTCATATCCACTTCTAGACTTTTCCCTTGTCAATGCCTTAAGCATTTGGAAAATTTAGAAAAGATGAATATTATAGCACATGCAATCGATCCTATATCCGAAGCATATGGGAAACGATTCATGATGTTTGACATAAAGACATGATACTAGACAAGTCTTTTGCTACAATATTTTTTATTTGCCATGTTTTCAAAATTTAACTATGAAGAAGGATGCCGTAATCATAATCAAATTTTGAAAACACAATATATATAGAATTTCTTCAAGTTGAACCATTCCAACATAAAATTCATATATATATTCTTGACTAAAGATGATTAAAATCTCAATCTAAGCTTTAGAATTGAAATGAAGTATGATTTCCTCTCCCTTAATTATAGCAAAATGACTTTTTCAACCCCTGCAACTTCACGAATTGAAACTTTTGTTTTTCTATAATTAACATTGCTAACTTGCAACACTAAACGTAATAATCATGCTCCCACTAACATGATGATTATCAGCATAACACTTATGCTCCCACTAGCTCTGACATATTTCCAGAAATTTGCTGGACTTCTGAAATTTAGATTCATACATCCTTTCTTAGATAGCTCACATGTGTGTCTAAACAATTTTCAGAACTATGAAAAGGGATACCGTAATCATAGTCTCAATTGCTTAGGCATTTGCCATTTCTCACAAGTCCATGTTAGTGTGCCGGTTAACCACACGTGCTCCACTAACGACTTTTGAAAATGCAAATAACACAATTGATATCTACGTAAAATCTACTTAGTGAAAGCATTTCCTCACCATCATTTTCATGAATCGGAAAGAAACCTTATGACACTTAGATTTTATAGTGTATGAGTTCCTATCCATGTGAATTTTTCAAAACCATAATCACAAGATAAGGTTAGTGACAAATTCAGCCTTACATGGATTAAACTTGTTCAATCTTAGTTTCTTGTCACCTTGGTAGCACAAGGCCCACCAATGCTTCCAAGTTGAACTCTGATAACTCACATGTAAATTCAACTTATTTGAAGTAGGTACAGAAACAAGAATTATGTCAACACGATAGGTTGCAAACCTTAAGTTGTGTGCTAGTGATAAATTACAGGTTTTACTCCTGATTAAATCTTGAAACTCTTTCAGGGTCTTTAAGGCTCCCACCGTCCCCTTAACATATAAGTTTCCCCAGTCAAGAACCATTCCTTGACAAAACAAATATTCAATGGACAGTGCGGATTCTTATCAAGACTAAAACTTTACACAATTGTTCTTAGTTGGTCTTTGTCTCATCCAAGACATCACAACTTACCAATCTCAAATGTACAAGAATAGAAAACATTTTACTCTTACATTTGACCAGTGTTAATAAATCTTCCTTTATGTCACTCAAAGTTACAATCTAGGAGTATGACTCTAAGAATTGTTTTGGAACGAAGTATGACTCATCTTCTTGATTTTAACCAATCCAACAATTCATGACCTCTCTTCTTAGCCATAACAATGCACTAAGATGTCCTTAGAGTATGAATTTGTGATATGGTTTCATAATCATTAAGATGATCATGAAATACGATACTAAAGTACTCTCCCATCCTTTCAGATTTGAGAAACTTTTATCTTTCTGCCTAATTTGATTCTTCTCATTTGTTTTGTTATACATTGTAACCTTTCCAATGTTACAGAATTATACTTAACCTCATAAGTATAATCATATTTACTAATCTTTAGTAAATCATGACAAATCAATCTTTGTGGTAGACCTTGACCAGCGCACACCCAGTGTACCTAATTCCTTAGTCCTTCAATTGACTCACATATACATGTGATCAAAGAATTAGTCTTAATTTTCAAAGATGAAAATTCTCATTCATCATACAATACAACTTGTATAATTCCAAGGTTCTATCCAATTGAAACTTGGGTGATGAAAAACTTTCTTCATTTGGTAAATTCAGACACTACCACAAATGAAGGAATCAAATCCACTTTCCAATATTTCTATTACTGGAAACATATAAGCAACAATTTTCCACAGATGCCATTGTAAGGATATTTTTTTAAAATAAAATTAAAACCCTTTTTTTTTTTTTTTTAAACTTTGCGGAAAAACTTATCCTTACAATCCACATGAAAACCTTGTTGTTATCTATTCGTAAGCAATATATTATAACTCTTAAGCAACAGCTCAAAATTCTGATTACCGAACCATGCGATCGAAACCCACCTTCGCAATCAGAATCAACATATACTTACTTTAAGCTTCCTATCTTTTCTTTAATTCTTAAAAACATCAACATGTGACCCATTCACATTATGTAATAAGAATCTCCAAATAGAAACTTAATAGAGTTAGTCAGTGGACTTTACCCGAAGTAGAGTCAAACCTCTTGACTTGATCAACCTTATGACCTTTCAGGTGAATAGGGCAGCTTCGCAACCAATGCCCCTTCCTTTGGCAACAAAACACATGGACCCTTTGGTAATGGCACATGGGACTATCTCAGACTTAGCCTTTCTCTTTACCATTTGGTCAACCGAGTTGACTATAGCCGATCCCTTTCCTTTGGGAAGAGAAATCTTTTTCTAGATATCCAATGCTACCATTGTCAATGTCCATTTAAGACTTGGGAAGTTGTTCTTTTAATCAAATTTGCTTTACTGGTGTTCCAAATCATTGTTGATTCCACAACACCAAGCAAATAGATAACATCATTAAGGGTCATGTCATAGTCTGTCTCATAGTAGTCCCAAAGAGACTCACTATGTTACTAAGAAAGTGATTGAACATACGACTTTCACGAGACTTTGACACCCAACTCTCCCGGCTTGTCAATATGTGACTTTATCTCCAAGATGTGAGCACACATAGACTATGCTTGCCAATAGGGATTGAGTGACTTTAAACTTTTCAAGAACTTGTGGGTGAGGGAGAATAATTGGAGGAGGTGGAGGAAGTGAAGCATGATGTTGAGGGACACCGTCTTCAAGAGATTTGAGAAGATCATAGTTGTCTGAACCAGACATCTATAATGGGAGAAAATCAAGTTAGTTGATTCAAAGTCCTTAATATAACACCCAATATGAAATATTAAGGCTAGGACCCAACACAATATTTTATAATTTGGAAGAGGGATGCCGTAATCTAAGCTATAAAATATTTGAAGGTAGGAGAATGACGATTCACCAATTTCCACCATGAAAAACGAAATAATTTATTAGGTTTTAATTGGATTTGAAATTCCTAGATCTTTTGAGATTCATTGAACTTTTCAATGTCATGTTTCAATCTCGAGTGTGCCCTCTCAAATTTTGTGACTGGGATGCCGAGGATCACAAAACAAGGTGTGAATAACCATACCAATTCATTTGGTACCCTTAATATTATCACCCAATCAATGTGCCGGTTAACCACACACGCTCCATTGATCTATGACAAACATTAACTCACCCTTCGTGATCCTTACTAGTCCAAGTTAGTGTGTCGGTTAACCACACACGCTCCACCAACGACTTGGTAAGGTCCAAATTGTGAATTCCATGGGCTAGCACCAAATTCACATTTTTCCTAAAGTAACTAAGATTGGGAATTAAATAAAAAATATTTAGTTACTTTATAATAATCATTATACTTTTAATGAGAATTTAAAGTCATTGTCCTATCCGTTCGGCTAACGACCCTCCACCAGTCAAGCAAGCGGTGAGTGAGAGTGGACACCCATTAAGTCGCCATTTTATAGGCAACAACCTTATACCCACCTTATAGACCGGCTTCGTGAATGAGGCCTACTAACGGTAAAACGACTTGTTCTTATACATATATATATATATATATATATATATATATATATATATATATATATATATATATATATATATATATATATATATATATATATATATAATTAACCATTAATCTTATAAATAGTATAAGGGTAGAATTTTAACTTTTAAAACTTCTAGGGTATGGAATAAATGTTTGTGTGAGACTTTAGAAATTCCAAAACTTGAGGGCATGTTTTGAACAATTCATAAACTTTTGGATATTCATAACTTATGAGTTTTAATTAAGTGTTTAAAACTTTTAATGAAGAGTCTCCTGGAAATCCATAACTTGAGGACAAGTTATGAAGTCCATAAAAGCATTTATGGGAAAAACTCTTCAAGAAAATGTAACCTACAACTTCTTAAAAAACATTTAAAAGAAAAACTCTTGGAATTTCACAACTTGAGGACAAATTAAGAATTCCATTAAAACACATTAAGATCAAGAATTAACTAACAAACAATTTGCAAATAATTCCTATGATCTAACAAAACTCATATGAACATGAACATCCACATCAACAATTTCAAGAATCATATGAACACATATAAAATTGAAATTTTGATTATAACTTTGAAATCGGTCCACCATCATCATTACCACATCCAAAAAAAAAGGTTTTATGAGTCCAAAATAGTTTAAGGTAATGATTCTAGACCAATTCCAGCACCAAAACTTGAAGATATGCTGTCTGGGGGTCCAACTCGTCGAGTGCATGAACCAACTCGCCGAGTTAGATGAGTTTTGCCTTGGACTCGTCGAGTCCCTTCATGGACTCGGCGAGTCAGCTGTGCAGACAGCATAAAATCTTCGATTTTCAGCAATTTGCATCAAGTATTCAAACAAGCAAGCCTAGGTTCTGATACCACTATTGGGTTTTGAGCAATCTAACACAACCTAAGTGTGCATGCAACCCTAATAAACCTTGGATCTATGTTTGTCTAAATACATGCAAAATAATAATTTTCCAAGGTTCATAACCTATCTAACATGGCATGGGGTACTTTTAAACATAAAAGAATTAGATGAGATTACATACCTTTTGATGATGAGTTTGATTCCTAAGGAGTTTGAGGGCCAAGCACCAACAGTGTGAATGCCTCAAATGGAATCACAAATAACTACAAACTCTTGGAAAACTTTGAGAGAGTGTATACACATTTATAAAATCGGCCACACACAAAGCACACACACTAGTGCCACTAGTGGCTATTTCATGCAACATAAGCATGCTTATATAGTGTACATGATTAGGGTGAAACCCTAATAACCCATGACATTTCCTTTTCCAAGGATCCATGGGTTAAAAGCTCCATAGATCATCCATGGACTTCCATACAAGCCTAGCCCATTAACAAATGAGTGTTAGCCCACACTATATAAAACCAATAGCCCACAATCTAATTAGTCTTCCTTTTAATCTCTAAATTAATTCATAATTAATTTAAGACTAAGACTAATTAAATAATATGACTTCATATTAATATATTATAACTTATAATATATTAATAAACATATGTGTATAACTCTCATAAAATTATCCATAAATAGTTTGGATGAAATGCAACCCAAATGGACCATGCCGGGTCGGGTCAAGTATATACGGAATAAGTTATGGACTTAGACACCTTATCCAACAATTCATAACAAAGCCCCTATGAATGAATTTAGTGGTAGTGACTCAAATGCAACTTGTGATTTGTTTCGTGCTCGATCCTCTCCTAAAATCACTTGGTATATATACCAGTCGTGTATAATTAAGGTCCAATAGGCCTTCGAACTTAATGAGTCTGCCCTAGGCCCACAACCAAACGAGGAACAGGACCTAAGGCGGACTTACCATTTCTAAGTCGATTATCCCTTAATTACACCGGACCTGGAGGTATACATTAAGAATTTCACTTTTTTGTAATACAGGGTTATAAAATACGTGGAAAGTTCCCAATGAATTTTAATGCGAGCCAATTTATTTAATATAATTTAGTGTATAGGGTTCGAGGAAAATAGGTCTACATCTCATTAACGTAAGGAAAATTTTTGGACAATGCTACAGTTCCCTTGAATAGTGTAGTCTCCGGATTCTGAAGGATTCGAATGTCTCCATTAAACAGCCTAGGTTGGTCTTGCTCTTCGCTCCAGGTCTCCAAGCACTCTACCCAAGGAGGCGTCGGGCCTTGAAAAGCCGGACGAGGGTTAGGATTCGGAACAAGGGTCATCGGGGGGTAGGTTCTCCATTTCAGGTTCGGAGTCGGAACCGTCAGCAAAGCCTTCAGCTTGGTGACCATCCACAAGGATTGGGTAATCATTCTCTGGCTCGTCTTCGAACCATCCAGCTTTGTCGTGGTTGGGGTAGTACGAGTCGGCATGGGGAAGGAATCCAGCCATGATATTTTTGAGAGAAATGGAAATATAAGGAATAACTAAGTAGACGTACTAATAAGATAATTGTAAGATGATCTTTATCAGGTACTTCAATACCTTGTTTAGTGCATACTAGTCATATGTATTTGGGACAGGATAGACCTTCGAATAAGCGATCCTAACTCTAAATCCCCAATCCAACGAGAACAGGAAGTAAAGCAAATATCCACAGATTCTAAGTCTATGACGTCCTGGATACATATAATTTTAATGTATCCACTAGGCAATTGTAACGCCTGTGTTTCCGGGCTTGCCATTTGTAGCAATATAATAGTCTAAGTTAACCTCTGTAACCCGTTTTGAAATAATAAAGATTGTATTATTTGAGTATTATGTGTTTTGTGCTTAATTGCTTAATTATGTGGTTTGATTAATTAAGAATAAAAATAAGCGTCAAAATTTAAGTGTAAAATAAACTTAATATATTTGATTAATGTTGTAGTAATTGAAACGAGGTTTCCGAATATATTTAGAACGCCCAAATCTGACTTCGTATGAGGAAGTTATGATTTATCGAAGTTCCGGCTTAGCGGTATACAGCCTGTTTTACTCGATTTGAGATCGAGCGGTTGTTAGCCGAAGCAATCTAAATGAGAATCGAAGATCTCATTGTTGGTATCGAAGCGATAAAAAGTTAGGCGAGAACGGACGTCAAACGAAGAAGTTATGAATTTATAACGAAAGTTTCTGTCCCGGCCTATTAAAAATAATTAATAAAAATAAAGTCAAAATTAGCCGACGGAGTCTAAACGAAAGTCGTAGAGCATGGTCTCACCTTTCCGTGGATATAAAGAACGTCAAAAACGAAGTTCGTATGAAGAAG
This sequence comes from Lactuca serriola, assembly GCF_051521515.1. Taxonomy (NCBI): domain Eukaryota; kingdom Viridiplantae; phylum Streptophyta; class Magnoliopsida; order Asterales; family Asteraceae; genus Lactuca; species Lactuca serriola. Next base: position 171,205,858 of record NC_136414.1, read on the forward strand.
TTATGAATTTCCGAAGTTTATTAATCATTTTGTATTTATTTTTAATTCAAAATTCGGAAGTATTATCCGAACGAGTCATTGATCTGATCTGAGGTACGCGCCGCGTACTCGAGTACGCCCCGCGTACTCCGAGGGATGTCGACACTCGCACTCGAGCACTTCGGATACGTAAGCAATGACGTTTTGGGCAGTACGCCCCGCGTAACGCAGTACGCCCCGCGTACTCCGAGGCTCCAGCCTCTATATAAAGGAATCCGAAGACAGCCTTATGTCTTGTTCATTTTCTTCTCTTCTCTCTAGTCTTTTGCATCGTTTTTCGTGCCGAAGCTACCCCGAAGCCCCGGTATCATACTCTAGCCCCGAGGCAAGTCCCGAGATCCCGAAGATCCCGAGAAGTGCGGTTCCCGAGTCGAAGCTCTGCCCGCGAGAAGTTCGATTTTCGAGGAGATCTTCCAGATCTGCTGTGGATTACTACTTCTATAAGCCGTAGTGCTGTCCGATCATCTTCTGATCAAGTGAGTGTGTAGTTATTTTCTTTCCAAATACAATAATACGAAGTATTATATATAAAATACGTGCTATGTGTATATATTTGGTTGTGTTATGTGTGAATGAGTATTCACTCTCTTCTATCTTACAGATCTGCTTATTTCTTTATGAAATATGTGTTATGTGTGTGTGTGCCTCATCTGTTTTGTGATATATGTGTTGATTAAAGCATGCTATACAGGTTTTCTTTAAACTATGTATACAAATGTATATTTTTATCTACTAATATGTTGGGTAGAACATGGGTAGACAGTTGATGTGTAATAAACAGATGAGAGGCCTCGTTGTTGTTTGATTGAGTCATCTAGCGGAGTTTAGATGACGACCACTGGCTATTCTAGACAGTCTTGTGGAAACATTAGCAGGTTCGCCACCTGTAGGTGTTAATGAACTTGGGTGTTCATTCGCTGTACTCCATCCCCCTCATGGTTGCCTTATTTGACTTATATTGCTGAGGTACCCCCGAAGCATGTGTTGTCGCCCCGATGAAATATTCTTAGACTAGGTCCCTTATGTTAGTTGTTTTAGGGACATTAAAGTGAGAATAACGGGAATGGGTAATTGGGTTATTGTTGGTTGGTGAAAATTAAATATGATATTTATTGTGGGTTGAAAACCCTATATGCTCACCAGGCTCCCAAGCCTGACCCACTCAGTTTTAAATTGTATTACAGGAAGTGGCGGAAGGGCATGAGATGGATGAACCATCAAGATGTTTTGTTTACAAGTCTGCATATGTTTATATTTGTTATATGACTTGTAATGTATTCGTTTATGCTTATTGGTCTGTATCGGAACATGACACCCCGAGTTTTGATTATAATGAAAATACATTTCTTTTATGAAATGCTTCGGTAAACATTGTTTTATCATGTTTTGTTTTTGGGAACAAATTCCGCAACTCTTTCAAATCAAAAGGATTTACTCTGAAAATATTTAAAAGCATAAATGAAAATCGGTCTTTTCTGGCCGAGATTTTGGGGATGTCACAGAAATTATTGACCTATTGATAAAAATCTATTTAGTTCTCAGATAGTAATTATAATAACACCAAATACCCCTATGGTATTTCATTGTGGTAGTGTTGGTAAGTTTTTAGACTTGTTGTAACACCTACGACCATTCATGGGCATATGCTAGTCACTTTTGGGTGAGACATATTTGATCAGGCTATGTCATTCCCATACTTGACTATACATCCCCAAGCCTACTCGTATTGTTCAACAATCACCACTTTTGTCCCATCCCAACATGATACTGACCCTAGTGTGTGTGCACGTGCTCATACTTTTACCGAGAAATTATTTGTTTCTAAAAGTGTAGTTATTTGGAAAATGTTAAATCAGAGACTTTCAGTCCCAATGTATTTATAGTTTGTATATCTTATATGGTTCGATATACTTAGTTCACTATAAACAAGGCTCTGATACCAATCTGTCACACCCCCAAACCAGATCGGCGGAAGCGTTCGAGGGTGGATGACTTCATGTATAGTATCATAACAACAAATGTAATAGTGAAGAAAGCAAACACAACCATCATCAATATAATTGAAAGAGTTACATCATAGAGTAAGTTTATATGTTTCAAAATCAATTACATCATGATGACAAAATAAGTTTGAGTTTATCGCTTTAGCGTCCCGTCCTCGAAAGCAGTTGATTTATCTGTTTAGTAATTTCCTGAGAATACAAGTTGTTTTGAAAAAGTGTCAACACACAGGTTGGTGAGTTCATAAGATTTTTAAATTGAGAAATAAATTGTTTTCCTTGTAAAAGCGATAGAGTATGTATCCAGAAAACCCGATATTTTCCTCAAAATGTGAAATGTAAGTTTCTATGTTATGAAATAGTGCATCCTGGAATTCCCTATAGATTCCTTCTATAATTTCCTTGTGTACATAAGTTATATAAAATTCAAGTTGGATAAAACGTCGAATGTAATGGGTCTGCCCTAGGCCCACAACCGAACGAGGAGCAGGAAATAAGGCGGAACCACCAATTCTAAGCCAATCACGACTAGGTTCTATATAACTCTAGCATATACACTTAGAAATTATAGCTGAACACTGACAATGCGAAATTGAATGTGGAGTTAAATCCAAAAACCGGAACCAAATCCTAGTTTAGTGTACGAAATAATAATAGTGGTTGTGAACATAAACTATACATATCATAGCTCATCGGATAGTGATAGTGACTAGTGAACATGAACTATGCATATTATAGTTTACCAAAAGTGGTGGTGATAGTGAGTATAACCTATACATATCATAGTTGATCAAATAGCGATAGTGGTAGTGAACATGAACTATGCATATTACAGCTTATCAAAAGTGGTGGTGATGGTGAATCTTTTTCTTGTAATTAAGTTCGTAGTGTAGATGAAACATAAACTATACCTATTGTAGTTTATCACTTTGTTTGTAATATATATATATATATATATATATATATATATATATATATATATATATATATATGCCATAACTATACCGATTATAACTAGCGTGTTCGTTTGTGGGGGTATAATGGACTTAACTATACTTATTATAGTTTATCATAATTATTCATAGTGGTAATAACTCTTTTGTATGTGTAATACCTTTAATAATGTGTTTGTTATGTAAATGAATGCTCAACTATACCTATTATAGTTTATTAAATATTTTTTTGGGTAGTGAGCATAAACTATACTTGTCATAGTTTACCAATGTTTGTATTATAATGGATATAGCCTTGAAATACCATTTATATATACCATACTTATGGAGGTAAGAATCCATTTGTTTTCTGATGTATGTCTATATAATAATACAAGATGACATATATCATCACATGAAGGTACACACCTTGCTCAACAAGTTACAAGGTGTATATGAAATTTAAAACATTTTTCTAGTATTGCCATTTCTATTCTATTTTTAGAAAATTCATAGAAAAATAATCATAGGTGTAAATCAGAATCCATAAATTCTGGAAGTTTGGAAAATGAGTCTAGTTTGTTCATAATTTTTATTATAAATTTTAATGACCTCTTGTGTGAGAAAGTCTATAATCACAGACTGGTCCGGATTGATGTTTGAAATGATAAGCAGTTTTGTAAAAATCACCATAAATTGTAGAAAAATCGTATGGAGATGTGCAAGTGGTCATTTTAAAGCTAAGAAGTGGTGCTACTTGCACCTAAAACAGTTTTGAAATCTAAAATGTTTAAGTTGTCCAAAACAGTCCGTGAATGAATTCCAACTTTTCTGATGAAAGCTGTTAGAAAATTTTAGTTATGTTCTTGTTGTTTTAACTTGTATTCCCCCCTTAAAAACTTGAGAAAACATGAAAATGTAGGGGTATGAACTCACCTTGAGTGATTTCAGTAGATGAGTGTTGAAGAAGAGAAGTGTCCAACTCAAGAACACTTGAATAATCACTTGAAGATTTGAAGATCTAACAAGAATGTGATGATGTTTGTGTAAACAATCTATGATTTTGAGTAGAATGAAGTGAAATAATCACAAGGAGGATGAATTATACTTACCTAGAGAAGATTAAAGCTTGAAGATCAGCCTTGGAGTCTTGAAATAGAGAGAAAAACTTTGAGAGAAAAGTTGTGTTTGATTTTTGGTGAAATGAGAGCAAGTGAAAGAAATGAGGAGAGAGGTTGAGTGTCCAGCTCTCAAAAACATGGAAATGACTTGTGAGTGAGGTAAAAAGGACAAGGAAGTGACAAGGTATGGTGGGGAGGAGTGTGGGTTAGGCATGGAGTGGGTATGGTGGTTGCTTGTGTCATAGAATAAAGGAAAGTCAACACTCCTCTTCTTGTACCTCACCCACTCTTTTTGGATAATGTTTTATCCTTCAAAACGTGATAAATAATTAATTATGGGTCCTTATATGTTAAAATAAAGTTTTGGGTGAAAATCCCGCGTTAAAATAATTAAAAACGAAGCTAAAATGAAGTCGTTGTCGAAAACCGGAAAGAAAAGGCATTATAGCGAGGCTTCTCGGAAGGGGGCCGAAGGTTCGGTCCCTTCTGATGATGGGTCCGAAGCGAGGCGATGCCAAACAGTAGGAAGCGAGAAGGAGGCTCGGTCCGAAGTCATCAGAAGCGAACTAGACCGAGGGCAATATGGAGCGAAAGGGACCGAATGAACAGTAGCTTCGGGTTCGTGTCTTGTGTGAGGTTCGGGCCCGAGAGGACCCTTTGGGTTCGGTTCAGCAGCCTTCGGCTCAGAAGGGTTCGGTCCCTAAGAGGACTTTCGGCTCCTTAAGAGGGGTTTCGGGTCCTTAAGCCTATTTTACTCATTTTTACCCCGATTCAAGCCGTTTTTGACCTGGTTAAGGGTCGGAATGACCCAAATGACTTCAAAAAGTTACGGGAACTTTTGAGAGAGATTTCACATTCTTGGAGAGATTTCTCATACAAAGAGAGTTTTGAGAGATTTCACATTCTTGGAGAGATTTCTCATACAAAGAGAGTGTTGGGAGAGATTTCACATTCTTGGAGAGATTTCTCATACAAAGAGATTTTTGGGAGAGATTTCACATTCTTGGAGACATTTCTCATACAAAGAGAGTTTTGGGAGAGATTTCACATTCTTGGAGAGAATTCTCATACAAAGAGAGTTTTGGAAGAGATTTTCGATAAAGAGAGATAGAGTGAAAACGATTGAGAGAGAGATTTCATTTGTGACCTTTTTGAGTGTCCGGCTTCGCAACGCAAGGTTCGTAAACCCTGTTAAGCCTTGTTTAAGGATCTTACACACTCCCGATGAGTATGCAACACTGTTTTATCGGTTTGGCTTGACACTTACCATAGTTCTAGGTTAAGGAGATCTAGATGTACGTACTTTTCGATTTATGATCTCTCATTAGAATAGCGAGTTGTTTAGTAAATACCTAACGTGAGCCCTAGTATACAAGGGTTAGTTGGGTTGACCGGTTTGACTTGTTGACTTTATTTGACTTTGAATTGACCAGAATTTGCCGGTTGTCACACTTAGTTATATCATATCGTGGTAAATGTCATAATTGACCAACTGAAAAGAAATTCTCATCACCCAAGTTTCAATTGAATAGAAACTTGGAGTCATACAATCTAAAGTGTGTGATGTATTAGAATCTTGATCTTTGAAAGATTAAGACTAATTCGTTGCTCACATGTTTTTTGTGAGTCAAAGTGAAGGACAAATGGATCTAGTACTTATTGATATGCATTGGTCAGATCCACCATTAAAGGATGATAAGTCTATTCGTCATGATTTACTGATGGTTCAGTAAATATGGTTATGCTTATAAGATTAAGTGTAATTCTGATTCTCTGAAAATTTTCAAAGAGTGGCAGAACGAATATGAAGAATCCATTAGGTAGAAAGATAAAGGTTTCTCCAATCTGAAAGGAAAAGAGAGTATTTTGGTATCGTGTTTATGATTATCTTAATGATTGTGGAACCATGTCACAATTGATCCTCGAAGAACATCTTAGTGAAATTGTTTCGACTAAGAAGAGGAATTAAATATTTTTGAATTGCTTTAACCGAGAGATGAGTTATACCTCATTCCAATCGAGTTTTAGAGTCATACTCTTGTAACTACAAATCGTATCTTGAAACTTATTTCAAACTAAGTAGGTTTATAACACCTCATGAAATGTGGAGTAGAAATATTTTTGTACCCTAGCACTTTTGGAATTGGTAGTTATGTTGTTTTGGTTAAAACATTAAGACCAATTCAGTGAAGTGTTTTCCTTGTCAAAATCCACACTAACTTTTAAATATTTGTTTTTGCTTGTCGAGGAATGTTCCTTAACATAAAAACTTATATGTCAAGAAGTCAGTGGGAGTCTTTTTGATTTTGAAGAGTTTCTGGAGTCAATCAAGAATAATCCTTTAAGCTATCACTAGCACACGACCTGAGGTTGATAACCTATCGTGTTAAGTTGACATATTCTTGTTTCCGTGTACCTTCCTGTTGAGTTGGCAATGCTTATGAGTTCTATGGTTTTCATGTGACTACAAAAGTCGAAGCACATTGGTCAGTGATAGTACATTGGTCAATGGAAGTGAGCTGCTTTACAACTTGGAAGCGCTAGTAGGCCCTTCTGCTACTAGAAGGAGAGAAATTAAGAATAAGAAAAGTTCAATCCATGAAACCTAAATTTGATTTTGGTTTTTGTCCTCAACCTTATCTTATGATTGTAGGTTAGAAATGACAAATTCACATGGATAGAAACACATGATGGGTTTTAAGCATAACAAACAATCCTATGTGTGTATGCAACCCTAATTACTTGGATCTATGTTTTCTCTTAGGAATGATAGCCGAAATCTCAATGGGTTGGAGGCTCCTTATATAGTTGAGATGGCATAGAGCCGAAGCAAGGATTAAGATAAGGAAACCCCAATTGCTTTTCTTAAGGACCAAACAATCCTTAAACCTTTTACAAGGAAGCCTTATGGCCGAAAATTCTAGAGTCCCTCTAGAATATTTCTTCCAAGCCTTTTAGGAGGGTTCTAGGGCTTCTTCCTCAACCATGAATAAAATACCAACTAGCTCCTAGACTTTTAATTAATTCAATTAATCCCAAAATTAATTCCAAATTAATTTATGATTAACCATCAATTAAAAGTATGATTTCTAATTAATATATTATTTTCATAATACATTATGAAATCATTTACATCAATTTATTATTCCAAATAATATATTCTTCCTCTTCCTTAATTAATCATCCCGTCAAGTTGCTAGTATGAAGGCAACCCAAAAGGACCGTGCTACTATTAATTTAAGTACATACCAATTATATGTATGGGCTTAGACACCTAATCCAATAGCCTCCCACTTGGATAAGTCTAATAACTATAACTACAAGTATAACTTCAAAAATTTACTAACAAATTGTAGCTCTCAAAGCCGTTGTCAAACTCTGACCTAGTCAGTTACGTGTCCTAAGATAAGGGATCATATAATCCTACGTTGTACAAGATATCATGTGGACAAATGACATGGAACATAATCATTCTCATTTTCCGAAAGTTTATTTCTCGATTTCGGATTTGTAATGACAAAGAACTTAATTGAACACATCAATTTAGTCCTGACTGGGCTCGGCACATAAGTCAATACCAAATCGTCGACGGACCCAAGATACCGCCTTTTCCCTTTAGGGTAAAAGGAACAGATAAGCTTTGACTTATATGCTTGCACTATTTACTCATTATATCATACACAACAATACGTTTTATAACATCAAGTTACTGATGCGTTTAAGCATTATCAATGCACAACCAACTCGTAAACAGCACCTCATATTTCTTAGTTTAAAGACTATATGATATTATCGTCTTAGAATTACTCATGATAAATTCACTGAAATAATTCTTTAAGCATGGGTTAATCCAATACTTAAATCCCTATTTCAAAAGTACTCGTGAATGTTGCAACAAACCATTACCATGTCTAAACCCTTAGAGAATCTACAACCCAATTCACGATAATCTTAATTCACAACTTACTTCCAAGGTATGATCGTTTGTGGATGTTTTGAATAATCCAATTATTCGGGAAGTAATATGCAAAATGAAACAAAATGATAAACAATTGACAAAAGATAGTAAACAATAATCATGTCTGATAAGGTGGTATTTTCTGTCGATGAGGTTTCCTTCTTCTACTCTACTCAGACCCTTCATGAGGGGATCTTCTAGATTCTCTTCAAATGATACCCTCTTTACGACAAGGTTTCCTTCTTCTACTCTATGTCTGATAAAGTGGTATTTTTTGTCGATATGTCACTATACGCAGTAACTCTTAATTCATCAATGCCACCAAGCACAAGTACCCAATCCTTAGTTCTTTGTAGATACTTAAGAATGTTCTTAACTGCTATCCAATGAGCTTTACCTAGATTTCCTTGATACCGACTAACCATGTTCAAAGAAAAAGCCACTTCAGGACGAGTATATATCATAGCATACATGATCGATCCAAAGGTGGAAGCATATGGAACTCGACTCATTTCCGCTATCATATGCATCGGTACTCGGACTTTGAGTCTTACTCAGTTTAGTATTGCTCTGAATAGGAAACTCTCATTTCTTTCAATTCTCCATGCTAAAACGTTTCAACACGTTATCCAAATATGTGCTTTAACTATGTCCAATTAGTTTCTTACTCCTGTTTCTCAAAAGCCTTATTCCCATAATATAAGCATCCTCTCGTAGATCCTTCATAGCGAAACACTTTCCAAGCCAGGACTTAACTTCTTGTAAGGTTGGAATGTCGTTTCCTATAAGTAGTATGTCATCAACACAGAATACCAAGAAAGTGACTATACTCCTACTAGCTTTAACATATATAAAAGATTCATCCTCACTTCTAGAGAAGCCAAACCCCTTAACTTTCTCGTCAAAGCAAAGATTCCATCTGAGAGAAGCTTGTTTTAATCCATAGATTGATTTCTCAAGCTTATACAATCTATTAGACTATTTAACATCCACAAAACCTTCTGGCTGACTCATGTAAACATCTTCAACTAACTTCCCATTAAGGAAAACGGTTTTAACATCCATCCACCAAATTTCATAATCATGAAATGCAGTTATAGCCAACATAACCCTAATAGATATAATCTTAGCCATTGTGTAACAACCCAAATTTTTACAGAAATTTTTAACTTTTAATTTCATAAATATCAGTCACAAGATGTTTAAAAATCACATTACATATCCATATCATTTAAAAATTAAGAGAAAGAAAACTAAATATGAAAACACCAGGGGAACGCATGCCGTGCCATTAAGCCGGGACCTTGCCCTTACCAAAAGAAGTACCTGAAACATGCAATAAAATTGTGAGCACAAACTTAGTGAGTTTACAAAACACTCAAATCATATACTCACATAATAACATGCATACACATAAACACATATAAGTTTGCTATGGACTCCCTCCATGGTCTTTATTGGAATGCCATGGGCTACCCCCATGGTCTTATATCCCTGAGCCATGGACTCCTCCCATGGTCTTGCCAAATTTCATGGGCTCCTCGCTTGGTTTACACATAAGTCCACATATAATTCCAATAATAAACAATTACATATTCCCATACAAATCATTCCATAACCGTTGATGGGATGATCTTGGTGCCTTCGATCCTTGAGTGTGGTGAGAAGAGTCACCTCAAATACTGAATGATAGCTGAATAGGTCTCAACTCCGAATATCAGCTCTACTCGACCCTAAACCGAAAGAATTCCTTAAATACAACTCGAAATGCAGTAAAACCCCTTAAAACTCAAAATTGGTCAAAGACTAAAGTCAAAGGTCAAAGTCAATGGCCCGAGTTAACCCAACTCGCCGAGTTGTCCTTCAACTCATCGAGTTTCTTCGTTAACTATATAGATAGGGAAAACCCTCATCAATTCGCCGAGTTCACTAGCAAACTCTCCAAGTTAGCCATAAATCCAACAACTTAATGCATTAAGTTGTTTCCATCGAATCAAGTAACTCCAGCACTTAGACCTCCTTCAAAATGATGTCTAGAAGGGTAAAGTTTCCAACTTTACCCATAGAAACCATCCAAGTTGAGTCAAAGCGAAACCCTAGAATCATTAGTGTGGGCTTGACCCATTAATCCCTTAAACTCTCAAAATAAAGTCCCAATATGCAGATCTGGTCCCCAAAAGCTGGAAAATCATGTAAAGTTTCCAACTTTATGTCCATGCATGCTAAAAGGAACCCTAGGGCTCAAAATGGGTTTAATAAAGGACTTAATGTATGAAGGGGATCTGACATCCCCTAATTTCTCGGCCAGAAAAGACCGATTTAATTTATGCTTTTTAAAATAAAATCAGAGAAATCTTTTCAAAAGATGTTGCGGAATTGGTCCCCAAACAAAATATGATAAAAGTTTATCAAAACCCTTCATTAAGAAGGTATATGTTTTCCATATATATATATCAAAACCTCGGGATGTCATGTTCCGATACAGATCAAAAGCATAAACAAGAGATTATAAGCCTTTCAACAGTTATTTACAACTACAGGCCTATAATCCAAAATTCTCTCGTCGTCCTCCGACTATGCTCGGGGTCCACTACCTGTAATCATAAAAACTGTAATCATAAAAACTGAGTGGGTTAGGCTTGGGAGCCTGGTGAGCATATAAGGTTTTCAACCCACAATAATAATATACTTATTAAGTTCACTAATCAACAATAACCCTGATTACCCATTCCCGTTGTCCTCACTTTACGTCGCTAAACACCTATCACAAGGGACCTAACCTAAGGATTATCATCGGGATGGACACTACTGCTAAGCGATTTCCTCAGCCATACATGTCCTTAAGGCAACCATGAGGGGGATGGAGTACGACAATGAACATTTAATTCATCAACACCTAGAAGTTGCGAACCAGCTAGTATTCCACTAGACTGTCTAGAAAGCCCGTGGTCGTCATCTATACTCCGCTAGATGACTACAACAACAACAACAACAACAACAACAACAACATCGAGGCCTCTCACCTTTTTAACACACATCAACTATTTCATCTACCCATGTTCTACCCAACATATTTTGTAGATAAAAGCATATACAGTTTAAAACTTGTATAAAACATCAATTCAATAGTCACCTCAATTAAACAATTAATATATTTACACATAACACGTATTTCAAGGTAAATACTTCATATCTATGTGTAAATTGAAAGTAACTATACACTCACATGTTTTGATGAAAATCGGGCAGCAATTCATTTCCTAAAACGATCTTTTCTAATAAAACCGGGAGTTTTGTTGAGAAACCGGGCTCTGCAAAAGTCAGGCTTCGAAACCGAAAAGATAAATTTTCTGGGCTTCTTGGGCACTTCGTGGAGTATTCCGGGCTTTACAATCGATACCGGGGCTTTGCGGGATGTGAAGATGAAGAAAATATGAAGAAAGGGGCTAAATATGGTAATTTCTTAAAAATATCCGAGAAGGCTCGAAGCCTTCTATTTATAGGGTGAAGCTTCTGATCGGGCGGCTGAGAAGTCTCCAGGTGGAAAAGATCCGAAGGCTCGCAGGGTAGGGCTCGCACGTGGGCTACGCATTGCTCGCACATGGTCTGCGCATGCGAGGGGCTCGCTGACAGTCTGTGATTTGACCGAGGTCTAGGGTCCGAAGTAGGGGGGTTCGTGGCATGCTGCGAGGGTTCGGACATGTGCTAAGAGGGTACGTATCGCACCGCTATTGGACCACTTCGGATTAGGCCATGTGCTCGGATGACTCAACAGCTCGGGTGACTCAGTAGCTCGGATGACTCAGCAGGACACGTGGCACCTTTTCAGCGAGGGTGACGTGGCAACTCGTGACTATGCAAATTTTCTCGATTTTCGCGCCAAAAATTCTAAAATCCATAACTTTCGCATACGAGCTCCGTTTTTGACGTTCTTTATATGCACGCATAGCTAAAATTACACTCTACAACTTCCGTTTAGACTTCATCGGCTAATTTTGAATTTAAATTTTATATTATTATTTTTAACAGACCGCGACATGAAATCCGTTAAAAATTCATAACTTCTTCATCCGACGTCCGTTTTCGTCAAACATTTTACCGTTGTGCTCCTAATGACGAGACCTTCAATTCTCATTTAGGTTGTGTCGACTAAAAATCACTCGATCTAAAATTCGAGTTTTTAGCTGTCTACTGCTAGGCTGAAACTTCGAAAAATCATAACTTCCTCATACGAAGTCAGATTTGGGCGTTCTTTTTATCGAACTTCTCGGTTTAACGAATACTACGACTTTTGTTTAGATTACTAAAGCTAAAAAGTAGTTTATCAAAAACTCACTTTTTATGACATTCAGCACCGTGTCGGTTTTGTCGCGAAACTTCGACAGGTCATAACTTCTTCATTATAACTCGGATTTTGGTATTCTTTATATCCCCGAAATCCTTGTTTCGACCACTACAACTTTATGTAAAGATATTGGGCTTATCTCACACTTTAATTTTGACGCTTATTTTTATTCTTAATTAATTAAGCCCTAATAATTAAGCATAAAACACATAATTCACATAATATTCACATAATTCCTTTTCATTTCTTGAAAATGAGTTACAAAGGTTAACCTAGACTATCAACTCAATATAAATGCCTAGTCTAGAAACACGAGTGTTACAATTCTCTCCCCTTTAGGATGATTCCGTCCCCGGAATCACATATCACCAAACAATTGCGGGTAGCGACTCATCATGTCACTCTCCGTTTCCCTAGTGAGATTTGGTCCATTCGCATGTTTCCAGCGCACAAGCACTAAATCGACCATCTTGCGTCGTAACTTCATAGTCTTACGGAAAACGATTGCCTCAGGTTCTTCGATCAACCTCTTGTTTTCATCCAACCTTTACTCAGAAATCGGAATTATGTCGGGCACATCTCCTGTGAACTTTCTCAAATAACACACATGAAAGGTGTTATGAGTACCCTCTAGTTCTTCCGGTAGCTCTAGCTTGTAAGCTTGATTCCCGATCCTCTGAAGAACTTTAAATGGTCCAATCAACTTCCCTCTTTTACCAAATCTTATAAGTTCCTTCCACGGCGAGACTTTAAGTAAAACTGAATCTCCAACTTCAAAGGTTATCGGTTGTCTTTTCTTGTCAGCATAACTCTTTTGTCGATCTTGAGCAGCTAACATCCTTTCCCTCATCACTTTCAACTTTTCAGCAGTCTCACGGACTATTTCAGGTCCGATAAACTGCTTTTCCCCAGCTTCCAGCCAACATGATAGCGTTCGACACTTTTCCCCATACAAAGCATGATAAGGTGCCATCTTAATGCTTGAGTGGAAACTATTATTATAGGAGAATTCTACTAAAGGTAAGTGTTCATCCCAGTTACCTTGGAATTCTAGGGTACATGCTCTTAGCATATCCTCCAATGTTTGAATCGTTCGCTCGCTTTGACCATCGGTTTGCGGATGGTAAGCTATACTCAAACACAACTTGGTACCCAATTCCTCTTGTAGACTCCTCCAAAATCTCGAGGTAAAACGACTGTCACGATCGGACACAATCGTTAACGGAACACCGCGAAGCCTCACAATTTCCTTCACGTAAGAATTCGCAAGTTTATCCATAGACCATTTCTCTTTGGCTGCTATGAAATGCGCACTCTTAGTGAAGCGATCAACGACCACCCAAATCATGTCGTGACCGTTCCTTGTTCTGGGTAGTTTAGTCACAAAATCCATGGTGATGTCTTCCCATTTACCCATGGGTATGGGTAAAGGTTCTAAACTCCCATACGGTTTCTGATGTTGTGCCTTAACCCTAGCACAAGTTACACACTCGGCCACATACTTAGCAACATCGGGCTTCATCGTCGGCCACCAATAATCGGGTTTTAGATCCCTATATATATTTGTACTGCTGGGATGAATCGAGTACATGGTCTTGTGAGCTTCTTCCATCAGAAGATCTCTTACTCTACCCGGCTTAGGTACCCAAATCCTATCTTGGAATACCTTCAACCCTTGGTTGTTTGTACCGAACACTAACGTTTTGCCCACACGTTCTTCCTTTCGGTCATTTTTCTCTAAAGCTTCCTCTTGAGCTTTCTTTATACTTTCCACAATTGTCAAGACAACTTCAATTCTCAAAGCTCTTGGCCTTTTCTTTTCAAGGTTTACCTTCCGACTGAGAGCATCAGCAACAACATTTGCTTTACCAGGGTGGTAAAGTATCTCATAGTCGTAAACCTTGAGTAACTCTAACCAGCGTCGTTGCCTCATGTTCAATTCCTTCTGATTAAAGAGATATTGGAGACTCTTATGATCAGTGAAAAGCTTACACTTTGTGCCATAAAGATAATGCCTCCATATCTTTAAGGCAAATACTACCGCTGCCAACTCCAGATCATGAGTGGGGTAGTTCTCTTCATGCTCCTTCAATTGTCTTGATGCATACGCGATCACTTTATCCCTTTCGGTCAGAACACAACCTAACCCAACTCCAGATGCATCGCTATAAACTGCGAAGTCATCAACTCCTTCAGGCAATGAAAGAATCGGTGCTTCACACAGTCTCTTCTTCAACTTCTCAAAGGCTTCCTTATGCTTCTCATTCCAAGCATAAGTGGCTCCTTTGTGGGTCAAAGTTGTTAATGGAGTAGCAATCGAAGAAAAGCCTTGGATAAACCTTCGGTAATATCCAACTAATCCTAAAAAGCTTCGAAACTCCGTAGGACTTTTTGGTTGTTCCCACTTCATTACAGCTTCAATCTTTGCTGGGTCGACCATTATTCCTTCTTGATTAACCACATGACCTAAAAATTGGACTTCTTGAATCCAAAATTCACATTTGGAGAACTTTGCATACAGCTTCTCCTTTTTCAGGACTTCTAGCACTTCACATAGATGCTTTTCATGTTCCTGCGTGCTTTTCGAATAAATCAAGATGTCGTTTATGAATACTATCATGGATTTATCTAAGAATGGTTTACAAACCCTATTCATCAAATCCATGAAAGCTGCTGGGGCATTGGTGAGTCCAAACGACATAACCAAAAATTCATTGTGTCCATATCTCGTTCTAAACGCAGTCTTTTCGATATCCTGCTCTCTCACCTTTAGTTGATGGTATCCCGACCTAAGATCGATCTTCGAGAAATAGCTCGAACCCTGCAACTGGTTGAACAAGTCATCGATCCTTGGCAATGGGTACTTGTTCTTTATCGTCACTTTGTTCAGCTCTCTGTAATCGATGCACATTCTCATGCTCCCGTCTTTCTTCTTTACAAATAACACAGGGGCTCCCTAGGGTGATGAACTAGGTCGAATGAACCTTTGTCCAATAACTCCTAAAGTTGTGTCATAAGTTATTTCATTTCGGTTGGCGCTAATCGATAAGGTGCTTTTGCTATCGGCATCATTCCTGGTAACAAGTCGATATGAAATTCTACTTGTCGATCAGGGGGAAATCCGAGAAGATCTTCGGGAAAGACTTCCAGATAATCACACACCACCGGAATATTCTGCACCTCCTTCTTTTCCATCTTGGAATCGATCACGAACGCTAGATATGATGTACATCCCTTAGCCAAACACTTTCTGGCTTTCATTAGGGAAATGATTCCAGAATTTACTCTGCGTTTGTCTCCATACACCATAAACGACTCTTTCCCTGGCGGGTTTACTTTTACTATCTTCTTTCTACATAGTATTTCTATATCGTTGGCGCTAAGCCAATCCATTCCTAAAACTATGTCGAATCCATTTAACTCGGTAAGCAATAATTCCTCTTGGAACTTATTCCCATCCAAGTCAATGAGGGTGTTTTTCATACGATGGCTAACAGGTACAAACTTGCCACTAGCAATCTCGACTATTATAGCATTAACTAGCATATCTACAGGCAAAGCTAGCTTTCTACCAAATTCATGCGATATAAAGGAGTAATTGGCTCCAGAATCAAACAAAATTTGGGCAGACAATTTGTTTACGAGAAAGGTACCTGAAGCGACATAGGCTTCTTCTTTCGCAGCTTCGAGTGTCATATGAAAGGCTATCGCCTTCAGCTTTGGTGGTAGATTGGGTTTTGCTGCGTCCTTCTTCTTCGGGCAATCCCTCAAAATATGCCCTTCTTCATTGCAACCAAAACATATGTTCTTATTGAAGGTGCATTCATTGGCATAATGCCCTGGCTTTCCACATTTGTAACAAGTGACTTCCACGCTACACTTCCCAGCATGTTTCTTCCTACACTTGTCACACCACTTGGCTTCGCTTCCTCCTCCAAACTTTCTCGAACCAATCTTCGAGAATTTGTTCTTTTTATTGGAACCTGAAGTTCCTTCAAACTTTCTCTTTTCGCCAACTTCAACCTTGCTGGCGGCTCTCCCTTTTATCATATCTTCAACAGACTTGGTAGCCCAGATAGCTGCCTCCAAAGTAAGTTCCTGATGTACTAGCATTGCGTACTCCCATGGAAGTCCCTTTGCATACCTATCTATTTTTTTCCAACTCATCTGGGACAATACGCAAAGCAAACTCCATTTTGTCTGTGAAGTTATTCGTATATTCGTCAACGGTCATACTCCCCTTCCGCACCGTTAGAAATTGCTTTTCTAATTCAAGTACGTTTTGGGCCGAGCAGTACTTGCGCTTGAAGTGCACTAAGAACTCTGCCCAAGTTAATTGCAGTGGCTCATTAGGGCTTAGGGTTTTCCCCAAAGTGCTCCACCAACGAGCAGCACTACCCCTGAACTGACGTACTGCAAAGGTAGTTTGTAACTTGCCTTGGCAATCACAAGTCATGAAAGCCAACTCCATTTCCGAGATCCAGTCAATTACTCCGACAGGATCTTCTTTTCCATTGAAGGTCGATGGCTTGCAAGTCATAAAGTCCTTATACTTGCACCCATTTCTCTCTATTCTACCCTCGTGGTTATTCCTCCCAACCACAAGCGGTTCACTATGACCAACCGATCTATTGTTGTTCCCTTCTTCAGATCAATCGTCATTTAGTTCACGTTGTTCAACAGGAACTGAAGGTTCATCTCTGTCGTTCAGCAACATTTGCCTCAATTCCTCCCTCTGTTCAGCCAACATGGCCTGAATCATAGTTCGTACTCCAGCTATGGTGATGGGTTCGGGTGCAGCTCCTACTATAGGCACTGGTTCCACCACTTGGGGTTGAGGTTGTTGGTTTCTGTTTGCATTTCCATGTCCACTCCGAGTTCTTGCCTTTTCAATCTGTATACCGAATAAGGAAAATTTAGGTCTTTATCCTTGTTAGACATTTCAATTCCCTTATCACTCCGAAACGTTTACATGTTAGTTCTAATCTCGTAATCATACGCTTAGAATCCTACACACATAAGGTTTCCAGATCCGGTTGGCAACAGACCATAGATCCGAACAATTAATGGCACACATAGCATTTAGCACATAAGGGCATTTTAGGCATCTTCCCTAAAATAAACTAGTGCTCGTGTCTAAAATATGGTAGACACTCATCTCATAATCATCACTTAGCATTCTAAGTTCAAGTCTAGAAATTCTACAATTTCTTAGTTCGCTTAAACTAATGCTCTGATACCAACTATGACATCCCCTAATTTCTCGGCCAAAAAATACCGATTGAATTTATGTTTTTTTAAAATAAAATCATAGAAATCTTTTCAAAAGATGTTGCGGAATTGGTCCCCAAACAAAATATAATAAAAGTTTATCAAAACCCTTCATTAAGAAAGTATATGTTTTCCATATATATACCAAAACCTCGGGATGTCATGTTCCGATACAGATCAAAAGCATAAACAAGACATTATAAGCCTTTCAACAGTTATTTACAACTACTGGCCTATAATCCAAAAATCTCTCGTCGTCCTCCGACTATGCTCGGGGTCCACTACCTGTAATCATAAAAACTGAGTGGGTCAGGCTTGGGATCCTAGTGAGCATATAGGGTTTTCAACCCACAATAATAATATACTTATTAAGTTCACCAATCAACGATAACCCTAATTACCCATTCTTGTTGTCCTCACTTTATGTCCCTAAACACCTATCACAAGGGACATAGCCTAAGGATTATCATCGGGACGGACACTACTGCTAAGGGGTTTCCTCAGCCATACATGTCCTTAAGGCAACCATGAGGGGGATGGAGTACAACAATGAACATTTAATTCATCAACACCTACAAGTTGCGAACCTGCTAGTGTTCCACTGGACTGTCTAGAAAGTCTGTGGTCGTCATCGATACTCCGCTAGATGACTACAACAACAACAACAACAACAACATCGAGGCCTCTCACCTTTTTAACACACATCAACTATTTCATCTACCCATGTTCTACCCAACATATTTTGTAGATAAAAGCATATATAGTTTAAAACTTGTATAAAACATCAATTCAACAGTCACCTCAATTAAACAATTAATATATTTACACATAACACGTATTTCAAGGTAAATACTTCACATCTATGTGTAAATTGAAAGTAACTACACACTCACATGTTTTGATGAAAATCGGGCAACAATTCGTTTCCTAAACCGATCGTTTCTAATAAAACCGGGAGTTTTATTGAGAAACCGGGCTCTGCAAAAGTCGGGCTTCGAAACCAAAAAAGATAAATTTTCCGGGCTTCTCGGGCACTTCGTGGAGTATTCCGGGCTTTACAATCGATACCGGGGATTTGCGGGATGTTAAGATGAAGAAAATATGAAGAAAGGGGCTAAATATGGCAATTTCTTAAAAATATCCGAGAAGGCTCGCAGCCTTCTATTTATAGGGTGAAGCTTCTGATCGGACGGCTGAGAAGTCTCCAGGTGGCGAAGATCCAAAGGCTCGTAGGGGAGGGCTCTCACGTGGGCTGCACATGGCTCGCACATGGTCTGCGCATGCGAGGGGCTCGCTGGCAGTCTGGGATTGGACCGAGGTCTAGGGTCCGAAGTAGGGGGGTTCGTGGTATGCTACGAGGGTTCGGACATGTGCTAAGAGGGTACGTGTCGCACCGCTATTGGACCACTTCGGATTAGGCCATGTGCTCGGATGACTCAGTAGCTCGGGTGACTCAGCAGCTCGGATGACTCAGCAGGACATGTGGCACCTTTTCAGCGAGGGTGACGTGGTAACTCGTGACTATGCAAATTTTCTCGATTTTCGCTCCAAAACTTCTAAAATCCATAACTTTCGCATACGAGCTCCGTTTTTGACGTTCTTTATATGCACGCGTAGCTAAAATTACGCTCTACAACTTCCATTTAGACTTCGTCGACTAATTTTGATATAAATTTGATATTATTATTTTTAACAGACCGGGACAAGAAATCTGTTAAAAATTCATAACTTCTTCATCCGACGTCCGTTTTCGTTAGACTTTTTACCATTGTGCTCCTAATGACGAGACCTTCAATTCTCGTTTAGGTTGTGTCGGCTAAAAATCGCTCGATCCAAAATTCGAGTTTTTAGTTGTCTACTGCTAAGCTGGAACTTCGAAAAATCATAACTTCCTCATACGAAGTCAAATTTGGGCGTTCTTTTTATCGAACTTCTCGGTTTAACGAATACTACGACTTTCGTTTAGATTACTAAAGCTAAAAAGTAGTTTATCAAAAACTCACTTTTTATGACATTCAGCACTGTGCCGGTTTTGTCGCGAAACTTCGACAGGTCATAACTTCTTCGTTATAACTCGGATTTTGGTATTCTTTATATCCCCGAAATCCTTGTTTCGACCACTACAACTTTATGTAAAGATATCGGGCTTATCTCACACTTTAATTTTGACGCTTATTTTTATTCTTAATTAATTAAGCCCTAATAATTAAGCATAAAACACATAATTCCTTTTCATTTCTTCAAAATGAGTTACAAAGGTTAACCTAGACTATCAACTCAATATAAATGCCTAGGCTAGAAACACGAGTGTTACAGGGGACCTAAGACCTAGTAAAGTTTTCAACTTTAAGCCAAATGAGGACATAACATGGCTAGATCTAACATGACAACCCCTAGAATACTCAACTTCTTGGACAACTAAACCGTGTGCCCAAACTCCAAATAAGACCCCAAAATAATAGATCTACACAATAAAAAGGCAAGGTATAAACTTTATACCTCCAAATGACTGAAATGGGTAGGGAGATTCTGGATCTATGTCTTCTCTCCAAGCTATGCACCTTCAACTTCAAGGATCCTCAAAATGTTAACAAATATCAACTCTTAAGGCCCTCCACAAGCTCACACACTCACAAGGACTATGACACACTCTTTTAGGGTATTTCAGGACAGAGGAGACTGCTAAAGAGGCCTGCTAAGAGGCTAAAGGCCTTTAAATAGGGTGCAACACCCTAAAATTAGGGTTTCCTTCCCAAACACCAACTCGTTAAGTTGAGGCACCCTAACTCGTTAGCAGGTTCATCCAAATTTACTAATGTACTATCACTGATAAATGTATCACCTTCTGTAGTTACATGTAATCAATAAAACACAAGTGGAACACTAACTCTACTACAACGCCTAAGAGGTAATGATTCGTCAACTGGTTCAATCGAAATTTCTTCCTCATGTTGTTCGCTAGTGTTAGAGGTTCCTTCACTATTTGACTCTTGAATTTCTTTAAGATCAATTGTACTCCCATTATCCTCTTTACATATGAGCTCCCTCTAGCGAAAGACTCCCCTTTGTGCTACGAAGACCATGTTCTCACTAGGTTTGTAGAACACATATCCAAAGGAATTTTGTGGGTAGCCGATGAAAATACATTGCTCACTTCGAGGTTAAAGCTTGTCGTGAGTCTCTCGTCTAACAAAAGCTTCACAACCCCAAACCTTGATATGTGGCAATGATGGAACCTTCCTTGTCCATATCACGTGAGGTGTTTTGGCAGCCTTCTTTGTTGGGACTAGATAAGAATGTAGGCAGAAGTCTCTAAGCCATACCCCATAATGATATTGGAAGTCAAGCTCGACTCATCATGGAACGAGCCATGTCCAACAAGGTTCGATTACGCCTTTCAGCTACAGGTTGAGGTAGTCGTGGAACTCGATACTAAGATACTCACCACCTCTATCAGATCTGAGCATCTTGATCTTCCTTCCCAATTGATTTTCGACTTCATGTTTGAACTCTTTAAACTTTTCAAAGGTTTCTGACTTATGCTTGATTAAGTAGATATAGCCATATCTACAATAATCATCAGGAAAAGTCACATATAATCAATTTGCATCCCTTATGGTGGATCTGAAGGGACCACACACATCTGTGTGTATGAGATCCAACAATCCTTCACCTTTTTTACAAGAACTAGTGAAAGGTGATTTAGTCATTTTTCAAGCAAACAAAATTCGCATGTATCATTTGACCTTAGGTTAAATGATTCCAACACTCCATCCTTTTGGAGTTGGGCAATAAGCTTCTTGTTGAAATGTCCAAGACGACAATGCAACAAGCATGCTTTGTCTAAACCATTATACGAATCAATTTGCAACACACTATTTCCTAAATTATCTACAACCATCACAGTTTCATACACGCCATCACAAGGTAATGCTTCAAAATAAAATACACCATTTTTATAAGCATAAATAGAACCATTCTCATTATAAAAAGAGTATCTAAAACCTTTTATATATAAACCATGAAAAGAAATTATGTTTCATGTAATCTCAGACGAGTAGTAACAATTATTTAAATATAAACATAACCCACTACTAAACACTAAAGAGTAAACACCAATCTTGGTAACAAGTGACAATCTCCTATTTCCCATAATCATGTTCATCTTCCGATGCTCCACATCTTCACTTCTTTTTTAGTCCCTACAATTCAGAACAAATGTGAAAGCTACATCCTGTATCAAGGACCCAAGAATTTGAATGTGAAGAGGTTTTAGATAGAATAGTGTAAATACCTGTCTAGGTTGGCTTTACCTTGCCATCGTTTATGTCCTGCAAGTATTTGGGGCAACTTCGTTTCCAATGCCATTTTTCAAGACAGTAAAAGCAAGTAGCCTCATTATGATCAGAGGTAGGGGGAGCTTCAGAACCATATTTACTTTTAGGGCCATTTCTTGACCCTGCTTGGGACTTTCCCTTCCAATTCTGCGTAGGAGGAGCTTTCCTCTTCTTCTCCTTTCCTTTCCCTATTGTCATGATAGGATCACCAGCAGTAGGAGTGGAGGCAATACTTTTTCCCTTCATCCCACTTACAATGGTTCTCAGCAAGCTTTGAAGTTGGCTCAACATGGTTTCCTCCTTGTTCAAATGATAGGTCATAATGAACTGATCATAACATCTAGGCAATGAGCTCAAGATTATGTCAATAGCCAATTCCTCATCGAAGTTCAAATTAATTTTTAACAAACAATCCACAAAACGTTGCATGCATTTAGTGGGTCGTGATGGACTCTTCATCCTTCATTTTGCTAGTAATGAGGGACTTTACTATCTCATATCTCTCTTGACGAGCTCGTTGATGGTACTTCTCCATCAAGTCCTTGTTCATCTTATACGATCAATAATCCACATAGAACCTTTGTATCTCAGGAGTTATAGTAACCACCAGGATGCAAGACACTTTGGTTGCATCATTGAGTTGTCTTCTATACTCAACTAGCTCTTTAGGACTAGCTTTTTCGTCATCAATCTCGTCTATTTGTTTTTTGAGCACATACTCCTTTTCCTCAAAATGAAAAGCCATCTTGATGTTTCGCATCCAATCATTGTAATTGGAGCCATCAAAAGTGACCTTTGAGCAAATGCCCAATAGAGAGAAGTTATTGGATGAGTTGTTGTTGTTGGAGGAACTAGAAGCATTGTTGGAAGTTGACATTTGAAAAAGAAGAAGAAGGACAAGTTTTGCTTAGATAGGAAAATCCTTAATATAACACCCAAATGAAATATTAAGGCTATGATCCAACATAATATTTCATAATTCAGAAAAGGAATGCCATAATCCAGTTTTAAATTATCTGAAGGTAGGTAAATGACGATTCACTAATTTCATTATGAAAAACGAAATTTGAATGTATTAGGATTTAAATGAAATTATTAGGTCTTTTGAAATTCATTGAATTATTCAATGGCATGTTTAATCTCGATTATGCCCTTTCCATTTTAGATTGGGATACCGAGGATCACAAACAAGGTGTGAATAACCATGCAAATTAGTTTGGTACTCTCGATGTCATTTATCACCTAACTAAGGTGCCAGTTAACCATACACACTCCATTAATACATGATAATTTCAAGACACCTTTTTCCATCCTTTATAAGTCCATATTACTCTGCCGGTTAACAACATACGCTCCACTAACGACTTTTATAAAGTGTGATGTGCAATTTCATGGAAAAGCATCAAATTCACATTTTCCTAAAGTAACTAAGATTAAGAATTTAATAAAAGCATTTAGTTACTTTATTAGTTTCATTATACTTATTAATGAGGATTAAGTGTCCTATCAAACCCGTTCGGCTAACAACCCTCCATTAGTCAAGGAAGCGGTGGGTGATAGTGGACACCCATTCAATCGTCATTTTATAGGCAATTTCCTTATACCCCCCCCCTTATAGACCAGCTTCGTGAATGAGGCCTACTAATGGTAAGACTTGCTTTTCTTATACATATAAAATATAAAATATATAATTTTATAATATATATATATATATATATATATATATATATATATATATATATATATATATATATATATATATATATATATATATATATATAAGGTGTATTTTAAACTTTTCAAAATACTAGGGTTTTTAAATTTGTTAAAATTTCAAAAATTAAAACAATTTAAATTTAAATTTTAAAATTCAAAATACTTTGATATAATAATTATCTATTAATTAAACATTTAATTAATTTATTAAATCAATAAGGATTATCTATTAAATTAAACAAATTAATTCAACCAAATCCCTTGTCCCCTAATTTTCAAAAATGGGAAGAGAGTTATATGATTCCATAATTATCTAGTCCATCAACAAGGAAGATAATTACCAAATATAACAACCATATCAATACCTAGAATTTTTGAAATCTTGGACTTGGAGTGGAAGGCAAGGCTTTCAATCCATGCCTTAATTTCAAAAACCGTAGGGTTAGGAAACCCTAGATCTCAAAATTTTGGAGGCCAGAGGAAAGGGTTAGAAAACCATTTGCCATTTTCGAAAACAAGGGTTATGAAACCCTTTTTGCAAAAAAATCCCTAGGGTTTAATTTCCATAAACCCTAGTTTTTTCAAATTCAATGAATTGCATCAAATCTAATTGAAAACAAAAACAAAATGCTCTAATACCACCAATGGGTTTTGAGCATAGCAAACAATCCTATGTGTGCATATACAACCCTAATTACTTGGATCTATGTTTTCTTTTAGGAATAATACCTAAAATCTCAATGGGTTAGAGGCTCGTTATATAGTGGAGGTGGCTTAGAGCCAAAGCAAGGATTAAGATAAGGAAACCCCAATTGTTTTGCTTAAGGACCAAGCAAGCCTTAAACCTTTCATAAGG
This sequence comes from Lactuca serriola, assembly GCF_051521515.1. Lineage (NCBI taxonomy): Eukaryota > Viridiplantae > Streptophyta > Magnoliopsida > Asterales > Asteraceae > Lactuca > Lactuca serriola. Next base: position 171,230,433 of record NC_136414.1, read on the forward strand.
AAGCCTTATGACCGAAAATTCTAGAGTCCCTCTAGAATATTTCGTCCAAGCCTCTTCGGAGGGTTCTAGGGCTTCTTCCTCAACTATCAATAAAATACCAAATAGCCCCTAGACTTTTATCAATTCAATTAATCCGAAAATTAATTCCAAATTAATTTCTAATTACCTATCAATTAAAAATATGATTTATAATTAATATATTATTTTCATAATACATTAATAAATCGTTGATATCAATATATTATTCCAAATAATAAACTCTTCCTCTTCCTCCATTAATTATCCTGTCAACTTGCTAGTACGAATGCAACCCAAAAGGATTGTGGTACTATCAATTCAAGTACATACCAGTTATAGTTATGATCTTAGACACCTAATCCGACAAAACATTCGCATGTTTTTCTTCCCGAATAATTGGATTATTCAAACATCCACAGTCAATCGTACTTTTGAAAGTAAGTAGCAAATTAAGGCAGTCATGAATTGGATTGTAGATTGTCTAAGAGCTTAGACATAGCAATAGTTTTGCTGCAATATACATAAGTACTTTTGAAATGGGGATTCAAGTATTGGATTAACCACGCTCATAGAATTTCTTCATGGATTTTATCACGAGTAATTTTGAGACGATAATATATTATATTCTTGAAATGGAGATATATGAGTTGTTGTTTACGAGTTGGTTGTTCATTCATAATATGTAAACACATCAATAACTTGATGTTATAAGTGTATTGTTGTGTGTGATTTGATGAGTAAATAGTACAAGTATATGAGTTGAAGTTTATTCGTTCCTTTTTCCCTAATGTGAAAAGCGATATTTGTGGGCCCCTCGATGATTTGATGATGACATCTAAAGCGCTTGGCCAAGCCAGGACTAAATTGATGTATTCAATTAGTAGTCTGATATCTGCCGTCATAAATTAGAAATCGGGAAACAAGTAATGGACATTGAGATTGATTATAATTCATGTCTCATGTCTATATGATATCTTATAGAATGGAGGAATATTTGATCACTTATCTAAGGACACGTAACTGACTGGGTCAGAGTTCAATAGTGACTTTTGGTAGCTATAATTTTCTAGTCAATTTGGTAGTTATACTGGCAATTATAGTTATTAGACTTATCCAAGTGGGAGACTGTTGGATTAGGTGTCTAAGCCCATAACTATAATTGGTATATACTTCAATTGATAGTAGCACAGTCCTTTTGGGTTTCCTTCAAATGTGGCAATTGAATAGGATAACTTTTAGAGGGAGAAGAATGATATATTAATTTATTACTTGTTTAATAAATTAATTAGAAATGAAAATAAATGATTTATTAATGTATTATGGAAATAAGATATTAATTAGAATCATATTGTTTAATTAATATTTAATCAGAAATTAATTTGGAATTAATTTTGGGGTTAAAGGGATTAATTGAAAGTGTAGAGACTAAAGGTGACATTGTTCAATAGTTGAGCATCGGGCAATTATAGAACCTCCCATGTAGGGTGGACTAATTCTAGATGTTCTCTAGGGTTTCCTTGGGCTCGAAGGGTGCCTTGGATTCCTTAGTGAGAAAGTTATGGGATTAGGGTTTTCTTAGAGATAACTGTCCTATCCAATACCTTCATAACACCTATATAAACCCTCCTTAGGGTTGAATTTCATTTATGGACCCTCTAAGAGGCTAAGGGCCGAAATTCTTCTCCATTCTCTCTCTCTCTCTCTCTCTCTCTCTCTCTAATTTTCCTTGGTTTCTAGGGTTTGTTTGTTAACCATTAGACGCACGACACTTGCGGCACTTGCTACAAAAGGTTTTTTAAGTAAAGATTCAATAGTGTTTACAATAACAATCTTAAAGGTATGTTTACTATCTTATTTCATGAATTTCAAAAATAGTATATGCCTTTTAGAGTTTATCTTTTGATGTTCAAGAGTTGTATGATTAATTAGAGAAAAACATAGATACAAAACAAATTAGGGTTGCATGCATACATATGATTGTTTGTTATGAGCAAAACCCATTAATTTTACCAACACTGAAGTTCACAGGGCTCCTTCCCTATCACCATCACCCGAAAACTCCCATACCCATGAGCCTCGAGAAAAGAAGGCATGCACAGATGATCCATCTCACCCGCCACCACCACCACCGCTGGCTGCTGAACCATCAACTGACAAGGACCGAATTATTAGTGTCTTGCAAAACGAGGTCCATCATTGAAAAATAAGCTTAGTGAATGTCGCAAGCAGTTGAGGTCATTGGATCATCATTTAGAAAATCATGACGCTACTTTTTCCATGTTTCTAAAACTTATCAATAAGACTCCTAGAGACGACGAATTATGGGAGCATAATTATGTCTTAAGCACCCTGGAACAGCTGCTGAATGACGACCCTGAGTAGCCGTGTCTGTGTATTAAATTGTTGAATGTAAAAGATATTCGGCAGGATGAATACAGAGCACCGTCGCCAGCACCTTTTATGCGTTCTAAGCGCCAAAAAGTTATGTCCATATGGTATAAGTCGCCATGGATACAGATGAAGAGGAAAGGTGTTACAGGGAAACAACCAGCACCGTTGGACAATCTTTTAGAGCTTACCGTACACAATGTATATAAAGAACAAGATTATTCGATGTTATTTGGTCACAATTATTTGACCAGTTTTGCTACGATTGAGTTTTGGACATGTTTGTATGCAAATAGTCATGGAGGATGGTTGTCATGTGATGTAAGTAATTTAATTATTTGCTCATTACATACTATGTTTCCAATAACAATACTTACTTTACTATAAAATAAATAAATAAATAAAAATGTCAGCACATCATGATGTGGATTTCATTGCTGCTAGAGCATAGAGCGGATGATGCTTGGTGGACGGTTATGACATCAGCTTTCAACAATGATACATTTAACTAGAGTGATAAGTGTGATACAATATACTTTTGTTGGATTACACTACCTAAGTAAATGTATACTAATTAATTATTTCTAACATTTATTTTAGCTTTACATCCCAATCAATTTACCACGTTCTCATTGGTTTTTGGGTGCTTTGGATTTAAAGACATTTAAAATGACTATATACGATAGTCATTGGAAGGGCGGCTATTGTTAGGAAAATGAGAATTCTTTTTTAGGTATGAGAGCCCACATCCACAAACTACTAATGGGAGTCAACTACTGCGATACAGGAACAACAGATTCACTCCCACTTGAAAGCTTCAAGATGACCCTCAAAAAAACCCTAGACGTGCCACAACAGATTAGTAGCAGAGGGGATTGTGGGGTTTTTTTGTATTGGTTCTTGGAGGTGTTGATCACCGAGAAATCAATTTCTATACAAGTTAAAATTGTTCCATGGGCTATGGGTTATCGAAAAAGACTAGCGGAAATTTTTTGAGGTATAAGGATAAAGATAGTTTGAACATAGTATTTGTATTTAAACATCATGTTTTTGTGTTAGTTTGTGTATTTATTATTTAGTTGTTGATTTTAATTGCATTTTATATTTTATAAAAGCAAATGTTATACATTTTATAAAAGCAAAATTTATACATCATATAAAACCAAAATTTAAATTAAAAGAAAAAGCACATGTTACATGCAAAAAAAATGTATTCTGGAACCATGGTCCGGAATTGTACTCCGGAATTCTAAAGACCTCTCCGGAACAATGTGTTCTGAAAAATGTGGTTACTTTACAAAATAATAATAATAATAAATGGGTCATTTTTGTCAAAAAGATCATTTATAAGGGTTATATTACAATTTCCCTATAATAATAAGTTAACCCTCCTTTATCTCTCCAACCTCAGATTTGTTTATTTTTGGTTCTTTTCATGTAGGATAAATTTCGAAAAGAAGAAGAAGAATAAGTTTTTGATTCGGCACCCTATTTTTCAATTGATGATTCTGAAGTGTGTTATTGCTTTAGTTTGGGTATCACTCCTTTTTTTTCTGTATCAACGTCTGTTGGTCCACTTAATGCTAATTGGTTGTCGTTATCTGTTAAATTTCTACAACTCAATATATGTTGTTCCTTTCTGGGGTGTATTTTGGGCACCCTATGGTACTATATCAACTTTAATTTATTCTTGTATATTAGATAGCACCTAAACATTGTATCTTGGTTCAAATTTTTGGGAAAATATATCAAATGTATATGAGGATAAAGCATCTTGATAAAAATTTCACATTTTTGGAATTTTGTTATCTTAATAAAAATTTCCTAATTTTTGTGTTTAATTTGTAGGTTTGTTGAGTTTTTTTTGATAATTGGGTCGACTTTTCTTCATTTGTCAACCCTTCAACCAATGGCTTAAAGGGGGGGGGGGGGGGGGGGGGGGAACCAAGCTTAATATAGCAATTTGAACAAGATAACTGGTAAGCTCTAAATTTTATATATCTGTAGAGGATTAAGGTTGTAATTTAGGGGCAGATTTAGTGTTTTATTTTAGGTTATGCTTACATTTTTTTTCTTTATAAATGTAACAAATTGGTTGTGTTAGATGCGTCTAAGAGTATACCGACCAGACATTCCAAGCATATTTGGAACTGAAAACACACATCACTCAGTGGAAATATAATCCGTATGTTTCATGATGTTGACATTAATCGCATACTAGAAAACATTAAGGTATCAAAACACTTTGTTAGGAGTCGAAAAAGTTATAAGAAAATTTTATACTCATTTTTGTTAATTTGTATACTCTCTTTTTTATAAGAGAACCTTTTTAATCTCATCAGAACATTAATGAAAAACTAAAATGTTTTTTTTTGGACAAAAATAATGCAACATTAAATAATGTTATATTATGTTAAATAACTCTAATAACATTATGGGATTTTATAACAATCATAAACTCAAACATCTTCAAATATTTATTATTATCGATAATGCGTTCGTTAGATAGATTTAACGTACAAGAAAGAAAACACTTTTAATTTTTAATTTTGTAACTAGGTGATCTTGACGGTCTTTCACTAAGTTGTTACAAGATCACTAAAATAATCATTATACCAGATTTCAACGATTCATTATTTCATTATTTTTCAAAAATCTAATTTTACAATAAAACTTTTAAAAAATATATCGCCAAAATACATGTTGCATCATATATAAAGGCCTTTTAGTTTTTTTAGAACAACAAAAAGTATACTACGAAGAAAACCAATAAAACAACACCTGGAAAGAACATCTACAACCTACAGAACTTTATGGGATGACCAAGGACCAAAATACCCTTCCAGTAACATTGAGACGGTTCAAGTCAAACATAGTTTTTTTAGGCTCAGTTATGTCATTAACAGTATGTCATTAAGGTGTCATTAAGATGAATGTTTGATAAAGTTGTTAGTGACAAACTTAACCTTCTTTTCACATGATAGAATTGAAGATGAGGGCCTTTTTTTGGATGTGACCATTCGGGAGTTAGAAGGATCCGTAGCTAATTACAAGTTGAAATCAAGAAAGTTAGCAAAATGTTCTTAACCATTAACATGGTAAAGGACCTTGGACCAAAGAGGTACATTTGGTCTATTTTATGTACTTCATTGTAAATTCAAAAAGTTATTGTTTCAGTTGTTTTATGAATATTACTTAAGTTCACTTTTAAATTCGTATTCAGGAGGACAATCATAACAAGGAGCTGGTTGAAAGCATGGCTGCAAGAAATAGTCATTGCAAATGCCATATAACTGTTAAAAACCAAAAATGTGTTGGTTTATAGGTTTCAAACAGGACCCACAAATATTGGATTTTGTTATATGATGATAGAAATAACAAACAGATCAACATATCAACATGTAAATTGATACAATTTGAGATATATGCCTCATGTTTTGTAGATTAACTGATTAAGTAGATTGTTTCATATTGTTCTTTTGTAGTTTACATAAATTCATAAATAATTAATGAATACTTTTACTTATAAAACACATTTTCAATTGAGTTAAGCCATATCCATTCTCTGCTGCCAGGACTTTGAAATGAGGATAATTTGTTCTTTCTAAAGAGCCTCAAATTGTGTGTGTTCTTTTTATTACAAGCATATACATCTAAATATTTTTTCTCGTTAATGCATTATATTTTAAAAAACATACCCAATTATGACATTGTACTTTCATTTTTTAGAGTGGTAAAAAAATTGCCCAAATGACCCTTTTTGGGCATATATATATATATATATATATATATATATATATATATATATATATATATATATATATATATATATATATATATATATAGAGAGAGAGAGAGAGAGTTAGGTTCAAATGTTTTCACTATCTATTGTGTGCATGTATGACTGATTCTGGACCAATCATTTTAGTTATTTTAAGAAAGTAATTAATGCATATTAAATGCTGAAGATGTAATTAATATTCATTATATCTTCAACATATAATATATATTAATTATTTTCTTAAAATAATTAAAATGATTGGTCCAGAATCAGTCATACATGCAAACAATAGATAGTGAAAACAAAATAACGTAACCATATATATATATATATATATATATATATATATATATATATATATATATATATACCTTAATAAGCATTTAGTCTTAAATGTTGAAATTTAAGAGGTATAACCCTTAAAGCATCATATACAACAATGTTATGCATTGTAGAAAAAATTGTTCTTATCTTGTGAATCAGTCAAAGTCATTTGAACTATTACTCTCTCAATTTCACCCAACTGAATCGGTCAAAACAAACTTAGACCCACATTATATAGCACAATCCATCGTCTCCGCCACTAACATCGAATTTATTGATTTCATCTTTTTCTAATTTATTTATTTACTTGATTTTCAGAACTCTGGTGATGTCCACGCCACCATCCTACTCTGATGTCCACGCCACCATCCTACTCTGATGTCCACGCCACCATCCTACTGTCTACTCCAGTCTTTCACTCTCCAAGTAAGATTTCAGCTTCCCTTCACTTTCTTTCTCTCGCTTCTATTCATCTGTTTCAGTCACCATCGTGTATCACTTGAAGCTTGATGCAGCTGTGTTGCTCTGCTACACATCATGTTTCCTCTGTTCTTTGGCTTTTTTTAGGTCTGATAACTTATCCTATGTGGGTTCTCGACAGTAACGTCCTTAGATCGATAAGTTTGCTGAAAATCTGAAAGGTATAATCATTGTTAAATTCATTCACTAAAATTTGAATCTTTCATCTATTATCAATCTGATTTGATTCAGTCTTCCGACCTAATATGGAACCTTTTCATTTGTACTTGAGTTCAATATTTGAATTGGAGAATGAGAATTAATTTTAGCTACTTTTTTGACACATATTTTTTTTCTATCATCTTTTTGTGTTTTCCTTTATTTGAAGCCTATCTAGGCGAATATCAAGTAGTATAGAAATCGGATCTGTCAAAGAAGGCATATCTGGGTTTGTAACATTTATTGACACATGTACTCCCTTTTCTCTCTATCCCCTTGAAACCATATCCCACATCTGTGAAAATAACTCGGAACTATGAAAAAGAATGCCAAATCCGTTGCCATAGCTTGTCCAAACAACTTTCAAAACAAGAAAATATGTTACACTTATCACTCTCTATACACACACACAACGATAGTAAATATGAATGCATATCTGGGTGGTTTTCTTTCACATACGAAGGTATATACGGGTTTTGCTCTATTTTCATTCAACATTCCTTTCACTCTCGACCTTCTCACTCTTGATTTTACAAAAAAAAAAATAGTCTAAATCATATGTTTGTATCATTATTGGAGTTTTTATGTTTTTTTTTTTTTTTTTTTGCAAAAGCAAATAGAGTTTCCAGGAGAATGAAACCCTTCCTAGATGTGCAATATGATTTAGCAAGCTTGGTGGACATTTTGTGGATGTTTTCATAGCTGTAACCTGAGTCGTAGACATGAGGAGGGGTTGCACACCAAGTGTTGATAAAAATTCCCAGCCAAATTGCATCTCAAATGGCCAAGTTAAGTGTTGCTCGGTTTTTACTATTACTCGCATAAATTCAGAACCTCTTCAGGACCAAATGATTGAGAGTATGATCTGGCCGACATCATGTGAGTATTCCATTTCTCTTGGAACCTGATAACATTTTTAATTGTCAAGATTGGTGTTGTTATGCCATTTGTTTTCATCTTTTACAGGTTTGGGTGTTGGTATATTTAATGGTACAATTATAAATCTATTTACCCATAGTAACACATATTACTATGGGTAATATGTGTTATGGTTATGTATTTTTCATTTATCAAGGAACTGATGTTATTCATTCAAAAGAGGGTTGTAGTGCATGCAAATTAATTATCTAGAAACTCAATAATCCTTAACATTTCTACTCATAAAGAGTTCCATTATGTAAACTCTCTTATGGTTCGTGATAAAATTGATTTTCTTATGCTTTATCTAAAATAGATTTTATGTTTGATAAACTTAATTGAGTTTTCAGTTTCTATAAATTTTCATTTCCATATGTAAGTTGAATTTTATTAATTTTTTTGGTTTATGTGATGCTAGATGTATAAATGATTTTTTGTTGCTTCATGTAAAATATATTCCTGTTCTCTTATCTATAACTCGAATTTCATTTAAATGTTTTTGGTTTTTTAACTTTTTTGGTCATTGTTGTGATTTCTTTTTCATATTATGAAGTATTGTATTTGACTAACATATGATTATTAGATTAGATGAAGTCCTTTATACCATCTTTATCAAATTCTACAATAAAAAAGCTAATGAAAGATTATGATTATTTGTTAAAACCCAATTTTCAATATATAGTTAGAAAAAGACTTTTGTTAAATGTTTTTGTTTTATATAAATGTAGTTAGTATTATATAATTTATTAAGTTATTTATTGTTAATTTATATATTATATTTTAATGACTTAGTAATTACTTATTTCTTTTTTAAATGGATAAACGAAATAGGTGACTTGTGAAACTGTTTTTTTTATTTTTTTTTAAATGGTAAGGTCAGCCATGGTTATCCATCAAAAAAATTAACAACTAAAACAAATTATAATTGTAGTATTAATTATGAATTTGAGGTCTCAATCATCTCCTTCTAACCAACAACAAAATAAACACATCTTCTTCTAATAAACAACTAGATTTAAGGGTTAAGTTAATTTGCTTGTAAGAAAATTAAACAAAGTAGTATCATTGCTTCTTTGCTATTCTTTTGGTTCTATTCCATGAAAAAAATTATTTCTCTCCCACGTCAATACAATAAGCAGTAAATAAAGACTTTGAGTTGTTGATTGATATGTAATTTTTTTACACAAAACCAATCGTAATAGACCTAAGAATATAAAAATATTAAACTATAACGGAAAAAACATTTATAAAACACGATAACCTAAATCGCCCTTTAGGGAAGTATCGACATAGATAACAAGAAAGCGAAAACCAAAAATAAAAAAACAAAATGATAATTTTACAATATTAAAAATGAGCGATTTGTGTATGCTAACCCCTAAAATGATTTGTGAATGCTAAACCCTAAAATTTAAGTGAAAAACAGTAATCCATAAATATGAAACATGAAATCTATACTTCAAAAGAAATTATTCGTCGATAGACTACTTTTTTCTTTTTTTTTTTTTTTTTTTTTTTTTTTTTTTTTTTTTTTTGTAATTTACATGTTTCTTAAACATAACTATTCATCAAAAGAGTTAATCAACATGTTTCTAACACCCACCAACAAAACAACCCACTCTCGCTTTAAAATTCCTTTCAATCTTGAAAATAGTTTAGCTTGTATGATTACAAGACAAAGTGGCTATGCTAAAGTACTTCAGACTGTATATGTAATCGTATGGGACGAAACATCGATGACTAAAAGACATGCATTGTGAAAGATATCACTGGGGAGAGGCTCCCATTTGGTGGAAAGATAATGGTTTTGGGAGGTGATTTTAGACATGTGTTACCGATCGTGAGAGATGGAACACGAGCATAGACTGTGGATACTAGCATACGAACAATTCAATAACAGTGAAGTTTATACATCAAATATGGTGCATAAAAATATGTTGCACGATTAATAATACACAATCATTCATCTCTTCATGCAAACTTCTAAACAATCACAACTTTTTATTTTTAATTCATATTGATTTCTTTTATGTTATCATGATTCTTATTCATAACTGTTTACATGTCGCAAACTATTTATACTAAAAAAATACTAATCCCCTCCACGAACTAATTTCTTCGAAAAAAAATATTTGCATCCGGCGCTTGGCTTGGGTAAATGGCTAGTATATATATATATATATATATATATATATATATATATATATATACACACACACACACACACACACACCTTAACAAACATTTACCGCCATATTCTGAATTTTAAGAGGTACAACCCTTAAAGCATCATTTACATCAACTTTATACATGCAAAGATACTATCCCGTCAATAAAAGAAAAACTAAATTTTATTTGATCAATTGTAAAGGGCGGGCCATTGAAATCAAAAGATTGTTAGCTTAAATTAAGGATGTGCCTATTACTAATTGTCTATATGTTTTATTTTGACCGAGTGATACTAGCTTGGTTCTCGGTCAATGATAGTTGTTACATTCATCAATCATCGATCTCCGATCACCGCTCATTTGATTCAAAATTTGAATTGAACCCTCTTCCACAATCTATTTAAAAGCCATTGAACCCATTTCAACTTGCATTGCCTCCTCTTCTTTCTCTCTCCCGTTATACGTGTTTTCTCTCTAAAACCAAGACAAGGGAAAGAGCAATGACAAATGGTACATTGTGACAACTATCAAATTCTGGTCAAGTCAAAGTCAAACAAAGTCAATAAGTCAAACCGGTCAACTCAGTTAACCCTTGTATACTAGAGTTTACGTTATGTAGTTACTATACAACTCGCTATTCTAATGAGAAATCATCAATTGAAAAGTTCATTTATCTAGATTTCCTTAACCTAAAACTATGGTAAGTAATGAACCAAACTGATAAAACAATATTGCATACTCATCGGGAGTGTGTAAGATCCTTAAACATGGCTTAACGGGGTTTACGGACCTTGCGTTGCGAAGCCAAACACTAAAAAAAAGGGTCACAAAAGAAGTCTCTCCCAATCTCTTTCACTCTATCTCTCTCTATTAAAAATCTCTCCCAAATCTCTCTCAAAAGTTCCTATAACTTTTTGAAATCATTCTGGTCATCCCGACCCTTAACCGGGTAAAAAATCGCGTAAAACGGGGTAAAAATTGGTAAAACAGCCTAAAGGACCCAAAACCCCTCTCTAAGGGGCGAACCCTCCTAGAGCCGAAGGTCCACTATTGGGACCGAACCTGCTGAGAACTGAAGCCTCAGGACCGAACCCGAAGCTGCCATTGAACCGAACCCGAACCTTGCATGTGAGGAGATGATGTTGTTTTCGGCCTAGTCTACCCCCATGATGAGTTCTTCGAGTTCTAAGAGTTTCATAGTGCATAGATCACGGTTTGAAGAGCAAATAAGTATCAAGTTTGAACAAAATCATGAAGTTAAACTTCTTGAGTAAAAGTAACTTACCAAAATGGATGAATTCTTGATGAAGCTCTCTTGAAACACACACAAACTCACAAAATTTTGAGGAGGAAATGGGAGTTCTTGAGAGGATATTTGAGAGAGTTTGAAAAAAATGAAGGTGGTGAGGGGTGGGTTCGGCCGAAGATTAAGAAGAAGAGAGGGAGGCGTTAACTAGGTTATTGCATGTAGGGTTAACACATGCTTGGATACATGATGTGCACTGGCTTGGTTATCCTCTAAACAACAATGACGTGTCACCATTTAACTCCATGCGGATTCTTTTTTTTTGATAGTTGGGCAAGAATAAGGGAGAAGAGAAGAAAGGAGAAGTAGTTTGGGCCTTACATGCTTGACTTCAATACTATGAGGCCCAGATGGATAGTTCTCGGCCCATTGGGCCCTTATGAGGGTTCACGACCCAATAGGATAAATGAAATGGAGTTTATGGCCATTAGGGCTTATGAAACCAATTATGGCCCATCATGGCCCATTAGAAATAAAATGAACCATTCTAGGCCCAATATGGCCCAAAAGACAAGATCTTAATGAAGGCGGGCTCAATTAGAGCTCAACTAGAGTTCCTTGGTCCAACATAACCAAATTGAAAGTTTACTATCCCATTAGGCCCAGTAAGAAGATGATGGCTCATTTTGAGATTGAATTGAAACATTAGGGTTACGACCCAATGTTGAATCTATAACATGCATTGAATTTGGTTCTTGGAATAAACATCATATATTTCCATGCTTAAAGTTGTAGAATACATCAAAATTTAATCACATGTAAACAGAATTTCCTAGCCAAGAGTACTAGTTGTGACAGATATAAATTACGTGTTGTGTATGCATATTATCTGTGTTCTTGGTATCTATGTTAGATGAACAAAATATACATGTTTTACTCGATTTAAACTGTATATGTATTTTATACATATAACTATGATGGTTAAATATGGGTATATGATATAGATGATGAAAGGCCTCGATGTTTAAGCTGATTCAATCATCTAGCGGAGTATTGATGATGCCCACGGGCTAGTCTAGACAGTTTAGTGGAACGCTAGTAGGCTCGCAACTTGTAGGTTTTTTTGAACTATGTGTTCACCAAGTGTACCCCATCCCCCTCATGTTTTCCTTATTGACATATATTTCTGAGGAATCCCTGATGTAGTGTTGTCCATCTTGATGAAAGTCCTTAGGCTAGGTCCCTTAATTTACATCCTTTAGGGACCGAAAGTGAGGATAATGGGAATGAGTAATCGGGTTTCTTGATTTGATGAAAATTAATAAACTTAATTATTATGGCTTGAAAACCCTATGTGTTCACCAGGCTCCCAAGCCTGACCCACTCAATTCCTTGTATTACAGGTAGTGGCAAAAGAGCACATGAGTGTTGATCTAATGAAAGATCTATGGATTCTAGGTCATTAGAATAATAGATGTTGTAATGCATGTACTCTTTCCGTTTATGCTTATGTATTTTATTGACAATGACATCCCAACGTTTTTAATATAGTGAAAACCCATTCCTTCGAGAATGATTTGATAATTTACTTATCATATTTTTTGGAACAAATTCCGCAACATATTTCCTCAAAAGTATACTCTGGTTTTCAAATAAAGCACAAACAAATCAGTCTTTTCTGGACGTAAAATTGGTGATGTCATAGTATCCACACCCGTTATAAGGAATACTTAGTTCTCCTTCCTAGTCGATGTGGGATTAAGTACCTGCCCGCTAGATGTAACACCTCGTTTTCCGATTATCGTTTTTCTTTTAAAATTAATAATAATAATAATAATAATAATAATAATAATAATAATAATAATAATAATAATAATAATAATAATTCAATTGCAGAATGAGTTTTTGAAGATTATGTAACTAATATCTAAAGAAAGGATTGAAATTGTCAACTTTGAAACTTACTGTTGCAAAAGAAATTGTTTTAGAGTAAATAATGTTATTATTAAAGATCTTGAGGGACCATTTTTTGTAATTTTTGGATTTTACATGTAAAACACCAAGTAACCTACGAGACTTCAAGATGTTGCTGCCCAATCCTCCATTAATCGGTCGTCTCCCTTTAAGCCTAGGTGCCATATGTGTTTTAGATTAAAAACCTAATGTAAGTCAAGTTTTTGTGTGTTGTGTTCTGTACGGCCAAATAGAACTGAGAGAGGGAGAGAACATTTTTTTAAGGGATGCTTAGTGAGAAAGAAGGGGATCGATCATGGCGCTTTGACTCAAGAAAGAAGGGTTCAATTAAAAGAAGTGAAACTAGGATCACATACAAAGGTTTCATCTTCTTCTTTTCTCTTTTTTTCTTTCTTCCTCCTTCCTCTACACATTTTTCTTTCATTCTAGGACAACCATGGCTTCCATCCTCGAATTTCAGGCTTCGGTGGTAGTGAGTGGTGTGTTTTCTCTCACAACAAACCTTGGAATGGATGAAAAGTAGCCCTAACTAGGTATCTTTCTCAAATAGGATCATAATTTTGAAAGGTCATATCTCGGTCATGGAGAACCCTTTTTAGTCAAAACCAAACCGTAGATTTTCCTTTTTGAGTCCTCTATATTTAATTAGTTTTGACTGAAAGCTAGAAATGCCCATTACTTGGGTGAAATCAACGATTGACCCACAATGGTCCGTAATCAACTATTTTGTGAGGCAGTTTTGTATAAATCACCAAAAATATTAGAAAATCGTACAGAGGTGTGCAAATACACTACTAGAAAAGCAGCCTTTTACGACGCTCATTGCGCGTCGTAAAAGGCTCAGACGACGCGCAAATGCACGTCAAGGAAGGCCCTGTCATAAAGAGAGACGACGCGCATTTAAGACACTCATTTACGACGCGCAATTACGACGCACGTTTACGACACGCAATGCGTATCAAAGAAGGCCCTGTCATAAAGGAAGACGACATGCATTCACGTGTCGTAACCTTACGACGCGCGTGTTAATGACATGCAATGCGTATGAAGAAAGCCCCTGTCAAGAAAGGTCATGTCATAAATGAAGATGACTCACATTTTTGCGTATCGTAAATTTAAATGTTTAAAAAAATAAATTTATGTATTTATTAATTTTTAAATTAAATTTGGATTTAATTTCACATAATATAAATAAAATACCATATACAAAAAATACAATCTATTGCATAATATAAAATAAATTTCATACTCAAAAAATAAAATAAATTGCACAAATTATAATGTCATAAAAAGAATCATTCAAATGTTAAACAAAAATAATACATTGCTAACATGGGTTATACATTCCTATAAAACTAACAAATAATCATACAACTCTGTTTCTTACTGGAAAGGAATGCCAAACATGATTACAAGTCTCCCTTAATCTTGATTACTCACCTGCTTAAGTAGAATGCTGTTGTTGAGAAGGTTACCTAGCAACAGAGAAAAACACAACACCTCTCCCACAATCACAACATCATTTACAGAAAAAGGGTTGTCAATTACTTTCATTAAGACTTTCATTCAATCACAAAAATATTAAATAAAAGGGTGAAAAAAATAACTTACTTTTGATAAGTTGATCTCCTTTAGAGCAAACACAGCTAAAGCATTGAACAAAACCTAGGGCCTTCTTCTAATGTAAACACAATGCTCATCTGCATAATTGAGGCGATAAAATAAAATTTGAATATTGTTTGGGTAGTTTATATATGATTTGATAATTTGATTTAAAATACAATAAAATAAATTATATTTTTTGTCACCTTATGGGGCTTGTCAATTCATGGGATTATAGGTTCCTGTAACGCCCGCAAATCCGGGCTAGTCAATTTAGCGGCAATAGGGGTCGAAAACGACCTTTCGACAAAAGATTATTTAGAATAAATAATCTTAACCAAGTTGTAGTATATGTCACGAGGTTTCCGTACATATAAAGAACGCCGAAATCCGAGTTATAACGAAGAAGTTATGACCCGTCGAAGTTTCGCGACAGAACCGACACAGCACCGGGAAGCGTAAATAGTGAATTTACGATAGAGCGAGATCTAGCCTTAGCGATCTAAATGAAAGTCGTAGAATATATTAAACTAAGAACATCGATAAAAAGAACGCCCAAATCTGACTTCGTATGAAAAAGTTATGATTTTTCGAAATTTCGGACTAGCAGTGTACAGCCCGAAATTCGAATATTAGATCGAGCGGCTTTTAGCCGACACGACCTAAATGAGAATCGAAGATCTTGTTGAGAGTAGTGTAACTAGAAAAAGATGGGCGAAAACGGATGTCGGATGAAGAAGTTATGAAGATTTAACGGACCAATCGTGTCCCGGCCCGTTAATAATATAAAATTTAAAATCGAGCCAAAATTAGCCAACGAAGTCTAAACGAAAGTTATAGAGTACGTTCCCACCTTCGCGTGGATATAAAGAACGTCGAAAACAGAGCTCGTATGCGAAAGTTATGATTTTTAGAAGTCGGGAGTGGAAATTGCGAAATCTGTGGGAGACTGATGACGTGGCTCAATCCTAACCGTCGCTTGCTGATCACGGCTCGCTTCGGATGAAGGACGCGTCGCTTCGCCCTACGCCCCGCGTCCGAGTTCGGTACGCCCAGCGTACCCTTCGGCCTTATCCTTCCGACGAATGTGAGACAGCTGGTCCGAGGTGGCACCCTTATCCGAACTACGCCCCGCGTAGTGTTGCTGTACGCCCAGCGTACGACCGAGGGCGCGCACCTATAAAAAGGCAGCGAGGGTTCTTCATTTCTCACACCATTTTTCACTTCTTTCTCTCACTACTTTCTCTCTCTAGCACCTCTAAACACCCCTAAGCCCTAGATAAAACCCCTAGCACCCTAGGGAAGCCCCGAGGCTCCCGGAGTCCCGAGAAAAAGGAGTTTTTTGGTTTCGAAACGCTGCTCCAATTAAGTCCCGGTTTTCGATAAAATTCGCTGTAAGTATGCTACGCTTACGCAATTTTTAATATAGCTTTCAAATAATTATAGGAATGTTATTAGGTCCTTAAAATAATTATTTGGGCTATTATTATGAGTTATATTGAGCGTTATTAACGCTTAATAATACTCGGACTAATGAATTTGTCGCGGTTATCGTTAGACTAAACCCTAGTGGTATCGATACTAGCTTTTATCGAAGGAATATCGTTTTGAGAGTATCGAAGCGCTGTCCGAGTGCTGAGTCACCACCTAATCAAGTGAGTGCATAGTCCCTTTCATCTTACACATAGATATGAAGTATTTTAATATAAATTACGTGCTATGTGTGCATATTGTTTGAATACTTGTTGTCTATGATGGATGAATGATTTATACATGTTTTAAATGATTTAAACTGTATATTTATTTTATATCTACAAATATGTTGGGATAAAACATGGGTAGATGAAGTAGTTTGTGAGTGATGAAATAAAATAATGAGAGATAGGTGATGATAGGAAGGTGATGATAATTAGGTGAGGATAGATAGGTGATTATGAATCGGTGATGTAGGATACTACGACCTTGTCCGACAATGTGGAGATGTAGTCATCTACCAGACTATAGTTGGCGACCACGGACTATTATAGACAACCCCGTGGAAACACCAGCAGGCTAGTAACCTGTAGGTGATGAATTACGAGTTCAGGCGATGTTGTAACTACGTATTCATGCGATGATAGTCTAACCCTTATTATGAAGTACGAGTCCAGGCGATGTTGTGGCTACGTATTCATGCGATGATAGACTAACCCTTATCATGATTTACAAGTCCAGACGATGTTGTGGCTGTGTAATCATGCGATGATACCCTAACTCTTGCTAGACACATATTGTGGGAGTAATCCCAGGATTAGTATTGTCTATGCAATGTAGGCGATGATCCTTAGGTAATGTTCGTAGGAACAATCATATAAGGAAATACGATGTAAGGAGATGAGAAGTAAATATGATATAGGAGATGACCCTTGAGATAATATCTTTAGGGAAGACTAAAAGAAGATAATGGGGATGGGTAATTGGGTTGATTGTTTGATTGTTTAAACATAATAACTATATTATTGTTGGTTGAAAACCCTATGTACTCACCAGGTTTCCCAACCTGACCCACTCAGTTTATTTATATCACAGGTGACGATATGAAGTGACATTACACTGAGAGATTTAAAGAGATGTAGATCACTAGTGTAAATAATTGTAAGTTCCGTTTATGCTTATGTTTCTGTATTAACGATGACATCCCAAACGTTTTAAGATGAATAAAATACGTTTCTTCGAAAATGTTTTAGTAACGTATTTATCGTGTTTTTCTGGGAACAAATTCCGCAACGTTTTTATGAAAAGAAGCACTCTGATTTTTACAAAGCATAAACAAAATCAGTCTTTTCTGGCCGTGATTTTGGGGATGTCACAGTTGGTATCAGAGCATTAGTTTAAGCGAACTAGGAATATGGATTTATTTCTAGACTTAAACTTAGAATGCTAAGCGATGATTGTGAGGTGTGAGCACTAGCTTATTTTAGGAATGATGCCTGAATTGCTTTTATGTGCTAAATGATTTGTTATGCTATAGTTTGATCGGATCTATGGTCTGTTGCCGACCGGATCTGGAAACCTTATGTGTTTAGGATTCTAAACGTACGAATACGATATTAGAACTAGCATGTAAACGTTTCGGAGTGATAAGGATGATTTAAACGTCAATCCTAAGTAAAGGTCTAGATTCACCTCATTCGGTGTATAGATCAAGATGGTAGGAACACGTAGCGGAAACGTGAATGCAAATAGGAACCGAGATCAGCCCCCAGTGATTGAGCAAATACCGGTTGTGGTAGCCGCTGCTGAGCCAATAACGATGGCCGGAGTGCAAGCAATGATCCAGGCGATGCTGGATCGTCAAATGGAGGAAACCAGATGTTTGCTCCAGCAAAATCGAGAGGAAGCGACCATACAGATTGAACAGCCCAAGTTAAATGAAGGGCAGACTGAGGAGGGAAACTACAGTGGGACTGTTGGTCAAGCCAACCCACCAATAGTTAGGCAAAACCACCAGGATGGAGGAAATGATGGACGTGGATGCAAATACAAGGATTTCATGGCGTCCAAACCACCGAGTCTATCTGGAAGCCCGACGCCGGTGGAAGTCATAAACTGGATCTCCGAGATGGAGACGATGTTTGAGAGTTGTGAGTGTAGCAACAGGCAAAAGACCGCTCTCGCGGTTCCTCTGTTGAAATCTGGAGTACTAAGCTGGTGGAAGCTACTAGCTGATTCAATGCCCAAAGGAGAAGTGAGCAAGATGTCATGGGAGGATTTTCTGGTGCAGCTAAAAATGCAGTACTGCTCTGAGCAGGATCTACTAGAGATCAACAACGAGTTTCAGAATCTAAAGAAGGGAAAGATGAGTGTCATCGAGTATGCTGCAAGTTTTACGGAGAAAATGAAGCTTGTTCCTTATCTAGTTCCAACTGAACTCTCCAAGGTCAATAAGTTTGCCCATGGATTACCAGCAGACTTTGGTCCAATGGTCAAACAAGCAACCACTTTGAAAGCCGCCATCTGGGCAGCCAAGAATGTTGAGACCCAAATAAGGGAAAAGGGTCTGGAGAAAGTTGAAGTTGGTGAGAAGAGGAAGTTGGAAGGATCCTCAAGACCTGATAATAAGGGAAAGTTCTCAAAGTCTAACCTGGACGACCGAAGGAATGAAGCCAAGTGGTGTGAGAAGTGCAAGAAGAAGCACTTCGGAAGATGTGATGGTGAAGTGACGTGCTATAAGTGTGGTAGGACCGGTCACTATTCCAGAGATTGTACATTCGACAACAAGAAGTGCTACGAATGTGGAAATGATGGGCATATTTCAAAGAACTGTCCAAAGAAAAACGAAGCTGCAAGACCAAATGCACCGCCGAAACCAAGGGCATTCCACATGATCCTCAATGAAGCAGACAACAATGCGAGGAATCAAGAATGAAGAATTCTTACCCGAAGATCGGATTATTCAGTAGCCATAGTTTCGTATGATGTAGCCTAGTAGAGGCATAGTCTAGGGTGAACTTGAACACCTATGTAATCGTTTCAAGAAATAATATAAAACCCTTGTTTTGTTATCTGATGTGTTAAGTTGTTGTGTGATTCGTTGCATGGTGATTTGGGAAACTACGATACAATACTTGGGACGAGTATGAGTAGGTGTGAATGGTAGTAGAGGCCTATACTACCGGAAGCACAAGACTCACACTTGGATCAGGGAAAGTCACAAGGTTACCAAGAAGCTAGTAATTGATTTCGTTTTATTCAAGTATGTCGTTACCATTGTTTCGGTAATGACTAAGAAGATTGTTGTTATCCCGACCCTAGTGGTCATATCCCATTGAGTCCGACTACGATGAGTAGGTTACGTGGTTCAGAGAACCAAGTTTAATGTAGCGTCCGACTTAAACCAAACGATTGAAATCAAAGCGATCAATAGAAGTATCGCGCTCGTTGTTAAAAGAGTTGGTAGCCAGAATTGCCTAAATGTTAAAGTGTGATTATATCACATTAAAACATGAAGGAAGGCATAGTCTGTTTTAGAATTTAACTCTAAAAGACCTAAGTCTAAGAGTTGCAACATATGATGATAGGTCATTAGAATATGACACATCAGTCCATTATAGTAACAAAAGAACTCATCTCAAGTTCGTATCCACTAAGGATCGGAATTGTGACTTAAAGGTCATAATTTGGAGTCTAACCTGAGGTAGAGAGCAGGTGTACGATCGAGTACTGCTTGCAGTCAATGAGTCTAGGAGATAGACTTGAAGGAATGTAGAAGTTATAATTATTACCTAGGATGAAGAGATGACGTATGGAGTCATTATACAAGCCTTGTTTCGTTGATGATTCCGGGACGTAATCATCGTAAGGGGGAGATAATTGTAACGCTGGCAAATCCGGGCTAGTCGATTTAGCGGCAATAGGGGTCGAAAACGACTTTTCGACAAAAGATTATTTAGAATAAATAATCTTAACCAAGTTGTAGTATATGTCACGAGGTTTCCGTACATATAAAGAACGCCGAAATCCGAGTTATAACGAAGAAGTTATGACCCGTCGAAGTTTCACGACAGAACCGACACAGCACCGGGAAGCGTAAATAGTGAATTTACGATAGAGCGAGATCTAGCCTTAGCGATCTAAACGAAAGTCGTAGAATATGTTAAACTAAGAACATCGATAAAAAGAACGCCCAAATCTGACTTCGTATGAAGAAGTTATGATTTTTAGAAATTTCGGACTAGCAGTGTACAGCCCGAAATTCGAATATTAGATCGAGCGGCTTTTAGCCGACACGACCTAAATGAGAATCGAAGATCTCATTGAGAGTAGTGTAACTAGAAAAAGATGGGCGAAAACGGATGTCGGATGAAGAAGTTATGAAGATTTAACGGACCAATCGTGTCCCGGCCCGTTAATAATATAAAATTTAAAATCGAGCCAAAATTAGCCAACGAAGTCTAAAAGAAAGTTATAGAGTACGTTCCCACCTTCGCGTGGATATAAAGAACGTCGAAAACAGAGCTCGTATGCGAAAGTTATGATTTTTAGAAGTCGGGAGTGGAAATTGCGAAATCTGTGGGAGACTGATGACGTGGCTCAATCCTAACCGTCGCTTGCTGATCACGGCTCGCTTCGGATGAAGGACGCGTCGCTTCGCCCTACGCCCCGCGTCCGAGTTCGGTACGCCCAGCGTACCCTTCGGCCTTATCCTTCCGACGAATGTGAGACAGCTGGTCCGAGGTGGCACCCTTATCCGAACTACGCCCCGCGTAGTGTTGCTGTACGCCCAGCGTACGACCGAGGGCGCGCACCTATAAAAAGGCAGCGAGGGTTCTTCATTTCTCACACCATTTTTCACTTCTTTCCCTCACTACTTTCTCTCTCTAGCACCTCTAAACACCCCTAAGCCCTAGATAAAACCCCTAGCACCCTAGGGAAGCCCCGAGGCTCCCGGAGTCCCGAGAAAAAGGAGTTTTTCGGTTTCGAAACGCTGCTCCAATTAAGTCCCGGTTTTCGATAAAATTCGCTGTAAGTATGCTACGCTTACGCAATTTTTAATATAGCTTTCAAATAATTATAGGAATTTTATTAGGTCCTTAAAATAATTATTTGGGCTATTATTATGAGTTATATGGAGCGTTATTAACGCTTAATAATACTCGGACTAATGAATTTGTCGCGGTTATCCTTAGACTAAACCCTAGTGGTATCGATACTAGGTTTTATCGAAGGAATATCGTTTTGAGAGTATCGAAGCGCTGTCCAAGTGCTGAGTCACCACCTAATCAAGTGAGTGCATAGTCCCTTTCATCTTACACATAGATATGAAGTATTTTAATATAAATTACGTGCTATGTGTGCATATTGTTTGAATACTTGTTGTCTATGATGAATGATTGATTTATACATGTTTTAAATGATTTAAACTGTATATTTATTTTATATCTACAAATATGTTGGGATAAAACATGGGTAGATGAAGTAGTTTGTGAGTGATGAAATAAAATAATGAGAGATAGGTGATGATAGGAAGGTGATGATAATTAGGTGAGGATAGATAGGTGATTATGAATCGGTGATGTAGGATACTACGACCTTGTCCGACAATGTGGAGATGTAGTCATCTACCAGACTATAGTTGGCGACCACGGACTATTATAGACAACCCCATGGAAACACCAGCAGGCTAGTAACCTGTATGTGATGAATTACGAGTTCAGGCGATGTTGTAACTACGTATTCATGCGATGATAGTCTAACCCTTATTATGAAGTACGAGTCCAGGCGATGTTGTGGCTACGTATTCATGCGATGATAGACTAAACCTTATCATGATTTACAAGTCCAGGCGATGTTGTGGCTGCGTAATCATGCGATGATACCCTAACTCTTGCTAGACACATATTGAGGGAGTAATCCCAGGATTCGTATTGTCTATGCAATGTAGGCGATGATCCTTAGGTAAAGTTCGTAGGAACAATCATATAAGGAAATACGATGTAAGGAGATGAGAAGTAAATATGATATAGGATATGACCCTTGAGATAATATCTTTAGGGAAGACTAAAAGAAGATAATGGGGATGGGTAATTGGGTTGATTGTTTGATTGTTTAAACATAATAACTATATTATTGTGGGTTGAAAACCCTATATACTCACCAGGTTTCCCAACCTGACCCACTCAGTTTATTTATATCACAGGTGACGATATGAAGTGACATTACACTGAGAGATTTAAAGAGATGTAGATCACTAGTGTAAATAATTGTAAGTTCCGTTTATGCTTATGTTTCTGTATTAATGATGACATCCCAAACGTTTTAAGATGAATAAAATACGTTTCTTCGAAAATGTTTTAATAACGTATTTATCGTGTTTTTCTGGGAACAAATTCCACAACGTTTTTATGAAAAGAAGCACTCTGATTTTTACAAAGCATAAACAAAATCAGTCTTTTCTGGCCGTGATTTTGGGGATGTCACAGTTCCCTTGCTAGTATTAGAAAACAAGTTATGTTATCTAAATCATCCTGAACATTCAATATAACAATTGTAAGACAAAAGGCACTACTAGAAAAATAGCCTTTTGCTGATGAGAATGCTTTTGGCAAAAAGACTTCACTCTATCAAGAGCTTCTTCAAGAGAAGATGGGCCTGCAGCAAAAGTTACACGAATCTAGTTTTTCAAACCTACAGTAAGTCTTGCAAAACCCAAAAAGAAAAGTCAAAGTGGTATATTACTATATTATATGGTTGTTTGTATTAAGATAAGAATATGTGTATCTACATGAGAACGAATAAATTGCCATAAAAAATCACCAGCCAAACCTGAACATAATTTTAGGTGCACTGAGAAAAGTCAAAGGGGTATTTGAATAGAAAAAAAAGGGACATCAAGATTCCCCTGTAAAACATTTGGCAAGTTTAGCCTTTGACCAAGCTGGGTAGCAATTGTTGACTTTCCAACACACGTTGTGCCACATACAAGAATAACTTGTCATCATCTTGTAAATACAAAAGAATGATTTAATTACTAAATTAAGAATTTATCAAAGGGGACAAAAGGGGAGTTAGGAAATACCTTGTCATCATCTTGTAACGATTTATATATTCTTGCCCATAGCCTCGCCTTTCCATGAGCTGCAATCAAATTCATAATTATGGTTATGCCTTTGATTTGAAAGTGGCATATTGTAAAAACTTAGACATGGCTAAAATGGAGATAACAGGGATATATATATATATATATATATATATATATATATATATATATATATATATACTTTAAACAAATTAGCTTCCATATCAGATTGAGAGCTGCAAAAAAACTAATATATGAGATTTAAAGAGACATATGTTAAGTAGTATTTGGAGGATGTAATATGATGACATATACGGAGTTGATGGAAGGGATGCCTTTTGTTCTTATTTGATCCCTTAAAACGCCTCTAATCAAAACTCAAACCAAAAATAAAATAGATCAAAGTGATTGCACAACAAAGAGCTATAGATTATTTGAGCAAAAACTATTTGGTTTGAGATTCACAAGAAAGGGTAATAAGGTAAAATTTGAATATAGTCAAAGGGCGGAGCTTGTAGGAGAAACATACTAGAGTCGGCAGAGCAACTGTGACATTTGTGAGATTCAAATTCTGAGTGTTGTAAGGCACAAGTGTTAATTCTATAGATGCAATTACAGAGTAATGTCCGTAGAGTGTTGGTAACCACGACTCGTGTTAATTTGGTGTTATGATGAAATCAAAGAAGGTATGGAATGGCTCATTCCATTGTTTTGCCTGACAGAATGTAATTGACCATTCCCTTCCAATATTGCTAATTTTCATTCCACGATCAAGAGGTGTTTTTTTTCCTTTCATTCCTTCATGGAATGAAATGAGAATTTGCAATATAACTCATTTTATTAATGTAATTTCTAAAGACACTTTTTTTAAAGTATTTTCATGATTTATATGACTTGCATTTTTATTTCTAGAAGTAACTAAAAAATATATAGTTTTTAGTATAATCTTATTTGGATTTTAATAAGCTTTCATTATGTTTACTTTTAATTTGTAAATAAAAATTCATCAGCTATAATAATATAACATAAATGAGTAGAGTCAAAACTACATATTATATTTACATATAATAAAATAAATCCATATGTAAATTCAATACAGGTCAACCAAACATATGCAGTGACTTATTCCATTACCTTGTTCATTAGCTACAAAGTCTTACCAGAGAGTGCTTGATCTCCTAAACAAACTATGAAAATGTTGAGTCAGCTTTTTGCTGGATTTCATGGCTGGAATCACTTAACATGTTAAATAAACCAAAACTTTCAGTTGTGTATGCAAAATGATGGCTGGAATCATATTAAAGGATCTCCACATGTCAATTGAGTCCAACAAAGTTGTGCATGCAAAATGATGGGAATACCCTTTAACTATGAAGTGGGATCAATTACCATCAACAAAATCAGGAAGAAACCGATCAAATGATGTTGATAAATGATGTTGAAAGTTGGAAGGAATGAATAGATGATGGTATATTTGTAAAATGATAGGACTTAATGGGACAACTTCTATTAAGTCTTTCTTTCTATATAATGTATTAGTTAAAAGGAAACAACTAAGGGGCTGTTTGGCAGGATCTGAATTTTTAAGAGGTCTGAATTTCTAAGAGGGTCTGAAATTTTAAGAGCTGAATGTTTAACATGCTGTTTGGTTGGGACCTCTGAATTGTTCTGCTGAATTATTAAAATGACCATTTTACCCTTCTGTTTTATTTTTTATTAAATTCAACTGTTTATTTAGAAAATAACCTAATAAAAATTCTTAATTATGTATTAAAAAATATGTAAACACCATTTAAAATCCAAATTTAGCATAAATCAAAATTAAACACAAATCCAAATCAAACATAAATATTTTTAAATCCACAATATCATACTAAAATCCAAATAAAATCCTACAAATTTAATTTCACCCCAATTGATTGGCAATCTGGTCACGTAAATTATCCATGTATTCATTTCCTTGTGAACCCCATTCCATATCGTGTACGTTTTCGCCATCATTTTGTCCCCCTTGTGGTTGAGCATTGTTCTCCTCGAACGCCATAAATAACTCATCATGAATATCGCATTTCCTTATGAAATTGTGGACTGCAAAACAAGCAACGACTATATCTCTTTGCACTGAAAAAGGAAAAGGAGCCATTCGCTTTAGAATTGGGAATCTCGCCTTCAAAACACCGTAAGCACGTTCAATAACATTTCTGAGTTGCTCATGTGCATGATTGAATTTTTCTTCCTTAGTTAACGGACGTCGCCGTCGATAGTCGGCTAACCAATACCTCGTGTTGCGATAAGGAGTCATAAATCCACGAGTGTTGGTGTATGCAGCATCGCAAAGGTAATATTTATCTGTACACATGAGTAAAGGAAGTATTATATATAGAAATTTAATATCGTATTTTAGAATAATCTTAAAAAGAATTAAAAACCTGGAGGAAGGAACGGAAAGCCTGAAGTTGGGTTACATGCAACTTCTTTCAAAACTCGCGAATCATGTGTTATACCCTCCCAACCGGCCCATACGAATGTGAACATCATATCAAAATCACAAATTCCTAAAACATTTTGAAAGCATTCACCTTTTCCTCTTCCCCTATAGCGAGTTTGTTGATCAGTAGGCACAACTGCATGTACAAGAGTTCCATCTAGCGCACCTATTGCTCGAGGAAAGATTTCTTTTAGCTTACAATGCCTCTCTGAGGAATTCACAGTTGCATTAGAATTCGTTGGCACTATAACTTCTTTTGCAAAAATCATCATTGCATTTAGCACCTCATGAAAGCATCTATGAACTGTTTCTGTGGAGTGTTGAAACCTTCGTTTGATAATCCTGAACCGTTTATTATGTGCTATAGTAGTTAAGAACATAGCCATATTTTCTTCAACGCTTATGTGCCTACTACTTTGCAACCAATTGTTTCGTCTAAAATGATTGCATAAAAGTACATATGCTTCACGTGAAAGACGCATCAGGTCTTTACATTGTGTAGAAGTTCCATGTAACAATTCTTGCGTATGTTGATGACCACTCATTTCCGAATCATTATCAATTGCCCTTCCAATTCTATTGGATGCTAGATTCAACCAATAGCAGCATAGTAACAGGAAAAACGCAATTTCTTCATCCGAATCCATAAACAATCTGTTATTTTGAAAATACATAACAATTATATTAACAACATATAACATAAAAATTCATCCAAAACATCAAGTCATTCATATCATATAATAATCTAGTAATCCAAAACATCAAGTAATCCAAAACATCAAATCATTCATGTCAAGTAATCCAAACCAAACATCAAGTAATCCAAAAAAAACCATCTAGTTATCCAAAAAAACCATCAACACATTCAAAAAATCTACTTAGCGAAACATTCCATAATGCGCTCCAACAGTCTTGACCCAATTCTCACAAATAGCTGGATCAATGGTTAACCATACGTGCCTCTTATCCACGCCTTCACCAAAAAGAGCAACAATAGTAGTGTATCTTGGATCAAATATTCCCCATCCTAACTTCTCCAGCTTTTCCATACACGCACCCAAATCTGAAGAAGAATGCTTTTCCACAAATATTTTAGCAACTGTGGCAATATCTTCCCTGATTTCAAGCAATCTTGAGTTTGATGCATCTTTACCCTTATCTTTACTTTTATTTTGACTCTTTTCCGTATCTGTAGTCTTTTGTTTTTTTGATTGAGCAGATGACTCGTCACTCAGACCTACAGTTTCTTGTTAAGTGCAATCGATGTCATCAAAGTCATGCAAACTATAGTGGCTTGAGTCTTGAGTAGGACGGGGAAGGGTAGAAGTTGGTCCCCAACTATGCATGCCTGTCGCAGTCGCGCCTTCAAACAACTATGTGCAAAGGTCGGGATACGGTAATGGTGTGCGTCTCAAAGAATCCACATGTTTGTTTGACTGTTTGGAAAAAAAATATTTTATTATTTAAAAACAATATAATCTATTTTTTATAAATTAACAAAATACCTTCGCTTCTAGTTCCCATTCTTCTTTGGAAAGATTGAAGGTGTTGGTTGTTGAATTGTACACATTACCAGTTTTGTTTTTTAACTTCAAAAAAGCATCAAACTTTGACTTTAGGTAGTCATAACGGTTCTTCATTTGTTTTTGGTCGGCAATAAAGTTATGTTCAATTTTTAGTGTTTTAGCTACATTTCTCCAAGAAAGTGTTTTCAAACTACTCCCTTCCCGTCCATTGATCGTAACTTCACGTAAACAAGCTTCTAGAAATGTTTTCTCTACACCTTCTACCTTCCAACTAATCCTATCCTTCTTTTCTCCCATTTCTTTGATCAATTCAACAAAAAAAATGCATGTTTTAGCAACAAGTTATGCATTACAAATACACATAACATCAACATATAATGCATTACAAATGCACATAACATCAACATATAACATCAAACTCAGCGTATAACATCAACATATAATGCACATTTCCTAATAACAACAAGAGCATATATGATTTCAATACAACATCAAACACAAATATGATTTCAACAACATTTCAACATAATAATAAAACATAAAAACATTGAACATAAACAATTGAATATAAAAAATCAAACATAACATGAACTCATAGCAGGAAAATAATAAATTAGGAACTCATAGCAGGGAAATAATATCAACATATAACATCAACATTGAACAAATAAGATCAACATATAACAAATCAGGAACTTATAGCAGGGAAATAATTTTTTTTTTCGTTTTTTTAAGAAATCAGGAGCAAATAACATAACATGATATGGATTTTCGATTTTCATGTTTAGGAGCAGGAAGAAATCGGTTTCAGAAGAAGGAAGAAAGAAGAATAGCAAAAAAAAAACGATTTTCAGTTATCGTATCTCGTAAAAAACTGGGGTGATAAACGTTCGATTTCTATACTCGATGAAGTTTATGAGATTATTCCAGATGTTCCCAAACGACGAAATGATGTGATTTATCAAGATCAAAGATTGGAAATTGATAGGGAAGATGATACAGATACTGTTAAGTATTGGAAACAACGAGCTTTGAATTTGGAGAAATTGTTGGAATTAAGCGTGAATAGGGAACATATTTTATTGGAGAAATTGGAGGAAAGTATTGAAAAGCTCGAGAAACAATCATCCCCAGTTGAAGAACTTTCGCAAATCTTGAAAAGAGCAGATAATTTTTTACATTTTGTTCTTCAAAATGCGCCTGTTGTTATTGGTCATCAAGATAAAGATTTGAGATATCGCTTTATTTATAATCATTTTCCAAGTTTGGGAGAGGAGGTAATATGATTACAAATAGTAAGATACTTTTATATATTTATTTAGGGTTAGATGCAAGAAGTAGCAATGTATTTTGATATCATTTTTTATTGTAGCATTCTATTTTCATTTGTACTTTTTAAATCTACTCAATTATAACACTATCATTGAAACCCTGAGCAATTTTTATAATTAGGTAGATTTTTTAAAAGTACAATATCCTAATAAGAAAAACTAAAATGAAACTACAATGTTATAACTCTGAAAAAATATTTCAAAGTACAATATTGTAATAGGAAAAAATCGCGTAAAGTAAGTTGCTACTTAATTAATCTAATCTAACACTTTTCATGATTAAATATTTGAAAATTTTCAGGATATTATTGGGAAAACAGACGTTGAGATATTCAAAGGTGGTGGAGTTAAGGAATCCCAAGATTTCAAAAGGGAAGTTCTTGAAAAAGGAATACCAGGAAAAAGAGAAATTACATTTGAGACCGAATTATTTGGAGCCAATTTTGGAAGGAAATGTAGCCTCGTGAGGTGATCAAGCATGTACTACAAACTGCCGCAACATCGCTGAAAAAGATGCTAATTTTGGAAGGAAATGTAGCAGATGATGTCCCTATTGAGGCAAGTTCTTTTTGACATATTTACCCTTTACGCTTAGTAATTTCTATTTGGAAGTGTATGCACATGAAAAATCGTTAATTTATGATGCTATACAAAAAAATTTATTACATCTCTGTTTATTTGAAATGATTATATATAAAGGGCAAATAAGTAATTATACATTAACATCATAACTCATTTTCAGGTTATTGGTGATGTTCTACGAATTCGACAAATTCTCACCAACTTGATCAGGTATTATTACTACTACGTTTCTTAACACAAGATAAATGCATATCTCCCAAATGAATTATTTATTTGTACATGAAAGATTACATATTCCATGTATGTATAAATGAACTACTGAACCTTTTTTTATAAAATTTTATCTCGTTTTCTGGCTGTGAAATTTACTCACGAAGGGAAGGTTAAGAAATCAGGAGCAAATAACATAACATGATATGGATTTTCGATTTTCATGTTTAGGAGCAGCAAGAAATCGGTTTCAGAAGAAGGAAGAAAGAAGAATAGCAAAAAAAAACGATTTTCAGAAACAAATAACATACTTGATTTCGTTTTTTTAACAAATCAGGAACTAATAACATAAGATGATGTTGATTTTTGATTTCCAGGTTTGGGAGCAGCAAGGAAAACGATTTTCAAAAGAAGGAAGAAAGAAGAATAGAAAATAAATCGATTTTAAGAGGAGTAGCGACATACCTGAATCATCGGCGAGAGGTGGGAGGACGATCGGTGGCAGCGGGCTTGTTCCAGGGACGATCAGGCAGCAGCTGCGTTCCAGCGGCTGCGTTCGTCGACGACGGGCAAGATTGGAGCGGCTCGGATCGATTGCTGGGAGCGAATGGAAGAAAAACGGCAGAATGCTTTTGATGGGTATTAGGGCAAAATAGGCACGCGTTTCTTTTTATTTTTATTTTTCAGACACTGCTCAAGATTTGAAAAAATAAGAGGCAAATAGAGTTTTAAGAGGTCAAAATTAAGATGCAGACAAACGATCTGAATCTGAATTTTTCAGACATTGCCTCTTAATTTTGCTATTAAGAGGTAAACAAACGGACCCTAAGCCGTACTTACTTGAAAAACAACACCAAAAGAGTCGGTCCCATTCACATGCTCTGCTGTGTAGCTCACAGTCTGTCACTTCCTTGCAACAACTCTGATAACTTCACATACATAAATCAAAATATCTGCAAAAGTCCAATGAACTATTGGTTATTACCTTCTCCTGCAGCAATAATGGAAAGGGCATGGGTAGGAGATTATACAACTTCTTCTTTTACACCATAACAGAGGTTCCCTGTAACAATAATCATTGCATAAATTATTTACTTCTGGTAAAACACATACAACAACCAAAAACATCTTCACTTTAATAAAACATGATGATGATCCAAAATAAAATGCACAATGGGTTACCTGTATTCTTGAAACTGTAAAAAATAAGGTATTTCAAACTTGATGCGAATAAGAGCTTTTCTCTCAGGTACCGAGTCTTCAGTTGTAATACTCGAAAGTCTGAACTCTTCTCTCAACATGTATTCCTACAACATTCATTCAAACCTCTCAATATCATAACATAAATAACTTTATACAGGTTTGGAGATATTCATATTTCATAATTCATACCAGTATTCATATTTCATAATTCAAGAAGAAAGAAACAACTCTAATAAACTTCATGTAAGAAAAATAGAAAAATAATATATACCTTTTTTAAAAGAACCATGTTTGGGATACTCACACTTCTGGTTCGAAGATGGGGTTCAAGAATATGGAAGCTTATGCTGGTAGGAGTGTGAAGCAGTGATGTGATTTTAACAGTGGTGTGTATCTATGATTGCAACACAGAGAGGGAGGAGTGTGGTGGCTGACTGATGTTAATAGAGAACAACATTACATGCTTCCTTCTGCAGACATTTATCCCAATTTCCCCGTTCGTCTCTCACTCTAGAAACCCTAATCCCTCTGCCACAATGAACACCATTACAGTTTCCACGCCGCCTTGAAAGCCCTAACCTGAATCTCTCGATCAGAAGCTACTGAACTCCACAACCTGCACACACACGCCGACCGTGCTAGATCTACCACCGGAAGCTTTTCGAAGATCGTACGTAGGATATCTTTACAAATTAAAGCCGCAAAATTGGAATTCATCGGAGATATGGTGGTATATGAGTCATCGCCGGTAATTGACGACGACATGGAAGAGGATGAGGGGTGTAGGGTTGGGGTTTGTTGTTGTTGGAGTTATTTGAAGAAGCGTATATAGAAGGAAGCAGTTCAAGGAATAGTGCAAGAAAACTGTTGGCGGGTATTCTCAAGAACAGCAGAGAGATGAAGAAGGTGAAATTACAGCAGCGATGAAGTAGATGAATGGAAATCAGAAGCCCTTTTTCTTGATTGAGATGATGAAGTCGAGATATGGAGATGAAATCGTAACCTTCGATCTTTGATTGAGAAGTTGCACAACAGTGTGAGGAGAATGAAAGATGCGTGAAAATGCTTAGGGTAGGGAGGGTAGCGGGCTTTTCTAATTTTTTGGCTTTTCTTTTCCCGCTTGTAATTAAGGAATGCGCGTTCATTAAAATTATAAAGCGACACATACAGAAGATGCGCATTTAAGAGACAGCGCCCTCCGTGTTTTTTTCTTTTGACACTAATTTAAAGGCACACAATAATGCGTGACCTAAATCCTTAAATTTTCTGAAGAGATGACACTTTTTTAATGTCACTCTCGTTTGCGTAACATAGATTAATGAGTGTCATGATTTGCACGTCGTAAAAGACTATTTTTCTAGTAGTGATACTAATTTTAAAGCTAAGGACCTGAACTTCATTCATGTAGAATAGTTTTGAAAAATAAGGTGCTAAAGGACGGAAAAAGGTCTCCAACAGACCATAACTTCTATGTAAAAATATGAAAAATTAGCCCATGAACCATTTGTATTTTCGGGTATCATATAACCATAACTTAACTATATTTTGCCTTTATTAAGAAGGTTGAAGTTGAGCTGGTGTAAAGGGTATCTTGGGCTACTTGAAGGGTGTTTGATCATTGGAGGTGAGTTCCTCACTTCATAACCATAGGGGATTATATGTCTACTATTAGGTCGGGTGAGACTAAGAAACGCTAAGTCCATGGATTCGACGGCTAAATACAGAGTCCTTATTTGGGTGTTGTTTGGGATGTGTTCCAAAATAGACATGACACGTATGGTCTTAATGTTTATATATTATATGGATGTTTGCATATTTCTTTATGGCATGTGATATAGGAGTATGGTGTAATACTTCTATTGTTATATGATGTTTCAATTTACTAAGCTTCGTGCTTACCCTTTCCTTTATAAATAATTATTATAGGTACATCAGGTACGAATGATGATTTAGCTTAATTGTACACTGTCGTGGTTGAAGATTGGGTCCTTGTCAGAAACTCTTGATATGGGATTTAATGAATATTAGGTCTCCGTTGTTGTTTTGAATTATAAATTGATTAATATTGTTGAAAGTATGTTTTGACTTTGAAATGTTATTTGAATACTTGAAACATAACACTTTTGGTTAATTAAAGGATTTAATGGTATTTATTATAAATATAAATGTTTTCAAAAGTTTAAATTTATTGTAATTTTTGGGACATTACATCTTGTCACATGTTATTTTTTGGTTATTTTAATTTTTTTTAGATATCAATTTATGTATTAATTAATCTGTGTAGTATATGTATCTCACACCTAGTTTGCTTAATAAATAAAAAATAATTACCAAAAAAATAAAATAAAATTTTACATTACGATTTAAAATAAGAACAATATTATATATTATTAATGTTAGTTTTATTTCAGTTTATAGTAATTTTTAGCAAACTTTTAAAAAGAAATTTAAAATTTTTTCCATCGGATATCATAA
Source organism: Lactuca serriola (assembly GCF_051521515.1). Lineage (NCBI taxonomy): Eukaryota > Viridiplantae > Streptophyta > Magnoliopsida > Asterales > Asteraceae > Lactuca > Lactuca serriola. The sequence goes on from NC_136414.1 coordinate 171,263,902, forward strand.
GTTGTCGGTTGGTTTTCATTTTTCTAATACTTCATTGTTGTAATATTCTTGAAAGTGTTGTAGTATATAAAACAAAACTAGTATTTCACAATGGTGTGTGTTGCATTAGAGAACTTTAGAAATTAGACCATAAAAATATAAAAATAAGGTTTTTATATTAATAATTATTTACGGTGAAGACCGGCAAAAGTAAAATTTGAAAATATATCATATTTGCTATAATACTAAAAATAACAATTAATAAAAAAATATAATTAATAAAGTTAATATTAATGAAAAGAAAAAATAAAAAACAAATTTTGTTTGAGACAAAAAATATATTTTTAAAATATAGAATCGTCACTTACAAAATACCAGTAATATAACTTTATAGTAATAATTAACCAATAATATAAATTTATAGTAATAATTAGGTATGAAAACTATTAATTAAAAATCATTGAGGCAAAAAAGTGTAAATATAAAGTTTGTTAAGAGTGAATAAAATTGCTATTTCCAAGCATAAGGTTATTTGTAGGAATAAGTAAAAGAAAATGAACATGACTCACACACACAAAGTTGCAAATTAATATACATCTAATTTATTATTTATGTATTTTCTTACTAATTAATATATATATATATATATATATATATATATATATATATATATATATATATATATATATATATATATATATATATAAAGTTAGACTCAAAAGTTTATGGATAACATGGATGTGTTTATAGTGTAACCTTTTTATGACATTAAGTTGTTATTTTTTTATGGATTCGGTCATCATCACCTCTATTAAGTCTATTTCGATATTTATGTATTATTATTCCTTGTTTCGTCGGCAACTTTTTTTTAGTCGTAATAATTTTCAAGTACAAAATAAACCAATGATAAAATTCAACAACAGATTTAAAAGCATCAAGGATTTTGCTAATGAGGTGTAATTTCATGATTTTTTTTGGATTAAGAATCATGCTTGTAAAGCTGAGGCGTTTAATTGGTTTGCTTAGTGTATGGACCCTAGTTGGGTTTACGTGTAATTCATGTACCTCTAGCTTCTTTTTAATATATTTCTTGTTGTTCAATAAGAAAAGTGATCAAATTCAAGCACATGCAGAAAAGAAAAAAAAAAAAAAAAAGTAGTGTCCTAATCTTAGCCCCAATCCTCACCACCCAACCACTAAAAGGAGTAGGACATATCAATAATTTTTTTCATTCTTAAAACCTTCTATAAATAAGGAAGTGTAACACACTAATTTCCACATCCCTCTTCCATATATTTCATTTTGTACAAACAGGTGAAAATGGCTCCGAGAGCTTTCCTTCTTCTTACTCTAGCTTTTGCTGTTGTCCTTCTCATTACCTCTGAAGTGGCTGCAGCTACGGAGTTGGCTGAAAACACTGACAGTAAATGAATTCTCTCTTACGTGTTTTATTTTTAAAAAGCGTATAAATATTGCAATTTATTAACACTTAAAGTTGTAGGTGAGTATAAGCCTGGTGGACATGGAGAACACATCGTAGGCGGTAGAATGGGAGGGCATAACAAAGGCGGTATGCGTAAAGATGATCCTATATATGGGGGTAAAGGTTGCAGGCATGGTTGTTGTTCCAGTAAATATTCCAAGGTTAAAGGAGGGTGTAAGTGTTGTAAGACATTTGCAGAGGCAGCCGCTTACAAACAAACTCAAAACTAATGGAAGCCCCAAGAGAGAACCATCTTTACAGTCATATACTAAAAAGATGTTTCACAATGCAATTATGCATTATGTAGTGCTTATGTGTAAAACAAATAATTAGCGCGACTTCTTTCGATGGAAGTATGCACTTAATATGTACCATAAAATAAGAGAACTTTGAGCTCTTATGTTCAAAAATATATCGTTTTCAATGTCTTGTTTTAATTCTTTCGTTTTTTCTTAAAATAACAATATATATATATATATATATATATATATATATATATATATAGAGAGAGAGAGAGAGAGAGAGAGGTTCCGTTGAAATTAAGAATAAAATAGAGATCTTGATATTCAACCTCAACCACATATTTCACATCTTCCGTTCTAACTTTCCGGCGTACTGGCGCGACATGTCTGTTATAATCATACATGATTATATAGCACTGTCTGTTCCTTTCTCCTCCGTCGCCATTCCCACCACCACCACCACTACTACCACCACCTTTGACACCAGCCGACCAAACCACTATCACCTTCATCACTTATACGACCGCCACCTTTGTCGTCACCATCTTTTATGCCACCAATTATCATAATCATATATGATTACTCAATCTGTGAACAAACATATATGTATAATGATTTATGATGACATACACGTATAAAGTCTTTATTCATCAAATTTGACCTTAAATATTTTTATTTGTGTTATGTATTAGTTGATGAAACTTATAACAATGAAAAAACATTTAAAACACAATCCATTAATTTATTTATTCATAAAGTATTATATATCTAAAACACAAATATTTAAGGTTAAAGTTGAAGGATACATACTTTAAAAGTCAAAAGTGGACAATAAATATGAGACGATGATAGTACATATCTTCTAAGCTAATAAATGAATATCATTTTTTCCAAATATCATGTTTTCATTAAATTTGACACATGTCATTTTTAGGATCTTTTGAATTATTTCTTTTTCACTTGTCATTTTCTTGTATTTTTTCAATTTTCTTAAATTTAAAATCCACATTTTATTATGTAAGCTAGATCTTTATATTAAATTTTAGAATAAATGTTTTACATTTTTTCATGTTTCAAATCTCCTAGAATATGTTGAATTACTTATTTTATTCACTATATCTATTCTATTTATGTAAAATTGTTATTTTAAAAAATTTGTAATTCGTACAACTTTATATTAAATTTTTTTTTTTAATAAACACATGTATTACATGAGTCTTACACTTAGTGTGTGTGTGTGTGTGTGTGTGTGTATATATATATATATATATATAAGATCAAATGAGAACCAACAAAGATTAGGAGCTCTAGGAATCATTATTTGTAGCTTCTTATTAAGGGTATATTTGTCAATTCTAGGTTTTTGTTTTTTTGTAAGCTTTTAAAGCAATGTGGGAAAAATGGCCATTTTGAGACCTTTAACTTTACAACCTAACATTTTGATAAGAATTCCAACACTTTTTCATTTATATAAGATCTAGTAGATCTGATACAATCAGCCACTCTCAAACTCACCCACCAAAACAACTTTAACACTACCTCTTGACGCCGTTGATGTCCGCCCCACTTCCACCCCGCCAGAATCGAAATCGGCACCAATGCTGCTAGTGTCATAGCTCCTTAATTTTTTTTTGTTATCTTCTCCAAGTCTTACTCTGATCAAATTAATGCAAGATTAGACGACAATATTATTGAGACAACATGTTATCTTCAGCGACATTACCTTCTTCGGCGACTTCAACTTCTTCAAAGAAGCTCGTGAACATCGTTAATTTTATTGCCCGGCCCCTTGTTCAAGAACTTTAGAAGGAACCCTAGACCTATAACTTCATCTATGACGCTATCACATTAAAAGTGTTGTGGTCCAGATCTATAATATCTAGCTATAGATCTACGATCTTCGACAACAAATCTACAGTTTACACCTCTAGATCTATGTTCTGCAATTTATGCATCTAAATCTATGAATCCTGACGAGATTGATGGACCAGATCTGATGTCGTGGTCAACCCCCGTCGTTGTGGTTGCACCATCGCTCCAGTGAAAGACAGTCAACTCGTGTCCATCCCTTTCTCTCTGATTTCAGGTGAAACACCACCTGATCTTCATCAAGCATGTCAATTTTTATTTTGATTGGTTTTCCTTTTGTTAAGATGTGAATTCAATTTTTTAATCTTTCTTTTGTTGTTTACTTTTGTTAATGTTAGTTTTAAGTGCTATTAAGTTTTGAATGCATTACTATTAAGTTGTGAAACCAAGTTTGTTTTCTTATTTATGATGATTTATGCATAGAATTGTTGTTCACAACTTAGGTTTTTTTAGCTATTCTGTTGTGAATTGAATTTAAAATGTGCTATAGTGTTAGTGTTTTCTCAAATAATGTGAATCTATGTTATTTAAGCTGTGAATTGTGATGTTTTACTATTTAACTAATTGTTTAGTCATGTTAATGTTAGTTTTAACTATTATTAATAAGAAAATATAAGGGTTTTTTTGTGAATACACCATTTTTTTAAGTTTTAAGATGTGAATTTATGATTTTTTATATGTTTTAAGCTATGAATGCATGTTTTATATTTATTTTTTCTACTTACATGTGTTGTAGATCTTTATGATGCAATTTTTTTTGATTGTTTTTTCTTTTGTTAAGGTGTGAATTTAACTTTTTAGTCTTTCATTTGTGTTTTCTTTTGCTAATCTTTGTTTAATTGCTATTAAGTTGTGAATCCAAGTTTCTTTTCTTATTTTCATAATCTATGATTAAAGATGTCATTGAATAGTTCAATGTATATCGACATATTTAGGAATTTCATAAAGATTGGAATTAGTAAAGTGCATTACCTACCTAATACAAATTCGGAAATTGATTATGACATCATTCTTCTTATTACAAACTTAAAATATGGTTCCTAGCCATATATATTTATTTGTCTTAAAGTATTAAGGATTGATACAATTACCTAAAACTTTATCTCTTATTATATATGGCTAGAAATGGTGGTCTCCCTTCTCCTCCTCCACCCACTCAAAACTCAAATTGCACTATTCTGTCAATTCTGTCAAAAGAAAAGCTTACTGGTCCAAACTACATGGACTTGATGCGAAATTTGAAGATGACACTTAGCTATGAGAATAATAAGTATGTTCTTGAAATCCTTTTTCTTGAAATTAATAGTGTGACTGCTACTATTTAGAAAATTGTTAGACATAAACAACATGTTGATGTTGCCACTAAGGTCGCTTGCATAATGATTACAACCATAACAAATGATCTGTAAACGTCCTATAAGGACTATTGCCCCTATGAAGTGAGCTTGGCTCTTTCTCAAATGCTCGACAAGAAATCGAGACAAGAGTGTTATGTGGTCATCAAATCCATAATGGCATGCAAGCTGAAAGATAGGGAATTTATGTGTGCTTATGTGTAAAAGATGCAAAGACACGTGGAAAGACTAGAATAGATCAATGTTAATTTAGACTAGAAGCTGGCCATTTATATGATCCTCAACACCTTACCACTTAGTTATGATATGTTTATCATATCTTATCATGTCAACAACACATAAACGACATTACTTGAGCTACATAGTCTGTTGCAAACTGCTAAAGCTAGATTGAAGAAGTCTTATTCCACATTTATTGAAACTAACCCTGTCCTATCCATTCAATACGGAAAGGGGAAGAAAGGAAAGGATTTATCCTAACCCAAGTGGAAAGGGAATGCCCATATTGGAGAGTCAATTGGTAGGTCAAAGGGAAAAGTCAACTTTGATGCTCCTCTTGTTAATAATCTGAAAGTGGTCGTGTGCTTTCACTGTGGCTAGAAGGGACATTGGAAGAGAAGTTTTCCAAAGTACTTACAAGAAGTAAGAAAAGCAAAGAGCGAGTTTTTTGTCTCTACATCTGGTATGTAGTCTATACAAATCAATAACACTCAACTTTCAAATTCTTCGATCCTTGATATAGGATGTGGTTTCCATATTTGTTTTAATATGTAAGGACTAAGGGAAAGTCTATCACATGCTTTTCATAGCAGCTATTACTATGTGAAAATGAAAATGAATTTGTGAAGAAAGTGTGGAAATTATATAAGAATGCAAGAAAATAGCAAAATACATTTTTATATTGTGTAAAATTTGATAAGAAGGAAATCTCTATTCTAATCTACTATAATAAATGAAGGTTTTTTGCCACATGTCCTCTTCTCATTTATTTGGACACATGGCATTTTCTAGAATTCTTAAATTTTCTATTTTCCACTTGTCATTTTATTGTATTTTTCATTTTATTAAATTAAAATTCCACATTTAATAGATAAGGTAATATATATGTAAAGTACTAGTTTATAACCTGTGGGAACCACGGTTACAAAATAAATGATATTTTCATAGTAAAAATTCTAAAATTATTGGTCAATTATTTTAGATAAATCATTAATTAAGAGATATATACCAAAATTTTAAAGTTATTATAACTTCAAAAATAACATATAATAATTAGAAAAAAATAAATTTGAATTTTAAAATGTTACCTAATATATCTCTTTGACATGTGGTATAATATTAATGAAGAGTTGTATTAAAGTGACACATGGCAAATGGAGATTAAAACTATTCTTTTATTAGAATAGAGATTTATTAGAAATGGTTTATATATGTAATGTATTCAATACATTAAAGTCTATTGATTTTAATAATTTAAAAAATTTCTTATTTTTCTTATAAATTCAAACTATTCAAATTATTAAAATTTCATATTTTTTTTTTAATTAAACCCATGTAATACATGGGTCTCACAGCTAGTAAAAGAATAGGTTTAATCTCATATTGACAAGTGTCATATAATTAGAGCTCCTTATTAATGGTATATATCACCAATTATGCCATTTGTCAACCTATTAATTATCCAATTCAAAATTTAAAATTTAAATTTCCACTATAATTACATTTAATTAATTAATAATTGATTATCCACTTTAAATTTTAAATATTCCACTCTAATTATATTAAATTAATAATTGATTCATCATTTTTAATTTTAAGTTTTAAATTTTCTCACTGTAATTATGTTAAATTCATAACATTAGATTAAAAAATAAAATAAAATTAGTACAAATTATAAGGTGATATAACTTCAAGTAATTTTTTAAATCAACAGTTATAATTTTATATAACTAAAAAATATCACTTAAGTAATAATTTTTTTTAAAAATAATTGATTAATAATTTTAATTAATTTTATAACCGTGTTTTTCACGGGTTATAAACTAGTAACTAAATAAAAGGTTTATAGACTCGAAATATGATCACTAAGATTTTTAAAAGATCCGAGATGACATCTCTTTAATGCAGTAGCAATTGTCACGATCTAAAATAAATCAGAATACCACGTAACCGAAAGTGTAATTTGGTCATTTTTGAGAAATTCATGAGATAATGAAGATTTAATCTTGTGAAAGTGAAAAATATGTTAGATTATATCGTGAGATGGTTTATAATGTTGGTTAAGTGATTCCAGTCACTTAATTGTGTATTTGAGCAAAAAGGACAAAGTGGGACATGTTGGTATTTTGAGCCTTTTTCATGTCTTAATTGATTAAGTTTTTTAGAAATTAAGCAAAAAGTAACTAGATAGAGATGTATGTCTTGTTAATACTTCGTGTGGATATAAAGATCATTGAAAACGGGTTTGAAACAAAGAAGTTATGACTGTTTTGAAGTTGGATTAAAAAACAGCCAAAACTGAAATCTATGAAATACAATAATCATGACATGGTAAAAAGATTTCAAAGGAGTGGTGGCACTACCAGAATAGATACTTAATCTGTTAAACTTCTTTTATCAAACTTCTTTTACATGGTTTAAACAAGTGCTTTGATAGGGTGATTTTGAAGTTATGACGTGTTCTAGCGAAGGCTCGAATCAAGGGAAAACAAGTTGTAATATATAGAATCACATAAAGGTATTAATTTCCTCTTTGATTAAGCCTTTGATCTTTAATGGAAAATGTTCAATCATGTTAGTAACTCAAAACAACTTTTGAATATTTTGATTATGATTTTATTGTAAGTGTTTGGAAGCTAATTACAAGCTTTATAATAGTATTTTGTGGTTGAATTCATAAAATATGATAGTAAGGTTTATAAATCCTAAATTGTGAAAATGATGAACTTGTGAAATTGAGTACAGTACTTGATGAATTAAGTCATATGTAAGACTAATTCATGGAGATTAATCGGTTTCTTGACAAAAAATTATCAAGTTAGTATTTGGGGGATAAAATATGATTTTTGTAGAATTTGAATGTTATTAAGTTCCTAATGGACTATGACTATTTTTTAGGAACTTTTTTATATGTTATGTAAATAGGTAATTGGAAAGACATTGATCAAGCTGATCAATTGGAGATTTGAAGCTTAAAAGTGGTAGTCAGTCTTCAATAACTAAATAGATGGGTAACCACACTTCTTTTTAGATATATGTTATTTTGATATGTTTATCATTGTATTAATTTAAATTATGGATAAATAAAAATATTATGATTATTGGATTACAACCCGTAAGGTTGTGAATGCTTGATAGTTATAGTAAGAAATGTAGTTAAATATTATAGTTGGTTATTGCTATGTGGAAATATTAGTCGGTTAAACTGCATTATAAATAAGTTATGTAACTTATATATACTATGTCTTTTGAAGAAATTGTCCGGCGACTGAAAGCTCGTGAGTAGAGAATCCGTAGGCATGTTGAAGTTGAAGAAAAGAAGCTTCTACTTACCCATCAAGAATGGACCGAAAGAAGTAAGAAACAAAGCCATGATCAATCACGCTCCTCTATAGGGGTGTGCAAAAAAGCGTAAAACCGAAAAACCGAGCCGAACCGGCCAATCCGAAACCGAAAAAATCGTAACCGAAAAAAACCAAAACCGAAAAAACCGGATATCAACGGGTCGGTTTTTGGTTTTTATACTTAGGTATCCGCGGATACCCGAACCGAACCATTTGATTATATATATATATATATATATATATATATATATATATATATATATATATATATATATGAACCGTTAAAAAAAGTATTATTTCATTAGTATTGTTTCGATTGATCTACGAGTGTAATAACCTAAACAAAAATCCATATCGACAAATCCAATTTTGTAATTCTAAATTCATTTGATTTTTTTGTTTTTATTATTGTATTTATTATACAAATTATAATATATGATATTTGAACTTCATTATGTTTTTTTTTAACTCTTTGACTTACTAATTTTAAGAAAGAGATAAGTAAAATGGAGTGTTTAGTTTCAACTGAATTTAATTTTTTATATTTTACCGGGTACCCGTGAACCGAACCGTGGTTATCCGCTTTTATACGGTTCGGTTCGGTTCGGTGTCAATACGGTTCGGTTTCGGTTAGTGCGTATGAGGTACCCGCCCCGTGGTCACGGTTCACAATTTCATTACTATCCGAACCAAACCGCCCCATGAACACCCCTACTCCTCTAACAAAAACAATCGGGGAAACTCAAAAAATTATCAAGGCCGTAGAAGAGGTCGAGGTAGAGGAGGAGGTAGAGGTGGTGGCCAGGGAAGATGTAGTAATAACCTGCAACGAGAGAATACTCATGGCACAAACGACAATCAAGAAAAAAACAAAATCCAGTGCTATAATTGTTAAGATTTCAGGCATTATGCAGCAGAATGTAAAAATCCACGAAAAGAAAGAAATCAAGAAGCTAATATGGTTCAAGGTCCAATTGATAACGAACGAGCCCTTCTCTTGGCAGCAATCCATGAGATCATGACAACTGAGGAAGTGTTCTTGAATGAAGAAAAAGTCAATCCAAAATTGACACCACTAAAAAGCAACAACAATCAGTTTGGTATCTTGACAATTGAAGGCAAAGGTTCTATCGTATTTCAATGTAAGAATGGAGAACATCGAGTGCTTCAAAGTGTTTACTACATACCAAGGTTGTGTAGTAACATCATCAGTTTGGGACAACTAGCGGAAAAAGGGGATCAAATATATATATGCATGGCTTATTCCTTTGGATCCACGATGACAAGAACCAACTACTCATGAAGGTAAAGCAATCTGAAAATCTACTCTATAATATAATCTTAAATGAAACTGAGTCTCAATGTCTACTTGGAGAAGCTACCGATCAGACATGGCGTTGGCATGCTCGTACGGGAGACGTGAACTTCACCACACTCAATAAAATGTTAGAAAAGAACTTGGCAGTCGGCTTGCCAAAAATAAACATCCCCACACGTTTATGTGAAGGCTGCTTGATAGGGAAGCAAACGCGAAACCCCTACCCAACAAGTACAATGTTCAATGCTTCAAAAAGGCTAGAGCTCATGCATGGAGACCTATATGGTCCTATCACTCCACCTACACTAGCCGGAAATAGATATTTCCTCCTACTGGTTGATGATTACACCAGGGTAATGTGGGTTTACCTTCTAAAAGCTAAAGATGAAGCCCTAAAGTTTTTTAAAGAATTTCAAAAAACGGTGGAAAGAAAAGTTGGAGAGAAAATAAAGACATTACGAACTGATCGGGGGGGGGGGGGAATTCCTCTCTAGTGAATTCACCTCATATTGCAAATAAACGGGTCTAAATCGACATTACACAACATCATATTCTCCACAACAAAACAGGGTTATGGAGAGACAAAATCACACTATAACTGAGATGACACGTAGCAATCTGAAAAGCATGGATGTACCTGAAGTATTGTGGGGAGAAGTCGTGTGTCATGCCGTTTACATTCTTATCAGATTGAGTACAAAACCTCTTACAGATTCCACCCCATACGAGATGTGGACATGAAGAAAACCACAAGTTGAACACTTGAGAGTTTTTGGTTGCATTGCTTATGTGAGAACACCAAACACACATCTAAATAAACTTGAAGATAGAAGCAACAAGATGGTTCATCTAGACATTGAAAAAGGATCAAATGCTTATAGAATTCTTAATCCAGATACAGGGATGATTTGTGTTAGCAGGGATGTAAAATTTGATTAAGAAGCAAAGTAGACATTCCAGGTGTATGTTTAACGTTTGATGGGTTCACTATAAGTGACATGACAGAAGATGAAAATTCTGACTTAGGAGGTTACGAAGAAGATAATCAGGTATGGAGCGAGCCAACTCCATTAAGTCCTCAAGTTTCCACCACTACTCTAGAAAGTTCGACAAGCTCAAATACAGGTAGCGAAGACTCAACAGGTGATAACGTGTTAAGGTATCGAACACTTCATGATATTTATTAAGATTGCGAGCAAATACTTCTAATAGAAGATATTGAGGAATCCAAGACATATTCTGATGCAAGTATGAAAAAAAAAACGGGTAGAAGATATGAAAGTTGAATTAGATGTTATTGAAAGATACAAGAATTGGAACCTAGTAGAATTACCACCAGGGAGAAAAACCATTGGTCTGAAGTGGATCTTCAAACTCAAAAAAGATAAAAATGGTAATATAATAAAGCACAAAGCAAGGCTAGTTGCCAAGGGTTATTTACAAAAACCCGGAATTGATTTCTATGAGGTATTCGCTCAGGTTGCTCGAATTGAAACTATACGCATCATATTAGCTTTATCAGCAAAATCCGGTTGGAAAGTACATCACCATGATATAAAGTTAGGATTTTTATATGGTGATTTAGAGGAGGAAGTTTATGTCTCACAACCAGAAGGATTTGTGAAGAAAAACCAGCTAAGGAAAGTCTACAAACTATCAAAAGCCTTGTATGGGTTAAGCCAAGCACCAAGGGCTTGGAACTCTAGGTTGCACAAATATTTCAAGCAAGTAGATTTTAAAAGATGTCCGCAAGAGTATGTTTTTTACACCAAAAGCAAGAAGGGAAGTCTTCTTATTGTAGTGGTATATGTTGATGATCTGATTGTAACGGGAGGCTATGATAACGATGTGAAATTGTTTAAGAAACAAATGAACACAGAGTTTCAGATGAGTGATTTTGGGTTGTTGACATACTACCTGGGCATAGAGGTAAGTCAATATGAAGGGGGAATTACATTAGTGCAAACTGCTTATGCAAAGAAAGTGCTTGAAAAAGTTGGTATGCATGATTGTAACCCATGTAGAGATATCCTATGGAACCAAGGCTAGAGTTAAGAAAGGATGAAGAAGGAGAACCCGTTGATCCCACGAAGTATAGGATCATTGTTGGTGGTTTGAGATAACTCACACACACCCGTCTGGATTTCTCATATTCTGTAGGTTTGGTAAGTCGTTTTATGGAAAAACCTACTAAGAAACACCTTCACGTTGTTAAACATATTCTAAGATACATTATAGGAACAGCTATGTATAGTTTGGAATATGTAAGAAGCAGTGAAGAGTATGGTGTCATAAGCTATACAGATAGTGATTTAGCTAGAGATGTAATTGACAGGAGAAGTACATCAGGTTTGGCATTTTATCTCAATGAGAACCTTGTTACATGGAACTCGTAGAAGCAACAAAGTGTGGCACTTTCATCATGTGAATCTGAATTTATGGCAGCTACAAGTGCCACATGTCAAGGGGTTTGGATAAGGAGATTGCTTGGAGAGTTAACTAGACGAAGAATCAACCCAATAGTGTTGAATGTTGACAACAAATCAGCCCTGGAACTGATGAAGAACCCGGTGTTCCATGGATGAAGCAAGCATATCGACACGAGAGAAAGGAGATGTCATTATGCAACATGTGGGAACTACCGAACAACGGGCTGATATATTCACAAAATCTATGGCTAAAGTGAAGTTTGAAGACATGGGAAGTCTATTAGGAGTGAAGAACATCTCGGTTCCTGAATTAGGAGGGAAAATGTTGGCGTAATTCACGAATTGGCCCTCATGGGCATTTTGGGAATTTTATATGGAAACTTTCCTTGTAGCCGTGTTTGAGTTAGTTTAGCATACCGTATTTTTAGTATAAATAAGGGTATTGTTTTAGGTTTGTTTTAGTTATTTTTCCAGCATTAAAAACTCTTGTTTAGCAAGAAAAAGTCTTCCGTTTTCATTCCCCTGTTATCATCTTCGTCTGTTGCTGCTGTTGCTGTGCAGTTTTTTTTTTTTTTTTTTTTTTTTTTTTTTTTTTTTTTTTTTTTTTTTTCCTTTTCTGTCTTGTTTTTTGTTATTAGGCAACAAGGTTGCAGCAAGGTATCATGTAGATACCTTACATTAAAATCCAAAGGAATAGGTATTGTGAATTATGTCTCCAAGTTAAGCTTCATAAACAAAAGGCAAGCAAGGGTAATTTCTTCGAATGAAAGCATGGGAGACAAACTTCTATCATATGCAGTTTGTACAACATGCACTGTTTGAGTACAACAAGAATCATGCCATTATTTTAGTTGTGAACTCCTCATGCTACTCTCTCAAGAAGGATTCACTGGTACACAAATTGATCTAAGGTTCATGCTGATGATATCTAATAAGACTCACATTGAATTAAACTATCATGCTGATCTTCAAATTGAAGACTCATCCTGACTTTTGGTTTAAGCATTGACCCCACTGATTAATGTTTTTCACGCTCGTAATTCTTGCTATTTTGTCTTGCTGCATTGTTATGTCCTTGGTTCAAATAAAGAAAATAAATTGTTATGAAGGGAATTATTTGCATTCATGGGTGGATGATGAGGAGGTAAAGCCATTTAATTATGAATTAAAATTATAATTAAAGTTAGAGTTGTCTAATTCAATCTTCACATGGAGTGTTTTTATTCAAAGGAGATCATGTTGGAAATTCACATGGGCATCAGGTGAATTAAACTTGGAGGCAAATTGTTGTCACTAGAAAAGAAGTTACCTGGATACATCAAAAGGAAAGAAAAAGGTGTTTGGAATAATTGTGCAGAGAAGAATTGTTCAACACTTAAATAAAGAAAAATATGGGAAGGTGTCACAGAAAAAGCTTTTTGAGAAAGTCTCAACGAAAAATGAAATGAGAAAATAATGACATGCCATTATTTAATTCCATTTCTGAATCGATTTCAAGGAAAGAAAAAGAGAAATGGGCATTAATGTTCAAATCAATGAGGATCTCATCGGATTATATTTTGTGTGTTTCCAAGACTAGTCAAAGAGATTGTTTGCTGAGTTTGAAATTCAGAAATCTCATCATGATAGTTAAGGGTATTATTTTCTAGTTGGTGTCAAAGGCATACAAGGTTGTTGTTGGTGTGATAAAAAGTCTTTGCGCTCTGTTACCTTTCTCTTCACGTGGTTCATCATGAACTAAGCTGTCAAAAGAGTATAGCAAGAAAGAAGGGGCAGTTTCAAAAAACACATGTGTGCACAAAAGTTGCAACAAAAAAATAGACCGTCGGTTCTTCACTGTCAAAGTTATCATAAGGATTAAAAAAATGTCTCCACACAAGGGCATAATTTTATGAAATGTCAAGAGAAGTAGAGGAATCGTGTGGTTCTAAGTATATTGAAAAGATAAATCCAAAAGAAGACAGTAAGGACATTAGGTGTGTGTTAAAAGCTGCAAAGTAAAGGAGAGGATGGTGATGTCTCTTTCCTTTGGTCAAGTTCTACACTAGAGTCAAACAAAAGAAACACAGAAGGTATGTGTTGTAATTTATTTTCTTAAGTTTTTTTTAAATAAACAAACATATATAATTTTTTTTCCAAAGTTTTAATTAGTTTTCATTTAAATTAAACTCTTTCTAGTTGATTTTTTTAGTTCATTTAAATTTTGTCTTTTATATTTCTTTTGCTACAACTCAATTCTACGTGTAGAAATTCTCTTAATTCCTAAGGGTACATGCAACCTAAAATGAATCTACGTGTTTTTCACATCTAATAGCAACATACTTATGTAAATACAAGATAGAACCTTATGAATCGAAATAAATGGCTAATAATGCATACCTTTTGTAGATTCCAATCAAGCTAATCAAATCTTGTTGTCTCCTTGGAAAACCTAGCTTCAAAAGTATGCCTGCCTCTAATGGTTCACACCGAAAAATCAAGAATTTGAAGGAGAGAGGAGGGAGGAGGAGGATAATTTCAATCTCTACATTTCTGTATAAGCAAGCCATGAATTTATGTGCCCCAATGGTCCTATTTATAGTTTAGGTAACTTGCAGACAAATCCAAATTTGAATAATTAAATAATAGATTTAAATCCAATTCATACCACTTCCTTATCAGCAACCAACAGCCTTTCGGTAACCCTATGGAAGCCTCCAAAACCTTCCATACCAGGGATGGTTATAGAATTGCTTCCGCCTTCAGTTAAATCCAATTAATCTCGAATTAATTCCAGATTAATTCTGATTAACAATTAGTCAATTATGAATATATTTAATTAATTCATATTAATTATTAAATATTTTTAACTAATTTTTTAATCACATAATAAATTAAAAAATGTTTATATCTCTCCTTTGATGAATCCAATCCATTTCCTGGTTACGAACGCAACTCAAAAAGGACATTATTTTTATTCATCAATATTATACCAATTTATTTAGGACCATATACACCTTAAATCCAAAAGTCTCCCACATGGATAACTCACTAAATATAATTGCAAGTATAAATCTGAATAACCACCAAAGTGTCTTTTCCAAAGACACTACCAAACTATGATTAGACATTGGTTCTAAGAGTAGTGATCAACTGTCCCTTCATTTTACAAGATATCATACGAACATGAGATTAGAATTAGAATCAATCTCATAGTCAAAGATTCTATTTCTCGATCTCCCAATTTATGACAGCTGGATTCAGACTAATAATTGAACACGTCAATTTAATCTTATCTTGACCAAGCACTTTAGATGTCAGTGACAAATCATCGAGGGTCCCAAAGATATCACATTTCCTGTTAAGGCAAAAGGAACGAATAAACTTTGACTATATAATCAAATATTTTACTCACCAAATCATGCATGGAGTTACACTTTATAACACCTAGGTACGAGATGCGTTAAAGTAAACCAATGCACAACTGATTTGCAAAATACAACTTATATATCTCTGTTTGAAGAATAAAAGATATTATCATCTTGGAATTATTGGTAGATGAATCCATCAAGTAATCTCTATGCATGTGTCAAACCAATACTTAAAATCCCCATTTTCAATTACTCATGAATATTATAGCAATCCATATTGTAACGCTTGGTCAGGTATTGTTCAATTTTCAACATTTTTAGGGCTTTAGACAAGATCTCGACGATTTGGGAAGCTCCAACTCGTTGTGTAGGAACTCATTTCGCCGCGGAGTTTAAGGATCCAACTCGACGAGTTGGGATGTCGAGTTGACGTCCAGAGATCAAACCCTAAAATTTAGGGTTTGTAGCCTATATAGTCACCTTAAGCCTTGAGGCTGAACGTTTATCAACCCCTAAAACCCTAATATCGACCTTGTGAGCCCTAATCTTCATTCCTCTCATATTGTGAGCTAGTGTGGCACTTTGGAGTCACAAGAAGGAAATGATAGTGAAACGGAGGCAAGGATCTAGCAAGCAAGTTGTGTATCTTCTATTTGGCACTGTTGTGGACTGCTGTGAGTATCTAAAACCTGATTTTTGTAGATATGTATCTAGATCTTGGGTTTTGTCCCTTTCCACACTTATTCTTAGTAGTTTCATGTATAGACTTCATAAAGCTTGCAACTTTATGAATCTTTAGGGAAAGAGGGTCTCATGATGAGCTAGATATGACTTTTCAGCTAGTTCTGATGCCATGCATGGATTTTAGGGCGCATTTCCTTTTCTTTGGCCTATTTTGGCTTTAATACATGCATTGGACATGCATGTTAATAAAGCATCTAGCTTTGCGACGGCTTTGAGGTTAAAACCTCTTCTAGAATGGATGGGGCCAAAACTCTAAGGTTTTGAGGCTTAATGGGTAAGCACTTGGGGTTTTCAAGCTTTGAATTAAAGCTTTGAGCATTTTCGATGGTCCCAAAGGATAAATTTGGAAAATTCATTCTTCTAGACACATTAGGAGCTCAGATATGAGCATTAAAGTCCCTAGAATCAAAGGATAATCTGAATGTGTGCAACAAGGGGAAAACTCGACTAGTTGCCTTACCAACTCGGCGAGTTGGAATGGGTTTTCCCGCCTTCTAGATACTGCAAGGACTCAACAAATTGTCCTAAAAAATCAGCAAGTTGGCTAGGGTTCTTCCTGGTTTTCTGAATACTGAAGGAACTCAACAAGTTGCTAGATGCACTCGACGAGTTGGATCAACATGGACTATTGAATTTGACTTTGACCATGGTTGACCAAATTTGTATTGTAAGGGCATTTTGAGTATTCGGGGATGTTAACAAAGTATTCATATGGTGAATATAGGCAGTTGAGTTCGGAGCTGTGTTTTGGGAGGTGGATCTTGTCAGTCAGTGCTACTTGTGAGGTGAGTCTCCTCACCATACCAATGGGTCGAAGACACTATGTCCGACCCATTATGTGTTATGTCATATGCTATTTGATTCTATGGTATGTGATATGCTAGTTTTCTTTGTGATACTTGCATGGAAGACCTAGTGGGAGCCCGTGGTGCTTAGATGTCAGACCATGTAGGAGTATCCATGACATTCCAAATAAAGACCATGGGGGTGCCCATGACACTTGTTTATAGTGGGAACCCATAGAGCTTAGATGTTAGACCATGTGGGGGTGCCCATGACATTCTAGGTAAATACCATGGGGGTGCCCATGGCACTTGTTTATAAGATCATCTGGTGGTGCCCATTACACATAGGTGTAAGACCATGGGGGGAGCCCATGGTATCCTTGACTAAGACTCTGGAGGGTGTCAAGAGAATCCTTATATGTTTATATACATGACTTATGTAGCTTATATGGATGATATGGTTTATTTGATTATGTGGATTGTGTGGGGTATGTTATGGGGAACTCACTAAGCGTTAGCTTACAATTTGTTGGTTGTTTCAAGTACTTCAGGATCTAAGAGAAAGGGCCCGACATGATGGCTCAGCATGCACTCTCTGCCGTTTTTATTGTGACACTCTAATTTATTGAATAATATTTTGATGTTATTGATTTTTGAAAACAATTCTGATTGGAATTTTAGATTTTATAAGATGGTTTCGTTACTTAAAAATGAAAATTTTTATCTGGTTTTCGGCTGTTACAAGTTGGTATCAGAACCTTGGTTTGAGGGATTCGGGCATGCTCTCGGGTGTGTCAGAACTCAGACTGAGTAAATGGTTAAAATTGTTTTTCAAAAATCAAAGTTAAAAACTTCTTAAACCAATTTCTTTTATGAAAAATGGAGAGTGCAATGCGCATAATCATCCGAGCTCAAGTAAGTGTTTTCCCCAATATGTTAGCCATGCTATATTGATATTTGGAATGTGATAGTCTGATGGGTTTTGCTATGTGTATGCTTTAAAAATTGTGTATGGTTAGGATCTTATAGCCTGAGAATAATTGATTTGGCCTTATTTCCTATTCCTTGTCTGGTTGTGGTCCTAGGGTAGAGTCTGTTATTCGACAGTCTATTTGATCCTATTATGTGTCTAATTTTCATACATAAGGGCAACCTGTTATGATTGATTTGAGTTCTGGTTTGTTAGGAATGATGAAAATCTTAGGGTAACCTAGGATTGGAGTTATGCAGTAGTTTGTGAGATATGTTTTGTTTTGGGATGAATTAGGGTTATCAGGTAGAGCCTTAGGGAAAGTACTGGTAGGTGTGGAAGGTAGTATTATGCTCATACTACTGAGAGCACATGACCTGTACCCGAACCAATACTATATGTGGAAGCTCTAAGGAGACCGGTGTGTGAGGATCCCCTTTTTAAATATCATGATCATTCTGTCTTATCATATTTCAGATTAGAATGGTGGTAACTCGACATGGAGCAGGGGGATCAGGATCAGGATCAGGATCTGGATTAGGATCCAGGTCAGGCTATGATATAGAGCCCATTGACGAGAGCTTGTGCGAGCATATCCCAGCCGAGGTTACGAGTGGAATTCTTGATGCTACCCCATTGATATTCAGGACCGTCAAGGAAGGGATGATGGAGATCTTGGAGGAGTGAATCAGGTCTTTTCGAGCCAACGTTGTTGCGAGCTAGGTCGGGGCCCGAATTCCCCCGTTCGGGAGTTCATGGTGTACGGGGCGCTCGATTTCTTTGCGGTCAAGGACCCCATAGTTAGTTGATGATGGGTGGCAGAAATGGAGAATGCCCACCGCACGAGCTTTTGCCCCGAGGTAGCAAAAGTGGGGTTTTCTTCATGCATGTTAAGGGACCGAGTCAGTGAATGATAGGAGGAGGTGACCTACCATGTGGGATAAGCTGGAGTGGCAGAGATGTCATGGGAGGAGTTTTTTAGGCGTTTTGACTTAGAGTTTGCACCATCCATTGAGGTGCAACATTTAATGAGGGAGTTTGAGGAGTTATAGTAGACCACCGAGACTGTGGCGGAGATTACTGCCATGTTTCGGGAACGAGAACTATTGATCCCGCAGTATGCTGTAGATGAGGATATGAAGAGAACAAGGTGTCATCCATGTTAAGGGATGATATACATGAGTTCGTGAGCTTTTCAAGGTGAAAAACCCGAAATGAGATGGTGGAGAAGGACTGGGAGCTAGATTTGGATTTGCAGCTCCGCGCATAGCAGAATCCAGAGCAGGTTCAACTAGTTCTAGGTCAGGCTAAAAAGCCTAAGATCTGACTCTTCTGGTAGGGGCCAGCATGGGTGTGGTCGTTGTGTCATGTGTAGTAAGCCGCACAACGGAGGATGTCAGATGGCGGGCTTTGGATGTTACACGTGTGGACAGCAGGGCCACATGAGCAGGGAATGCCCCAAGAAGGGATTGATATGTTTACACTGTAACCATGTCGGCCATAAAAAGGATGATTGTCCTAGGTTGCAGGCAGGGGGAGGAGTAGTGGCGACGCCTACGCCTGCTATAATGAGGATCACTGATATCCGTCTTGCCAAGGCGGATGCCCCTATGGTGAGGAGCCACACATTTTAGTTGACTACCGAGGAGGCTCGAGCAGCACCAGATGTCGTGGCATGTATGTAATCTATCTCTTTTTTCATATTTATTGGTTATGCTTATATATTTATGTGCGATTGTATAGGGACCGTTTTTGTCAATGGTGTGAAGGCTCATGTTCTTTTTGATTCGGGTGGTAATCGATTGTTCATATCTCTTGCGCTTAGCAACAAGTTTCGGAATGCTCTGGGGACTCTGGATTCCCCGCTTGAAGTTGAGATTGCGGATGACCGCACCGTGAGTGCTGATAGGGTATATTGGGACTATATCCTGAATATGTTTGGGGAGAGGTTCTAAGTCGATCTGGTTCCGATACCGCTGCGATGGTTGAAGGTGATCGTCAGAATTGACTAGTTAGGGGCCAACGGGGCCATGATAGACTGTTAGCATCAACTGGTGAGAGTTCGAACCCTAAGTGAGGGAGAACTGGTTATTTATGAGGAGAGGGCCTCATAGGTGCCAACCCTCTGTTCACATGTGAGGGCTAGGAGACTTCTCCATCAGGGTTGTGTGGCATATATCTCGGATATGAGGGTTGAGACAGTGAAAAATCTGGATAGTGTACCAGTTGTACGAGACTTTCGGGATGTTTTTCTCGAGGAGTTGCCCGGGGTGCTTCTGGAGATGCAGGTAGAGTTTTGCATTGACTTGGTTTCGAGTGTTGCGCCAGTAGCCAGGGCACCGTACTGGTTAGCTCCGCCTGAGATGTAGGAGTTGTCTACGTAGCTTTGGGAACTACTAGATCGAGGGTTTATCCGTCTAAGCATCTCTTCGTGGGGAGCATCGATTTTGTTTGTAAAGAAGAAGGACGAGTCACATAGGATGTGCATCAATTATCAGGAGTTGAACAAGCTAACGGTGAAGAACCATTTTCCACTTTAGAGGGTCGATGATTTATTCGATCAGCTTCAGGGTGCATCTTTGTTTTCCAAGATTGATCTTTGGTCAGGGTACCATCATATGTGTTTGTGGATATACCGAAGACAACTTCCAGGACTCGGTACTGTCACAATGAGTTTGTGGTGATGTCATTTGGGCTCACCAACGCCCCAGCAACGTTCATGGATGTCTTGAACAGGGTGTGTAGGCCAATGTTGGATCGTTCTGTGATTGTTTTATCGATGATATAATGGTCTATTCTAAGACTAAGGAGCAGCACGAGTACCATTTGAGGGATGTATTGGAGACATTGAGGATAGAAAGGCTTTATTCCATGTTCTTGAAGTGTTATTTTTGGTTGCGTGAGGTGTAGTTTTTAGGGCACATCATCAACCAAGAGGGCATTTTGGTTGATCCATCCAAGATCGAGGCAGTGATGCGGTGGAAAATACCAAAGAATGCATCTGAGATCCGTAGCTTCTTTGGCCTAGCAAGGTATTATCGGAGATTTATTAGGACTTCTCCAAGATCATACCTTTGACTCATTTAACCAAGAGGAATGTGACTTTTTAGGGGCCCCAAGTCAGTAGTTGGCTTTGGAGACCCTGAGAAAGTAGTTATGTGAGGTCCCAATTTTAGCACTATCTGAGGGGTTGGATGATTTGGTGGTGTGTTGTGATGCATTTATCACAAGGTTAGGGTAGGTTTTGATGCAGAGGGGGCATGAGATCGCGTACGACTTGAGGTAGCGGAAGCCTCATGAGGCGAACTACCCCACTCACGACCTGGAATTGGGGGCAGTGGTGTTCGCCCTTAAAATTTGGAGGCACTACTTGTATGGGGTTCGATTCACCATCTTTACTGACCATAAAAGTTTGAAGTACTTGATGGATCAGCAGAACCTAAACATGAGGTAGCGGAGATGGTTGGATGTACTAAAGGACTACGATTGCGAGATTCTGTATCATCCCGGGAAGGCCAATATGGTGGCTGATGCCTTAAGCCGCAAGGTGGTGAGTGCACCAATCAGGGATGTGTTCTTGAGGATGATGGTAATTTCTCATTTATTGGATATGATCAAGGAGGCTCAAGCGGAGCGTCTGAAGAGAGAAAATTGGAAGATAAAGCGGATTTAGGGTCAGATACCGTTGTTTGTTCGAGATGGTCGGGGTCTCTTGACACAGTGTGGCCGGGTGTGGGTACCGACATTTGGGAGAGTGAGATAGAAGATATTGGAGGAGGCACACAAGTACAAAGGGATTCACATGGTTCGTGGAGTGATTCTTGATCTGCAGGAAGGTCAAGGTCGAGAATCAGAGGCAACACGACAATGTTCAGCCACTACCCATTCCCATGTGGAAATGGGAAAAGATCACCATGGACTTTATCACGAAGTTACCGAGGACGGCGAGGGGTGTGGATTCTATTTGGGTCATTGTGGACAAGTTGACAAAGAGTACCATTTTATTTTGATCCCCAAGAGTATCTCTACTGAGAAATTAGCAGATATATATGTGCGAGAGGTGGTGATCAGGAATGGAGTACCAGTATCCGTGGTTTCGGATCATGATATCTAATTCACCTCCAAGTTTTGGTGGAAGTTCCATGAGGAATTAGGCACCCAGTTACATGTCAGCACCACTTACCACCCTCAGACCGATGGTCAGAGTGAGCGGATGATTCAGACGCTTGAGGATATGCTTCAAGCTTGTGTTGTGGATTTTGGAGGGAGTTGGGATACCTACCTCCCGCTAGCAGAGTTTTTATACAATAACAGTTATCATGCAAGTATTGACCCGCCCCCGTTTGAGATGTTGTATGGTTGGAGGTCCAGGACTCCCGTATGATAGGGGGAGGTTGGGTACCGAGTTATGGGAAGCATTGAGGTGGTACTCAGGACCACCAAGCAGATTCATCAGGTGTGTGATAGGCTGTGTTTCGTGTACAGTTGTCAGAAGAGCTATGCCGACCAGCATCGCTCAGACCTTGATTTGTAGGTAGGAGACTTTGTGTTGCTGAAGGTGTCACCATGGAAGGGTGTCATAAGATTCCGTAAGAGGGGCAAACTAGGGCCCCGACATATTGGTCCGTTCATGATTTCTGCCTAGGTGGGCAAGGTGGCTTATCGATTACATGTCTTTGTGATACTTTCATGGAAGACCCTGGGAAGCCCGTGGCACTTGGATGTCAAACCATGTGGGGGTGCACATGACATTCCAGGTAAAGACCATGGAAGGTGCCCATGACACTTGGTTATAAGACCATGTAAGGGTACCCATGGTATTCCATGTTAGACCATGGGTGGTGCCCATGGAACATAGGTTTAAGACCCTGGGCGGAGCCCACGACATCCTGGAGTAAGAACCTGGAGGGTGTCTAGGGCATCCTCATATGTTTGTATGCATGGCTTATGAAGCTTATATGGCTGATATGGTTTATATGATAATGTGGATTGTGTGGGGTATGTTATAAGGAACTCACTGAGCGTTAACTTACAGTTGGTTGGTTGTTTCAGGTACTTCAAGATCTAAGGGCAAGGGCCCACCATAATGACGCGACATGGACTCTTCGATGTTTTGATTGAGACACTCTGATTTCATGAATAATATATTTGATGTTATGGATTTTTGAAAACAATTGTGATTGGAATTTTAGATTTTATAAAAGGATTTTGGTACTTAAAAATGAAAATTTTTATCTGGTTTTGGGCTGTTACACATATGCCTTGTCCAATCTCTATAAACAATCTACAATCAATTCATGATGGCCTTAAATCAATACCTACTCTCAGAAGTATGACTAACTGTGGCATTTCGATTAAACTAATATCCTGGAAGTAAAATGTAAGATGAAACACAATAATAAACTAATCGTTATATAACATCATACTCTTTGATTATAAATAATTTCATATTATTTAATCACCATTATAATCACATATTTATCCATTATATAAAAGTTTTGTGGTAATCAACTTAACAATTAAAGTTGCTAACATTTCTCATGCCAATGCATTTAGCATGCATATCATGTTTTCCTTTGGTCATCACTATTGAGAATGAATCATCAAAAATACATTCACTTCATAACTAGATATCCATTCTCTACATTTTTTTGGATGCAGTGGAATTCTCTTCTTCTATGCATTGACCTTATGTGATATCAACAATCCTTAGTTAATATGATTGAAATTTCACAAAATGTTTCTAATTGAAATTTTTTAGTCAAATAACGACTTGCACGTGTCTACTCGGTAGACACATGCTCAGGGCAGAACAACGCCCTCTCGTGAACCATCCTCGTAATCTCATTCACCGAATTTGTCTTCTACTTTAGAGACAGAAACTCCTGTGCCAAACGCTCCCTCTCCACCGGAAGAACACACTCGTCTCGGAACAACTGTGTGAACCTCTCCTATGTCACTACAGCATGGTCTGCAGGAGTAAAACCGACAGTCAAAAACATCCACCAGTCCTTCGCTCCCAAGCGAAGCTAGTTCAGCGCAAACCGAACTCTCAGGTGATCTGGGCATGAACATGTGTAGAAACATCCCTCAATGTGAAAGATCCATCTCATGGCAACAATCAAATCTTGTGTACCATCAAACTCTGTTGGTTTCGTGTTGCTGAACTCCCGGAGCAACAACGAGCCACCTTCCTGTGGCCTGGCAGTGACGACAACTGCGGTGGCTGCAGCAACAGCACCATACCTCTCATCAAATGTCTCAATCAGGGTGGTCTTAGTAGATCCAAACATCTCCTGTATCGCCTCTCGTATGGCTGCAGCCACCTCTTTATGAATCATCTTGTGGATCTCCTTATCACTGGTCCCACTACTCCCGGGGTTATAGCGTGTACCTACCATGATGTCTCTGAAATACAACAAAAAAATCATCAGGTACCAACTCGAGTATACTTACACTCGATTACCCGCCCCTACTTGCTCATTTGCATCCTAAGGATTCTTACTTGGGCTACTTACAGATCCAATGCTTTCAGTAGTACTAGCCCAATACTACCTTCCATACCAACCTATAGTCACCCCAATTCCTTCTCCTAGGATCCCAATTCACAAGTACTCTAACTCTCACGAATAACATACTACTCTCTCAGTAGACCCCTTATATGCTTATCTAGGTATCACTTTTAGATTATCCCTCAACTCAGAACTCTCTCTAAGTGATTCCTGCTAAATACTTCTACTCAACATATACTTACGACCAATATCAGATAGCAACAACTCCTAGACCAAGACATCACAAATCAGGTAACTCTATCCGTAAATATGAAATACCTAGCCTATCCTCTAGCATGCATCCCTAACATCTCATCAATATCTCATAAGATAAATAAGTAAGGGTATTTTGGGAAATCACCGTTCGGGCTTTGGCTGATTGTACACACTGCTCCAACTCGTTTTCTCTTAAAACTCTTTCTCATTTTTGAAAAATCATTTCTTTTGAAATTTTTTTCTCAAATCCTCTGTTTGAGTCCTGCATACCCGAAAGTACATCCGAATTCATCAAACCAAGGCTCTGATACCAACTTGTAAAACCATAAATTTTCAAAACAAAATTTTCATTTTCAAACACATAAAAACTCATATTATATTTTCTCAAAACATAATTGTCTCAAAGGTCAACACAAATCCACAAAATAATGTCACTATCCCAAAATCCTCAATATAGTCTCGAGCCGATGTGTACAATCAAGTCGGTGCCTTCTCGTGATCCTGAGAAGTACCTGAAACACATAACCCATAACACGGTAAGCACGAAGCTTAGTGAGTTCCCTAAAATACCACACATATCATATTCGCCTCCCATGGCTATGCTCGAATTAGACCCTCCGGTCAATGTGTCTTAGTGGGACCCTCCGGTCCCACAACTCGGGTGGATCCTCCGATCCTAACTCGGTATAATACACAACATAAATCATAAAAGACATAACGCATGATATCATAATACTCAATATAGCACATAAGACCCTCCGGTCACACATAGATTACCATGCAAGGTAAGTATAGTGAGAAAACTCACCTCGTAAGCAAGCAAATAAACCTCGTACACAAATCACCGAATCTACCTCCGCCTAGCACATGTGATAATTATCTCTAATTAACACTTTAATCACAACTCTAAATAACTAAGTTATTTTCTCTCTCTAACTCTTGGAATGGGTAAAAGAACATTTTACCCCTCCATGGTCTCCATAATCCCTGCCATAGCCAAACCCTAAAGTCAACAGAAGTCAACACTCGAGTGAACAATCCACGTTGACTCGACTCGTCGAGTCCATCTATGTGACTCGTCGAGTCACCTTGTTTTCTTCAGAATGTCGTGAAAATCCAACTTAACTCGTCGAGTTGTCTCATCAACTCATTGAGTTACTCATGTCCAAACTCGTCGGGGAAAACCCTAGCCGACTTGTCGAGTCGGCTCATTGACTCGGCGAGTCCATTCAGTCTATATTCTCATTCAGACGTTTTAAGGAAACTCTACCACTCCAAACTTCAGATCTAGCCTCCCAAGGCTCGAATGTCACGTAAAGCACAAGCTTTTACGTTCATGCATGGCACATTAGGCTCATAATGCCAATACAAACTACAACAAGGGTTAGATGCACAAAAGCTAGTCTCTAGCTCCATAAAGCTCGGATCTTTGGGCTAACAAGTCTTCCTACAGTTCAGATCTGAGGTTTCAACCTCATGATATGCCCAAATAACTCATTGTCCAAACATGGATGGGAGAATACCCTAAAAACCTCCGTAAACTCAGATCTCACAAAGGAAAGGTAAAGATAGAAGCTTTTTTACCTTTGCACTGAAGCTAATCACTGAAGAACTTTGGATCTACAGCCCCTCCTTGATCCAACACTTCAAGCTCTCCAAATCTCCTTTCAAAGATGCATAAAACCACTCTCTCTCTCTCTCTTACAAACACACAAATCAGTCTGATCGATTAGGGTTTCACATAGGGGAGTTGGGTGGCTGGTGAGACAGAAATGAGGGGTTAAGCCCCTTTAAATATGATTCAACCACGGAAAATTAGGGTTTCCTCACCCAGAGCCAACTTGCCGAGTTGGTCTCTCCGACTCGTCGAATTGGTTGTAAATCCCACGTGGTCAAATATGTCTCTACTCGACGAGTTGAGGCACCAACTCGTCGAGTTGCTCAGAAATTCTAAAAATAAATATATAAATAATATATCTGGGAGTCCGGATGTTACACAAAAGCACAACAAAACTTGTTGAAAATGACCAAATCTATAACTTTTCAAAAGTTTGGACCTTAGCCAGGTAAAATAGAAATTATAGGAATCATTTTTGCATTTTGTTAAAAAAAACTACCTAGGAAAAACAAACTTATCCTTTTGAGAAAATAGAAAGTTATCATTCCATTCCAACATGTAACTGAAAAGAGTTATCCGGTAATTCCTTTTATTATTACTATTGTTTAGTTTAATATCATGGTCTTTATAATCATTTAAAATCTTTTCAGCACTTATACATGAGATGTTTGACTGCATTGGAGGTGAGCCCATTAATCAACACACGGTGGGATGCTTTGGAACAGACCCCCAACAACATTGATGGTCTTCTTGAGACTTCTGGTTAATTAGTATTGATAAAAGTAAGGGGTTGTGCTCGAGACGGTGAATTTTGCCTACTTGTGTGTTATGTGGTAATATCGCAATGATCGGATATTTAAGTACAAAACTCTATCTTAGCCAACAACATCAAGTTTGCTTCTGTTAATTGGCTTCAGATCAGTTCTAAATGTTACTCCCTCCGTCCCAAATTGATAGTCAACTTTTGACCTTTTAAGTCTTTTTTCTTTAACTTTGACCTTAAATATTTTTATTTGTGTTATATATTACTTGATAAAACTTATATCAATGAAAAAACATTTAAAATACAATCTATTCATATATTTTGCATCAAATATTATCTATCAAAAATAAAAATATTTAAGGTCAAAGTTGAAGAAAAAAGACTTCAAAACTCAAAAATAGACTATCAATTTGGGACGGAGATAGTATAAAAATATCAGTTTGGGGTAAATGGTGTACCAACCATATGTGATATGATGTGTTTCGGGTTCTATTTGGTCTATCTAGCTTCTACATGTCTAAACAGCCTATATCTAGGTGAAATTTACAAACCTTTTTTTAAATATACTTACAAAATAAAGTTAAAACAATTTATAAATAAATAAACTCTTCATGAACCTGCTTCCTTTTTTTAGATGAAATATTTACCATAACCGCTGTTCAAAAAAATTACTATACCAACTAATTTATGCAGTGACCTCTACATTAATTCCAGTCTAATTCTTCACGAAGATTCTAGTTTTGTTTTCCTCTTTGCAAATTTCATCAGAAAAAAAAATAATAATAATAATAAATAAATAAATAAGACAAACTTTAAAACTTTCTGAGAATTAAAACCTAAATCAAGAAACATCCAAACTCTCCAGTCATCCACTTGTCAAATTTTAATCAACATGCAAATCTTTATATATGACTATACTTCATATTCTGCAACATGGAGGATGTCCTCAACACAACCAAGATCTGGTGTCATTTTCTGGACGAGACACATCAACATTAGAATAATAGGTGTCACTTCTGCTCTAAGAATATTTTTTGAATTCATCTACCAGTCGAAAACTCTGATCAGTTATAAATAGAACAAAAGTGTTCATAACCTCATCAGTTATCAATCAACCTTTAATTAAAGAAAAGGTTAAACACATAGATAAGAGAAACATGAAGATAAAAAAGAGTTTTGTTTTGTTGGCTCTTTTATTTGCTATCAGTATCGTTATATCCTCCGCAAGATCAATTGAGACTGCTGATGACAGTGAGTTAACTCCCTAATTTCTGGTTTTGATTGGGTTTTAGGGTCTAATGTATGCAGAAGACGATTTGATGTAAAAGGAAATTTAAACGTTATTTGTTACAATATCAAGTCCAGCTTTTTTAATGAATTGATTCGCATAGAAACGTCTTTAATTTTGTGTTGCATGCGAAGTGATTGTGGTGTTTTGCGTCAATTAAATAATTTCAACTTTTTATTTGATTGGTATCATGTATAATGCATGGACTTTGACATATCTGTTTTTCGTAACTCTATCATACAGTAATTCTTTAATATTTTCGTGAAAAGAAGGATTAGTAACTTTGTGAAATTCGTGGATTTCAGACTTGGGAAGGGAAGCACTTGGTGAAAAAAAGAAACGCTTGAGTGATGAGGTTGGTGTAGTAGGAACCACTAGTCTTGAAGTAGACAATGGTGCTATTGCGGGCAGCGGAGGAGGTAGTGGTGGAGGAAGCGTAGGAGGTGGTGGCAGTAGTGGAGGAGGCGGTAGCCATGGGGGTGGTGGCAATGGTGGAGGTGGCGGCAGCCATGGGGGTGGTGGTAGTAGTGGAGGTGGCGGCAGCCATGGAGGTGGTGGCAGTAGTGGAGGAGGCGGCAGCCATGGAGGTGGTGGTAGTGGTGGAGGTAAGGGAGGTAGCGGTGGAGGTAGCCATGGGGGTGGTGGCAGCAGTGGAGGAGGCGGTAGCCACGGAGGTGGTGGCAGTAGTGGAGGCGGCAGCCACGGAGGTGGTGGCAGTAGTGGAGGCAAGGGAGGTAGCGGAGGTGGTGGCGGTAGTGGAGGAAGTGGAGGTAGCGGCAGTAGTGGTGGTGGAGGAAGTGGAGGGGGTAGCAAGGGAGGTGGTGGAGGAAGTGGAGCGGGTAGCGGAGGGGGTAGCAAAGGAGGAGGCGGTGGAAGCGGAGGAAGCAAAGGGGGAGGCGGTGGAAGCGGAGGAAGCAAGGGAGGAGGTGGTGGTAGTGGTGGAAGTGGTAGTGGAGGGGGTAGCAAAGGAGGGGGTGGAAGCGGAGGGGGTAGCAAGGGAGGCAGTGGAGGCAGTGGAGGGGGAGGGGGTAGCAAGGGAGGCAGTGGAGGCAGTGGAGGGGGAGGAAGCAAGGGAGGCGGTGGCGGTGGAGGTGGAGGGAGCAAAGGAGGAGGTGGCAGTGGAGGTGGAGGAGGCAGCGGCGGAGGGGGAGGCAGTGGTGGAGGGAGCAAAGGAGGCAGTGGTGGTGGTGGCAGCGGCAGCGGTCACAAGGGAGGTGGCGGACACGGCGGCAGTGGTGGTGGTGGTAGTGGAGGAGGAGGTGGACACAGCGGGAGTGGCGGAGGAAGTGGAGGAGGCGGACACGGCGGTGGGAGTGGCGGAGGATCAGGTGGAGGTCACAAGGGAGGGGGCGGCAGTGGTGGTTCTGGTGGAGGTGCAGGAGGAGTCAGCATCGGTGCCGAAGAATGAATAACAGGAGAAGATGCCTTCAATGTTTAAAGGAAGTACGCATTATGTAATTACTGTTGTAGAAATAACAGTACGTACTAAGTTGGTCGATATTATAAGATATAAGAAGCTAATATACTACTATTAATTACAAAAAACGACTCATGTGTGTGATATGTTATGTTCGCCAAAGCTTGAGTACACTTGTTAGAACGTTGCTTATTAAAATTTCTGTACCTCAAGCCTAAAAGTTGTCATTCTATGCATGTTGAGTGATATCGTATAGCCCATTTAATTTGGCAAATACTTAAAGTTCTTTTTTCTTGATAATTGCAATATTTAATATTTGTCAACAAAAAATGAGTCCCAACTTTATATAAATTTGGATCGGTAATGAAAAAAGTAGAGGGCAATGGTCAATGTGTAAATATGTTTTGGGATTGTAAGCTTGTTGAAATCGAAACCTTTGTGCATGAATCTTGTTTCTTTTTACTTTTCCACAAATAGGGAGTTTTCTTTTGGTAAAAAAAAAAAAGTTTTTTTACAAATTCAAACTGTTGTGTATGAATTTTGTTTCTTTTTTACTGTTCTACAAATAGGGTGTCTTTCATTTGCTAAAAACATGGTTTTTTTTTTTTTTTTTAATAAGGTTCTTATGTGTTATGTAAAGTTGGGATGTTTCCTTTTCCCTATGTAGAAACAAGATTTTTAGATTTCATTTGCACATATAAGGTTGGGCCCATTCAATCAAATGGTATTTAATATATCTCTCTAGTATTTAATATATCAATCAAATGGTATTTAACAAGGTTTTAAAAGAGCAAATTACACGAATGATCCCTATGGTTTAGGGTAATTTGTGCATTTGGTCCCTAATTTATTTTTTTAACTCAGAAGGTCCCTATTGTTTGTTTTTGTTACACGTTTGGTCCCTGTCATACATAAAAAGACTATTTTGCCATTGATTTTTTAATTTTTTTTAAATAAACACACCCCCAACCCCATCCCTTTCACCTTACCTTACCTACACCATCATTTTTTCCTATTTAAATAATAGTCATTTTAGGTAAGACAAGGACCAAGCGTGTAACAAAAACAAATGGTAGGGACCAAACGCGTAACAAAAACAAACAGTAGGGACCTTACAAGTTAAAAAAATAAATCAGGGACCAAACGCGTAAATTACCCCAAACCATAGGGACCATTCGTGTAATTTACCCGTTTTAAAAAGTTCGGCTGTGCAGAACTTGTCCCTGTCGATAAGCTTTATAAAAACGCCCGACATAACTCATATATTTGTATAAATATGAATAATAATTGGAAATACATATAAAAGTATTAATTATATATAAAATTTACGTCTTAAGCCGTGCATTACAAACGATGTGGTTTGTCAACGATAATAAAAGCTTAAAGTTTGACATTGCCGCTAAATCATGTATTATGTTATTTAGAAGATTGATATTTAATATATCTCTCTCCATATGCATTTGAGGCCCTTCCATTGCATTAACTATGACAACTTGCATTAACTATGACAACACATTGTTTTCCTATCTTTTGATTTAGAGTTAATTACACAAATGGTCCCTATGTTTTGGATAACTTGCATTTGTGGTCTTTACCTTATTTTTTTAATTCACATGGTTTCTACAACATAATTTTGTTTCCTATCCATCTAGCATTAAACCTAGTAATTATTTATCTCTCTCTTTCTTCCTCATCTCTTTAGATCACAACCTAATTCAAAATTTCCTACAATTGCCACTCACCTTCACCCGACCTCAACTGACAAAGCACTGACCAGCGTCATTGGAAAAATGTTGTAAATTGCCTTTATCGAAACATGGAGGAGGAGGTAAGACATTTGTAACTTTTTTTTCTCATCAAAATCACGAGTTCTTCCACCTGCAACCTTTTTCTTGTTGGAAATATCATTAGAAATAAAACTAACAAGCTCATGAAAAATCAAGATTTAGTCCATATGCAAATTCAAACCCCAAGCCATTACATTTTGTCTTCGTTGTGAACTACTATGTGAACATACTATTTAATTTTCATATTTCTGGAAATTTACTTTTTTATATTTCTGTTTATTTTTTTATTATTACTTTTTTTTTACAATTTATTGAAGTTATTTATATATAATTAATATTATCTGCAATATTACCAGCTCCACTACTAGAAACCTGACTTTTTGCAACGGAATTAGCGATAGAACCTTTCTATAGCTAATTAGCGAAGGTTTTCTGAGGGATCTGCGACGGATTTCACAAAATCTTTCGACCAAATTAAATTCAAAAATTTAGTGAGGGGTTACCGAGGGCTTGGCGACGAATTCTTCTAACTTTTTCGACAAAAGAAATCCCATGCTACTATGTCGCAAATTAAAGATCTTTAGCTAGGGAATAGCGAGGGATTTTTTGATTTTTTTTTGGGCCTCGCCGATCAGTCGCTGAAAGGCCCACGCCTTTTTCTCCATTCATTCTTTTTTTCCCGTTCTCTCATTTTCTTTTATTGCCTCTGATTTTCCTCCCAAAAGCCCTAAACACGATATCCTCCAAAGCCCTGAATGACAATGTGTCGACCGAATTCCCTCCTCTACCCTGGAAATCGCCTCCACCACCGTCCACCTACGTCGCCTCTCTTATCCGCATCACCCCTCTTTGTAGTTTACTTGAAGCAACACCAAAGAACATCCTCGTCGTTTCCTACCAACATTGTTCGATGTATTACCAACGATGTTCGATGTATTAGTTGCTGGAAAACTAGGCGATCATCCAATCCAAGCTCTTTTTCATACAAATTTGATTAACTTTAAGGTAATTTTGAACTTTGTGGATGAAATTCAAAATTTTAGGTCACTGTTATGTGTTAGATGATAGAACTAGCTGTGAATTGATGTTACAATTGATGAAATTTAATTAATTTTGAGGTAATTTTGGATGATATTGCTATTAATATAATTTGGGTGGTGAAGAAGAATGTAGTAATGCGCCACTTTCTGAAAGGGTAAAAGTCTATCTTCTTTCAATTTCAATTGAAGTCTTAATTCTATCGATTAAAAATACTGACCAAAAGGTTATATATCCTAACACTTTATATGATTAGATATTTTCTTGTGTCATCGTTAGACCTGGCAATGGGGCGGGTTTGGAGCGAATCGACCTTGATCCAAACCCTTTTAACAAATTTTAAAATCCGATCCAAACCCGCTCCGTAACCCACAGGGTTTTGAATAATCAAACCCATACCCTTATTCACCGGATCAACATATATCCAAACCCGCCCCGTAACCCGTAGGTTTTTTGAATAATCAAAAACATTTTACTTAAATCATAAAATCACATTTATTAAGTAAAACTAAGTGTTGATTTAGAAAACGCATTATGTACTCGAAGACTTTCTATTGAAATTAAAATCATTATTTTAGTTACTTCTGATTGGTTTTTGACCGTCGATTGCATTGATAGGGAATAGGATTACAAACTTTCTTCCGGTTGATAAATGAACTTATTGATTTATAAATGAAATTGGTGATTACATGATGATATATAAATGAAATGAAATCATGGCTCTTGGGAGAAGACTGGAAGTCTAGAAGTTAAGTCCTCGAGTCCTATGTAAAAACAATTTAGTCTTTGGCCTTTTCTCTTTGGGCTTTCGATTGGAATTTAATGTAAACTTTATGAAATATAAAATATAAATGTATATTTCTAAAATTTATATGGGGCGGGTTATAAATGGAGCGGATCGGTGATGATCCATACCCGACCCTTTTAATAAAAGGGTTAGCGGGTAAGGGTCGTTAACGGGTAAACGGATCAAAAACTATGCTCCAAACCCGTATAATTGTTAAGGGTTTGGATCGGATCAGGGTCAAAACCCGCTCCATTGCCAGGCCTAGTCATCGTGGATTGGATTAACCATTAAAACTAGCTTTAACACATAATTATTTTTTATAGTTTGAAAAGGACCAGTTGTTATTAAAACTTGAATCTGCTCGTGATGGTAAACCTTGGGATGAGAAGCACCGTGACTCGAATAAGGTGTAATGAGTTTTACATACTTCTAAGATTTACTATTTCATGAAATCTTTAAAAGTTATTAACCATTTCAAAACCTTTTAGGATGTTAGTTTATTGAAAACTTATGCCTCAAAAATTCAAGAATTAGAAGGAGAATTGATGCACACACAAAGATTAAATACTTCAAAATGTATTGAACTTATTGATTTCTTGGATTTGGATGAAAGTGTTCTCAATCCATAAAGTAATTTATTTCCTAGATCTGATTTTAAACCTGTTGAAGTTGCTGGTAAAGCTCTTATAAACTATTTTTACTAAACTCTTATTTGTTTATTATTAGTTCATAAATTCAATTTACCATCTTATATGTTTGTAGGTAATCCTAAAGACGAAGATAAAGAGCTAGAACATTATTCCTTAAAAGAAAAACCTGATAATGAGCTCAAAGAATTGGACAAAAAGCTTGAACAAAAGGAGGTATATGGTTTCATATGCTTCCGTTGTGTCTATATACCAAGTTATAAAAGATGACATTTTTTATTAAATCTTCTATGAATACACAAAAGGCTGAAATGAAGTGGGTTGCAGGTGGTGATACATTTGTACTTAAACAACATTATGAGAAGAAAGTTTTGGACTTGGAACAAGAAAAGAGAGCTTTGTAGGTTTTCCCTTCATTCTCTAGCTAATTTTAATCAGAAAGTCTATAAATTTTCTCACTTATTTCTTTCTGATAATCTGAAAGAAAGAAATTGAGAAACTTAGGAACAATCTTGCAAATATTTCCACCACTTCTGATGACAGTACACATAACTTGAAGGAAAATTATCTTCAGAAGTTGAACTTTTTGGAAGCCCAAATGAGTCCATGTTCTTTAAACTGGATGGATGTTTTTAACAATATTAGAGTAATAAGTGATTTATATACAAATATCTGAATTTTAGGTTGTGGAGCTGACTTGTGAGGTACATTTTGCAAGGTCATTTTGGTTATTTTCGTGCTTTTTTTCGTACATTGTGTAAAATTGGACCTTTTTGTAGACTAAGATTGAACAAAAAGATGGAATTTGTCCTACACCATGTGATATGGCTGGTGAAGTAGTTTCTTACTTAGAAAAAAAAAGCGGGAACAAGAATAATAATATCATAGTTGCATAAGTCTTTGGAGGACTATTGGGATTCTCTTAAGAACAATGAGTACTTCTCTATGGAAGGTCTTGTGGATCTAATCAAACATGTATCTACATTTTTTACTGTTTATACTTTATTCATACACTCAAAGATTTTTAGTGGTTTCTTCTACTTTTTGAAGTACATTAGTTGATGTGTTAACTTCAGGTACTTCTAAGAATTGCTTTTATGATTTAGCATTTAGGATTCCAATAAAAAAAATTCAAACAATATATGTTTTTACTAAAACAAATGATTATAGGAGGTGGATCTAGAGTGGTAACCGTCGAGCCAGAAGTTGAATTTAATACCTTACTTCACAAGATTCAAGGTAAGTATATATATATATATATATATATATATATATATATATATATATGCATATACATAATTACATACACATATACGGATTATATGTGTTATATGCATAATGTGTATACTTATGTATGTTTATAATATGACCAGATGAATCCTTGCTAGTAGTCTTTTTACTTCACTGCTATGGTGTGGGCCATGTAAGACTTTTATTTTTCTATATATATATATATATATATATATATATATATATATATATATATATATTTGTTATTTTTACGGATTATATGTGTTATAGGCACAATGTGTATACTTATGTATGTTTATAATGTGACCAGATGAATCCTTGCTAGTAGTCTTTTTACTTCACTGCTATGGTGTGGGCCATGTAAGACTTTTATTGTTCTATATATATTTGTTTTTTTTAATGTAGGGTTGTTTGTTATAGGAACTGAGTTCTTGAAAGTACTCTTCGGTTCATTTTGTTTTATACTTGATTTAAAGTATATATTTTTCTTGTTTCACAGGTAGGTTTGTATCTCCTCTTATTGGACAATTGAGTGAGAAATACACTAATGTCACCACTTATAAGATTGATATCGATCAAGTAAGCATGCCTTCATATACTTCTAAGCATTTATTTCATTTCATATATCTCTCGGTTTTTTGTTTGTGTAAAAGACGTTAATGCCCTCCTCATTCTCATCGTCGAAAATGTCTGGAAATGTTAATAAATTTTTATTTATAAAAGATAAGTAAAGAAAAGGTTTCTTGAGGTACGATTTTTATTTAGGAGTTATTATTTTATATGTTTGGATATGTTCAATTGCCGGAAGGTATGGGGATGCATCGTCAAAGTTAAATATTTATGCTGTGGTAAACTACTTATACTTCCCATTCAACATATGTAATTTTTAACTAAAGTTTTTCAATTTTACACATTTAATCCCTTAGTAATGAATATAATCAAAATTGGCTCATGTACTCGTAAATTTGTCAATTTTTGTCCCTATAAGTGCAACCTACATTTTTTACGTTTACTATTTATACAGCAGCAGATTTAAAAGACTCCAGATTTAAAAACATCTAAATACCAAATAGTCAAAAGGACTACAACTTATGAGGTTTGTTGGTCCTTTGATCTAGAAATTATGTTAATTCAAGAAAGTATAATTTAATCTGCTTAATCACATTTACTAAAAGTGATTATCCAGGTTCGAAAATACAACCCCTTTGTAATTTTTAATCACATTCAATGATGTAGGGTGAGTTTCCAATTATTCCCATTTTTGACCAAAATTAACTATCTATCCACCATTAACATATTTGACTTGGGTCATCAAGGTGTTCCCATTTTGTTACTATTGAAGGGTATTTAATACATTTCAGTTGGATGTTAATAGATGAAAATTTACACAATTTGCAGGTATATGTTTAGGAAGAACACGAGAGGAGAAAAAAATAGGCATTTGGTTAATATTTTAGTTGTAGGTTGTGTATGAATGTTTACGACTGGAGATATGTGGAAAGATGGATATTAAAGCTGCAAAAATGGAGGCTAAACATTAGAGGAAATTAAGGATTTTTTAACATTAAATATTGATTAACATTAAACTTTGATATTTGATTATTTAGGATTTTTTTTGGGTAAACTTCTATTGTTGATGTTTTTTGTATTTTAAGGTTAATGGTTGGTTTTGGAGTGTATATTTATTAATTCTTTTGATATTTAAATATCAATGTTTGTTTTGGGATTGTATAATTTATTTGATTTTTTTGGTATTTTTGTTTTATATTGGTAATAAAAAACAAATATATATATATATATATATATATATATATATATATATATATATGGTATGTCATTAAATTTGCGAGGGTTCAGCAACAAACTAAAGAAAATCTATTATCATACATTTGAGAGGATCAACGACGGTCTACAAAATTGGGTATCATAAATTTGCGAGGGAACCGTGACGGACTATAAAAATCCAGTAACATACATTTGCGACAGATCAGCAACGGAGTACAAAAGAAAATATGGAGATTTGAGACTGATCAGCGACGGAATAATGTTATTAAGTTTGGTCGCCAAATGTCCTAAATAAGTGTAGTTTGCGATGGATATTCTGTCGCTAAATCGTCATAGAGAAAAATTAATCTGTCCCAAAATCCCTACGTGACACATTAGCCAAGCTTAAATTGGCTATGGAGTCTGTCTATTGCTGATCCGTCGCATACAATCATTAGCAACATAGCGACAGATTGGTCCGTCGCTGAAACCCTTGTTTCTAGTAGTGCTCTATAAAAAGGATTTAACGAAATCTTTATTTTCTATATCCAATCTAACATCAATAACGATTAACCAGCCCTTGAAACGTTTGTATATATGCATAAAAATTATAAACCATACACTTTTCTTGTTTATATCCTTACAAACTTTAAATATTACTTTTATATCTTTACAAATAATACAATTACACATATGTCCTTCTCAAACTATAAAACTCACATTTATATCCAAACTTATAATTTAATTTGGATTATATAAATTAATATTAAAAAACTTATCTAAAATTCAAATTTTTCATACAAGTTTACCAAAATGCCTTTCCCAAATTAAAGATTAGCCAATACCCACATCCTCTTCCCCTTCGTCTCCTTGCACCCAAACCGTTGCCGGAAGTATAGGTTCCTCAAACCTGCAACAACCAAAATGAATTGATGATTCTTAATAGCACAAAGTGTCGTTGCACATGTCAAACTCACCAATCACTAACGTGGCCTTGTATATGGCCTCAATTCTTTATTAAAGTAAACAATTTTTCTAAAGACGTATTCGTTGTTGACTTACGATTACATAAGCAAGAAACTGGACCATGTATATTCCAACTTACAAACATAAATTAAACAAACTTGTACGTCGATAATGCACAAATTTATTTGTGTAAGCATGAAACATCAAGATATTAAATCATAATTTATTTTTCCATGGCAAACTATAGAACACAAAAAAGAAACAAAAAAACCATCGCCTAACGATACCTAGAAATACCTAATATTATATTTAGGATTTAATATTGAAAAGGGTATTTTGGTAAAGTCTTATGGAATTTTTGAAATTTAGATAAGTTTTTTAATATTAAATTGATATAATCCAAATTAAATTATGAGTTTGGATATAAATGTGAGTTTTATAGTTTCATAAGAATATATATGTAATTTTTAAGTTTGTAAGGATATTGACGTAATATTTAAAGTTTGTAAGGACATAGATGAAATTTCATGTATCCGTATCATACATCCTTGTGGTACTATTTTTTCGGTTTGGTCCAACCTAAAATGGTTATTTAAAAAAATGAATAGATGAGTAGTGGGTTACAATATCAAATTGATCAGGTCCTTCATTAATTTATTATAAGAAAAGATAACTATAATACTATATTAACCCTTCAAAGTGACAGCGCTGAGTTGGAAACCGTAAAATTTTGGTTTCAATCTCCCTATACTAATAAAAGAGTAGTCTGTTGCCATGTGTCACCATATTAGACCTATTAATTAATGTTTTTCCACTTGTCAATTTATTAGTTATCCATTTTAAATTTATTAGACATCCTCATTAATGTGATATTATTTGTCAATGTATTTATTCTCTATTTTAAATTTTAAATTTGAATTTTATATTATTATTTTCATTAATTCACAAATAAAAAATGACTAATACATATTAAAAATTAATTTTACATATTTATTTGAATCAACGATTATAATTTCACATAACTTATAAAAATATCTTTTAAATTAATAATTTATTTAAAATAACTAATTAATAATTTTGAGTTTTTACTATAAAAGTTTAATTAATTTTATAACCGTGGTTCCCACGGGTTATAAACTAGTTCATTATATAATCGACATAAAACCATTTATTTGTCACTTCCAAAAGTTACCAAAACAGGAGTGGTTTTCTTTTTATTGCAGCACTAGGTTACAACCCGTAGAAACCACGGGTTAAAAATTTTGAAAAAAATTATATTATTAATAAGAGTTAAGTTTGTTTAGCATTTGTTGTATTGATTATTTAAAATTCAAAATTAATATTAATATAACTTTGTAAAAAAGATTATAAATTTGAATATATGTTAAAGAGAAACACAATTAATCCATGTAAAGGTAAATATGAAGATAACTACCATGCATCTTTCAATATGTGAATGCTTTATGAAGTGGGAGGGCAAACCATTATTTTTTTTATTTGATGAGCAATCAAGAAACACCATGTGGCATGTATTAAAGCGTGAAAATAAAATATTGAAACAAATTAAATATTATGGATTACAACGCTATATAAAAAATAAAAAATAAAAAAAATGTAAAAAAAAAAGAAAAAAACACAATTGATTGAATTTAAAAACTACAAAGCATTTACAAATTTCTAAAAACTTCCTTATACACAAAATTGGAAGTTTTGTTTGTAAGTCTACCATCCTTATCTAAAATTAATAATTTCAATCCTTCTCTACTTTGAACTCTAGATAAGGCAATATAGAACTGTCCATGTGAAAAAACAGGATCTTTGGGATACAAACCAACCTTTGATAACGACTGCCCTTGACTTTTATTAATTGTCATTGAAAAACATATAGCCAATGGAAATTGTCTTCTTTGAAATTTGAATGAAATTTTTTTTTTCAGATGGACTTAAAGACATTCTTGGAATAAAGGTTTGTTTTCCAATATTAGTTCCATATATGATAATTGTGTCAATAACACATTTGCCCAGAGACTTCACTTGTAGTCTAGTGCAGTTACATAAGCCATTTTTCTGATCAACGTTTCTTAGTAACATAACTGGAACACCGACCTTTAAAATTAACTTGTGATTTGGCAAACCTGATACTTTAAGACCATGTAAAATATCTGGGGAGTATAAATTGGGATCAAACTGATCATGAACAAACTCAAATTGGCAAAGACTATCTGAACTTAAATATTGAGTAAAATACACGAATGGTCCCTATGGTTTAGGGTAATTTGCGCGTTTGGTACCTAACATATTTTTTAACTCGGAAGCTCCCTACTGTTTGTTTTTGTTACGCGCTTGGTCCCTATCTTACCTAGAAAAACCTATTTTGCCCTTGATTTTTTAATTTATTTAAATGAATACACCCCCAATCCCACTCCCATCACCTTACCTTACCTACCCCACCATCTTTCCCTATTTAAATAATATTCTTTTTAGGTAAGACAAGGACCAAACGCGTAATAAAAACAAACAGTAGAGACTTTCCGAGTTAAAAAAATAAGTTAGGGACCAAATGCACAAATTACCCCAAACCATAGGGACCATTCGTGTAATTTACTCTTCAACATTCTACTTCATCTCCGGGAAACAATGCTAACAAACGATTATTGATTTGTTCGACAACTTCATTTTTCGGAGCTAGTATAGCTCTTTCTTGAAAATAACTCGTAACGTTGAATTTTTCCAAGATTGAAGGATATACAAATTCAATTAATGAACCTATAGGATCATGTAGATCATTAATGAGAATATCATCCGGAACATCAATAATCGCTTCACTATCATTCGAACCACCAACTTTTCCTTCTCCTATATCCAAAAGTCAGTTTGCAAAATTATGTATTTTTCGAATATCAGATGGATCCCTTCCAATGGTTAGTCTCATGTTTATTGATAATCTATGGACTTTGCATTATTTCCATATATATGAAGAACTTAAAGAAGCATTAACGATATTTTGTCTACTACCTCTTTGAACAACATATAGAATCTCTCTGAAATCTCCTCCAAAAACAATCGCTTCCCTCCAAATTGAATTTTTGAGTTGCTAGACTTATCGAACTTATATACATCTTTCAGAGCTTGATCTAAAGCTTCAAATGCATGCTTGTGGACCATAGGTGCTTCATCCCAAATAATCAATGAGCTTTTTCTTACTAATTTGCCGAGTTCGCTATCAGGCGGTATCTTACAAACATAATCATCCGTAAGATTCAACGGAATTATAAACCGAGAGTGTGCTGTCCTTCCTTCAGGAAATAATAACGATGCAATACCACTTGAAGCAACATCTAAAACTATATCACCATTACATGTAACTGTTGCAGATATTGTCTTCCAAAGAAATGTTTTGCCCGTTCCACCATATCCATACACAAAAACACACATCCTTTGTTATCAATGACTGTATTCATTATATCAAGAAAAATATTACGTTGCTTGTTTGTTAATGCATCAAACATACGATCAAACTCTTTCTTTAAAATCGGTATGTCATAGTCTAGCTCCTCCATGATAAGGCGATTTGTTGAAGAAGAAACTGTATCAGAATCAGGGTAAGGCATTTGTTTATAATTTTTAAGACTGGTGTTGTTACGAAGTAAAATGTGTTCGATCTCGAACAAAGTAAGGTTTTTAACTTGATCCTCATTGAGTGATAAACCTGTAAAAAATGAACAATATCTCAAAAAGAATATAATATTAAACAGTTTATAATTGTAATAAAAAATTTCTGCATATTGAAAATATATAACATCAATTTTTACAAATAATAATAGAAAATTATAATACCTAGAGACTTTAATCTACATTGTTGGTTGTAAAGAATACCATCCGACAAGTGTTGCCATGTATTTTCCCAAACAAACTCTGGTCTACCCAAACTGTTAGACATTAACATCGTAGCAAATAAGAAACGCAGATAGAAACCAGTTCCTGAATGACTTGCTTCCTTAATTGCATCAATGTATTCTTTGTCGTCATCTAAGAGTCCCAAAGCATAACATGCATCTCGAAAAGTAGGAAATTCTTCACCACTTACCGTACAAATTTTTTCAAATGATTTTGGACCTTTCACTTTATTTAAAAGAATCCGTAAGAAGTATACTTCGCCGAGTTTAGGTGAAACATAGTGAATCCTTCCTATTGAACGTCCAATTTTCCTTGGCTTCCACAACCTATCATCAGGTTTCCAAACAAATTTTGTAGGATATTCAACATATGTAAGTCTCCGTGCATCTTTATTAATTTTATTACATTCCATCCAAGATGTGAATATAGAAGCAGCAACTGAAGGTTGTTCAAGAACATTGTCAATATCATCGTCTTCAACATATATGACTTGTTGTTAATCAGGAA
This sequence comes from Lactuca serriola, assembly GCF_051521515.1. NCBI lineage: Eukaryota > Viridiplantae > Streptophyta > Magnoliopsida > Asterales > Asteraceae > Lactuca > Lactuca serriola. Next base: position 171,306,486 of record NC_136414.1, read on the forward strand.
GATGAAAAGGTAGTCGCATCACAGAAGGATATCAGTAATGAACATCATATTTAAAAATTATCCATGATGCTTCACATGCAGATATATATATCTACAATCATAATAATCTTTTATTTCATCCATAACCTTTTCTTGATGAGAATCAGTGTTGATTTCAACAGCAATTAAAGCTCTATCTGGACCTTTGTTTATATATTTAAATAGATACTTTATGGAAGATCCCTGATTGCACCATTCAACATTAATGTGTGTATGATATCTTTTCAATAGATATTTGTTATATGGAACAACATTTCTGTTGTCTAACTTGACACCTAATTTTTCGACAAAATATCCATTGTTTCTTCTCATATATATGGGATAATCGTTAACATCAACTAAAGAATGATTACAGAATTGCTTGGGAAAATTTTTCGAACATTGCTTGTCAACCATGCATGGGCAATTCATATTTTCAGCTCCACAAGGACCATGTATCATGAATTCACTTACAAGTGAATACAACTCTGGATCTTCATTGATATTTGGAATCTCAGCGGAAATAATTGGATCAATATATTCAACAGTAGGCCGCTTTGAGTCAGCATGCATAAATAGACAAATATGACTATGTTGGAAACCTCTTTTTTGAAATTCAATTGTATAGACCACTGCAAATTAATTTTACAAATAAGATACGATTTGTACTGGATGAAATATATTTGCAAATAATAAAAAATGTTAAGAATCGAAAAAATCATTATAACAAAATTTGTATTACACAACTTTTAATACCTGCTTGAACGATGCCAAAAATTTTATTTTCCCGTATGTCTTTAATAAAAGCATCGAGCTTTATTTTGAATAACCTACATAGGATATCAGGTCTATCTTCTAGATGCAGTGAAGTGTTATGAAGAAACCTTTTATTTTCAGGCCAATTTGGATTACATGTAAAGGTTATGAAGAAATCAGGATATCCAAACCATTTACATAAGGACATGGCATCAAGGTAGTTTTGCATCATATAACTGATGGGTTTTAGTCATAAGACATCCTATGTGCTCATACAAACCCTAATGTGTGGATCTAGGTTTCTCTATTGTACATGCTTGTTATCCAAGACTATAAACCCTAATTCTAGCATTCAAATAATCATATTAACATGAGAATAGGTTTATAATGTTACCTTAATTGTTATGTAGCAATAACAATCCCAAATCTCCTTGTATTGACTTTGGAAGGCTTAGAGTTACAAGTGTCACTCCTCTAATGGCTTACAAACACCATAAGCAAGTGGAGAAGGTATAAAGAGAGAGGAGAGAGGTAGAAATTCGTCCTTAGATGCTCTAGGGATCAAGTGCACGAAATCCTAAGGCCTTAGGGGTCTTTATATAGGGTTGGGATTAGGGTTTCAGTCCTTATCCTTATCTAGTTACTTGCCCATCAAGCAACCATAAGATAAGCCTTGAAAATCCCTATCTCTTGGACCTTGGATGATTTTAAGGATATCCTTATCCTTGAATTCGTCCATCCTTTAACAAGGATAACCATTGCCCTATTTTGCAACTATCACATAATTACAATTCAGCCCCTCTAGTTTAATTAATTACATTTGATCACAAAATTAATTCTTAATTAATTATTGACCAATATTAATTAAACAAATATGATTTCTCCTTTAATATATTATTCTTATAACATATTAATAAATCATAATAACCTCTCTCTCTCTAGTTATCTCTCCAATCAAGTTGCTTTGGTGAAGAAAACCCAAAAGGACCATGCACCATCGGGTCAAGTACATACCAAAATAGTTATGGACTTAGACACTAATCCAACAATAGCGTGCACCGCCAGTAAATGAGGAAGGTAAGATAACACGTTGTCCGACATTGGATATATCTTTATTCCCGAGGTCTTTTTGATTACGTAAATTCTCATAAGACTCGCATCTAAGAATTTGTTGTTTGCTCCTTATGAAATGTAATCTCTCGCTTTCGATCATAGTATAAGCATCTACCAAAAACTGTTGGAACAACCTTTTTGAATTAAGAATTAGTGAAAAATATTGATCCCTTTCCTATATTCTATAAGAAAAAAATTCTCTCATTGTACAGTTGCGCCGCTTGCTGTTGCTTGAAGGTGTAATACCTCAATGTGGTATGTCAACCTTGTAACCATCATCACCATATGGAAACAGTAGTAGATACTGAAAAGGAAGGTAAGATGGATGTAATTCACTGATACGCCGTAGAGAACCAGATGAAGTTTGAACAACAATATCTCTATTATCAATTGAATCACCGATATCTCCAAAAATTAAAGCGGCAACCTCAGAAGCAGAAGGTAGGTTGTATGTCCTTCCATCTTGGTCCCTTCTTCCAATAATTTTCAATTTGATATTAACATGAGGGTTTTCATGAAAACAATCTCTAACCATTCTATAAGACTGAACCAAGACATTATTTGAATCTAACATCAACTTCAAATCTTGTATAATATCATTATCAAGAATAAAAGAATTTGATGTAGATCGTTGATTTTCTCCGCTGCAAGTAAGATGAACAAATAAACATAAGATAAATAAAGAAAGTAATGTTGATGAATAAGATATCTATTAATGTGATAATTGTGAAAAGTGTACTCAAAACATGTTCGTCTATTTGTGATCTAATTATCAGTATCGTATATGTACAACTGAGAGAATTTTGGTTTAAATCTCTGTTCCGGTAAATGGCTTTCGATACTATGATAATTTTGACCGCTAAGTCGAAAAATATATGAAGCATTTCCTTTATTGATTGAGGAATTGATCTTGCCACCCATTAACGTAAAAGAAAACATAGAATTGTAAGAACAAATGTTCTTCATGAACTGTTTGCTTTTAGAATCTCCAGATCTAAAAAGATTTTCATAACTTGGAGGTGCATTCTTTAACTCTGGTAGTTCAACTTTTCCATAAGCACAACATAGAGAATAATTTTCATTCTCATTTTTTTTTACATATGACAGCTTCATCTTTCCATAATTTTGCAAAACATGTTTGGCATACGACAATCTGATCACCATGATCCAAATAATCTGTCAATTAATGTTGACAAAAAAAGTTATTCATGTAAGGTTTTATAATTGAAAATGATTGAATGAAGTAATTTTAATATTATATTTATAAATAAACTACCTTTTGATATACCTTCATATATGTTTTGATTATTTTGGCAATCGTTGTTGCGTTGATCGGATCTCAGACCAATTATTGGAATAGGATATACATTTGCCCTTTTTTTCTTAGTTTTATGATTTGGGGTAGGTAACATGACTAAAGATGATCTTGTTGTTATTGTAGATGATTTGTTTGATGTGTCACCATTCGAAATTACAGCGTATTGTCTAATATTTGGTAACGGTGATTGAAAACTATTATTGGAAATATCCATCGCTGGGGAAAAAAAAGATTGAATATATGCATTGTTAAATATGATAGAATAATAATAATAATATAATAATATATATTATAAAATCAAAAGGTAAAATAAATGAGTTAGCAATGGAAATGTTAGATAACATAGTTCTAACATTTAAAAGTGAAGGAGGAGTTTGTAACATTGATTGTTTTGACATATCTGCACTTGATTTAGATGCGTATATGTTATTATTTTGATGTACAACTCCTTTGAATTTGTCTGAAAAAAAATGTTTATGAGAAATGCATGAATATTTAATAATTTGTTTAATTTCATTTAAATGTGAATATTGATAAAGAGATGATATAATAAAACGATGAAGTAATAAGTTTTATTTTATATATTAAAAGGAAACATAAAAAGTTTAAAAGCAATAAAGTATGTTACCGTTTGAATCCAATCTGATGTTTGGTAACGGTGTTTGAAAACTGTTATTGGAAATATCTATGACTGGGAAAAGAAGATTGAAGGTATACATTATTAAATATGATACCGTAACATATATTATAAAATAAAATCGTAAGATATATCAGTTACCATTGGAAATGTTAGATAACGGAGTTCTAACATTTAAATGTGAATGAGAAGTTTGTAACATTTGTTGTTGACATATACACACTTAATATAGATGTGGATACATTTTTATTTTGATGGACAACTCCTTTGAATTTGTCTGTCAAAAAATTATGTTATAAGAAATGGATAAATTGTAAATAATATTGTAATTTTTTAAATAGTGTATGAATATTTAAAGGACTTCCAAATTATTATATATTATATAAAAATTAAAAAGTGAGGATGTCAAAATTATTATTTTAAATATTTAAAGGATATAAAAAAAGTGTAAAACAATGAAGTATGTTACCGTTTGAATCCAATATGGTGTTTGGTAATGATGATCGAAAACTGTTATTGGAAATATCAATGACTGGGAAAAGAAGATTGATGGTATACATTATTAAATATGATACAATAACAATATATATTATAAAATAAAACAGTAATGTAAATGAGTTACCATTGGAAATGTTAAATGACGGAGTTCTAACATTTAAATGTGAAGGAGGATTTTGTAACATTGATTTTTTTGACATTTTTGCATTTGATGTAGATGCGGATACAATTTACTTCGTTGGACAACTCGTTTGAGTTTGTCTGGAAATTAAAGAGATGTTATAAGAAATGGATAAATTTGAAACAATAATTTAATTTTTTTAAATAATATATGAATATTAATATTGATAAATCCCTATTATAAAATAAAAGCATGTCAGAAATTTTTTTTTACATATTTAAAGTATAGTAAAAAGTGTAAAAGAAATTAATTAGGTTACCGTTTCCCTTCATTTTTAAAAGATGTGATGTCGATGAAGTTGTATGGATTCATTCGGTCATACCTTTTTTTTTATTGTCCAAGTATAACTTTCTTATTCTTCTTTTTTCTCTAGCTTGAACATGAGGGTCCTATTTGAATCTGCATAACGGTTGATAAAATAAGTCGTAAAATATTTAATGAAGAGATTAATATTAAAAACATTCATAAAAAAAGTCGTAAAATATTTAATGAACGTACCGTTAGCACCTAGGTTACTCTCATTTGTAGAAGATGGAATTCGACCGACTGATGTAGTGTACATTGGTATTTGTTTTGTATTATCCAGATAAAAATTATTTATTTTCATCTTCTTATTAGTCTTAAAAACATTCATTTTAGTGGTTAGTATCTGAAACATAAGAAAATTTATAAATTTATATTCAAAAAAAGTATATAAAATATTATTTTTCTTAAATAAAACTTAAATATATGATGAAAATAAAGTATATTCAAACAAAGCAAATAAACAAAAAGACAAATACAATAATAAGAAGAGAAACAGGAAGGGACAAATTAATTATAAGTATGTTCAAATTGTCATATGCCGTTGGTGTTGCTCGAGACATTACAAAAAACAAAACTATGATCCATATTCATTCAACCACTTTAATAAAATATTCGGTAAAACCTAAAAAACGAATAAAAAATGATTTCATTATTTGTTTAAGGCAAAACATAAAAACATGTCATCGAATTTTTTAGTTACTTATGCTTTTAGTTATCATATATACGATTAAGAAATGCATATAATTTAACATTGAGAATTCATATAGAAATATATCTTTACTAGGATATTGTCTATTTCTTGAAAATTAAGAGGTACAACATAGATTACCTCATGTACAATAATATTCAGCGTATAACCAATCTTATAGGCATTACACTACACTACACCGATCATATACCTATTACCCTACACACTACACATATTACCCTAATCTCCTAAACACAGCCGCCATCAAACCAATTCTCATCGTCTCCGCCAAAGATGCAGTGATCTCCACCAACGTCTCCCACCGACTTTCCCCACCAAAGCTGCAATGATCTTTGTCGCCTCTCTCTCTCTCTCTCTCTCTCTCTCTCTCTCCCCATCAGAATGAAATGGAAACCCTAATTTCAAATTACCATTGTTGTTCCAGACTATATTCATCGATGTTTTCCCTTACTCTAGATGCTTTCCTTCACCCTGACTATTATTTTTCTTGCTCTTCCCCTATCTTGAACAGTGAGTTACTTCCATAACCGCCTTCTTCTTTTCTTGCACCAGCAATCGATGTCGAGAACCAAACTGTTAATCTCTTTTCGAAAAAAGGTAAGATTTCTTCTATGGATTGTTTTCTCCTAAAAGTATATATCAGTTTGCCTTTTTGGTTTTTAAATATGGTTATTTTGCTTCTTTGATTTGTGAGGTCTATTGAGTTCATGTTAATGCGTGTATTCTTTGTTCTTAGACAATTCAAGATATAAGGTATAATTACATCCCCAGATTCTTTACGCTTCCATCGTTAGATTCTGATATATTGCCGAATTTGGGTTTCAATCGATGTCTTTCTTTTATTATACTCCCGAGGCACGATGATTAGTAACCCGTGATGCAACTCATTATTTTTTTATTTTTTTTCCTTTTCGGCATCAATTGATCGAGGATTACATTGAAAACCTGTGGAAACTTTTGACTTTCATATGGGGCTCATATTTTGGAAAATCGATCACCGTAATTGCTTCATTTGGATGGTGATGTAAGATGCATATTATTACCACTATGCAAGTGTTTTTACTGCTGGTAGTTTCTTTGGAGGTAACTGAATCACGGTTCCTGGTAAAGACTCGGCCAGGTTTGCTTGGTGATCTTCCTTCTACACTCGAAACTGGGTGAAAGCCTTGTTCTTTGTAATGAAGTTGCATTGATTTAATTTACTATGTTTCATCTTATTTTCCTTTCTCTCTCTCTCTCTCTCTCTCTCTCTATATATATATATATATATATATATATATATATATATATATATATATATATATATATATATATATATATATATATATATATATATAGGCTTAGGTTATTTTGTTTTTACTAAGTATTGTGTGCCAGAATGCACAGATCTGGACCAATAGATGAAATTAATCAATGGACATGATTTGAGAGTGTATGATATTACAATGGGGTAACATGTAACATATAATCACACAATTTTAAGCAAAATGGTATTTTGGACAATTAACTACATTTATAAAAGGAAATTTTCGGATTTTTAGGGATGATTAATTATCCTAATTTAAAAAAATCTGAATTTTTTAATTAATTCAATTTCACTTTTTTACCAATTTTATTCTATCGGAATATTTTTTGTTAGAATGATGCTCTTTCAGAATTTTATTCTAATAGAATATTATTTTATTAGAATGACAGAATATCAATCATAAACTAGTAAATATATTTTCGATTTTATTCTTGCAGAATATATTTCCAATGCAGATATTTGATTTGAGAAATAAAAAGTAAATAAATAACAAATTCATTAATATTCTTACAGACTAATATCCTTATACATTTAAAATAGTTATACATATTCTAAAAGAATATCATCAAAAATGAATAAAATTCTTAAAAAATAGCATTCTTGAATATACAATTATTTAACAAATACACTTGATCTTCTTCAGTGGTCTGTATAATCCACTTGATCTTCTTCAGTGTTCCGTATAATCCACTTGATCTTCGCATATATACTTGTTGTTGAACTCGATTCCAAATATTTTTCTTGTATAATCAATATTGAATTCCTTCTCTATGCAATTCTGAAAGAATAAGATACATTACTCGTTAGTATTACCCGTTAAACAAATATACTAGTTAACAAACATTCTTAAAGACATTCTAACAAAATACATTTATATAAAATAAATTCTGACAGAAAACATTATAAAATGCACTTAAATAACATTCTTTTAAAAATCTTTTGCGAATAATAGGCATCAAATTGATGATTGTTACTAACATCATTCTAAAAGACATTCTGCAAGAATGATTCATTTAAGTTGTAACTAAAAAAACATACTATAAATTTTGAAGTAAATAATACAACCATCCTAACAGAATGTCGCAGACATTGAAATTATATCAAAATACATATAAACAATTAACCAAAATTCTATCATAATGCATACAAACAATTAACCATTCTAATAGAATGTGGCAGACATTGAAATTCATTTACACAAGTATCTGAATTCCAATTGAAATTCTTACTAACAATTAACAAATGGTTTATTTTTACACCAAATAACATGACCAGAACCAGTAAAAAAAACCTAGATTTCAACTATGCATTTTATCGAACACTTGGTGTGCTTCTTCAATTTCTTAAAAAAAATTAATGAGAGTCTTATCAATTCAGTTTCTTGGTGGTCAAGAACTGGAGATACAACTAAAAAAACATGTTATGATTAGTACAAGGGCATACCAATTCAGTTTCTTGGTGGTGTTGTTGACGACCTAAAATCCCCCGTTGCCTTCGTTTTCACCTCCTTTTGCAGACTCCACAACAGGCACCAAGCACCTCTTCACCGCCATCTGCTGCTGTTGCTTTTCCCCGGATTTCTTGATGTCGACAACGAGAAGAAGCAACCCTAATCAACAAATTAGGGCATAAATCTTCAGAATCTGATGTTTAGACCACGAAGCACCAGCCTTAAACTGAACCCTAGCCTGCCTCAACGTGAAATCAATCATACCATGAGACCTTTCACTACTGATATCATTATGGTCTTCAACATATGTAGACGAGGAAACAAATATTGCCTGAGCAGCCGTCTCATTTTTCTTTCCTGAAATAGGTAACGATAGAGAGTTAATAGAGGGATCGCTAGAGAAAAAGGCGATGTTGGATGCAGACGAAGGAGGGTCGTGAAAGAAGAAGAACCGGAGTAGAGAATTTTGTGAGGAGGCGAGATAGTTTTGTGAGCAACGACTGAATTATAAAGGGATGGTGGTTTTCTAGGGTTTAACTAATTAAGAAGAGATTAATTGAATGATTTTTTTACCATAATTAGATATACTAAGTTTACCATTATACCTTTTTTTAATTTAATTAATGATTTATTGTTTCCTGAATTCTCATTGGTGCATTTAGGCATACACTATTTGTTAAAAACATTTGAACCTAGCTCTCTCTCTCTCTCTCTCTCTCTATATATATATATATATATATATATATATATATATATATATATATATATATATATACTAAGAGAAATTTTAGTTTTGGAATTTGATAGTGTGTGGGTTATTTACATTAATTCCATACAAAGGGTAAATTGGTCATTTACCGTCATTCAAATGGTTCAGTCGGTGCAAAAAAGGAAACTGCTTGTGATAATACGTACATCAAAGATTCAATTTCATTTGACTGGGTTTTCCTGTATTTCCAAGTTGAAAGTCAACACTCATTCAAATACCAAGCCATAAGTACGGAGGAAAGAAAGGGTTGTTTTGCTCCACTTCTACGACTTTCTCCAAATTTATCACCGGTTGATCTATATCGCTTTAAACCCTAACCATCATCGATTTCCATAAACCTTAAAGCAGCCGACTTCTACAACGAATTCACCAACTTCGAACATTGGAGACTAACACAAAGTAGAATGATGATATCAACTGGAGTGATCTATAACCCTTTCTTTATCTCGGACGTCCGGTCAACCACCACTACTAACACCACCACCAATCGACATTGACGTCAATATTATCTATCACGACAACACCACCACCATTACTGAACACAAATACGATAAGATATGTCAGATGTGTGTGTGTGTTTATTTTTTGTTTTGAAAATGAAGATGTGTGTGTTTTTTATATTATGCTTGTGTTTTATATGTTTATCAGTTTATGTTGGTGTATGAATGAGTATAAATTTGTTTTACGTATAAATCAATATATGTGGGTATTTCTTTGATGTTTTCAGATTCGGGTCTCTAATAGGTTATGTTTCATGTTTTTGGATATGGATATACGAATGGTAGAGACAGACAATATGATCTCTATGAGTTGTTGCAGATATGTATATCTGTGTATCTAGATTCTAACTCTTCTTCTTCATTGGGTTTATTGCAGGTTAGCAAACAAAATTCTTGTGTTTGTTACACTTTATCAAAAAAAAAACCTTTTCTGGTGCCCTGTTATTAAAAGCATACTCATTGTTTCTTCTTTTTGAATGTTTTTATAGCCTTGAGTAAGTTCATGTAGCCTCAAATTTTCTTGAATGTTTATTGTAGCTTCAGGTTGAGGAAATTTATGTTGGTGTCCATTGGAATATTTTGGAAAAAAACAAGTTGCTTCTATTGGGAAGAGCAAGGAGAAGTTGTCAAGGATGTACGAGGTTAAAGATCCAAATGGCATCTTTGTATTCAAATTCAAAACTCACGTTGGTGGTACGAAGTCAACATGTTTGGATTGCTTTATGATTATGTTGAGATTGTGAAGAATTATGAACCAAAATACAGGATTATCAAGGTAATTATCTGATAGGAACTAGGGATTCACTCAGGCTAATTATGATTAAACAAACTAAAAGTCCCAATTCGAGATGGGTTAAGTCTCCAATACATAGCAAGATTACTAAAAACTGAACTAATGAAAAACAAAGAACGAAACTTGTTCTAACAAGGTAAAATTAGTAACTGTTGTAAACTGCTCTCCACCACTCCATATTCTAGGGACCTGTTTGACCCAGTGGGTTGACCCAATAGCCAAAAAGATTATTGATTTGTTCCTCATTAGTTGATAAAGGGTCACGTTTCTTTTTCCGGGTATAGACCCTTATTGGATTCGTATCATTACTTCCCGCCCGATAAAACGACTTGTCCTCAAGGTGGAAATGAGGGAATTGTTCAGCCAAAAGATCATAAGATTCCCAAGTTGCTTCTTCAATAGGACAGTTGCACCATGAAATGAGCAATTCGAGAACAGGTTGGCCCGCTTCGGAGATCCATCGGTGAGACACAACAGATTGTGGTAACAAGTCAATTTCCCAATCCTTGGTGATAGAAGCGGTGCAACAGGATTAACAGAAAAAGACCCGTGAGCAAGTTTGAGCATAGAGACATGGAATACCGGATGAATGCGGGCATCAGGAGCTAATTCCAATTCATAAGCCACAGGTCCCACGACACGTTTGATACAATAAGGTCCAAAAAAACGAGGAGATAACTTTTCAAAACGGCGTTTGGCCAAACTTCGTTGGTGATATGGTTGTATTTTCAAAAAAACATAATCCCCAGCTTTAAAGGAGATTTCTCTTCTTTTAGAATTGGCTTGATTACGCATACGATTTTGGGCTTTACTCAGATTGGTCCGAATCAACTTTAACATGTCGTCGCGATCGATTAGTTGCTGTTCCAGTTCGGCATTTTTTGTATCTCCTAGAGCATATGGTAGCAGTGGGGGAGGTACACGGCCATAATCAACTCTAAAGGGTGTAGTGCCCGTTGTTGTGTGGTAGCCCGTGTTGTAAGAATATTCAGCCCAGGGTAAATAATGGCTCCATTTGGTCGGTGGTTGTTCATGTGCAAAGCATCTTAAATAGGCTTCTAGACAACGATTTAACACTTCTGTTTGGCCGTCTGTCTGAGGGTGATAGCTAGTGCTCAATTGCAATTTCGTTTTGCTTAGATGAAAAAACTCTTGCCAAAAATGACTAAGAAACACCACATCTCGATCCGAAACAATCGAGCGTGGAAAACCGTGTAAGCGCACAATTTCTTTGCAAAAGAGTAAAGCGACAGTCTTAGCTGTGTATGGATGGGACAAACAAAGAAAGTGAGTGTATTTACTCAAACGATCCATGACGACGAGGATAGTGTCATATCGATTAGAAGGGGGTAGACCCACGATAAAATCCATTGATATATCTTCCCATATTTGCGTGGGGATAGGCAACGGTTGGTGTAAGCCAGCGGGAGATAAAGTTTGATACTTCTGCTGTTGGCAAATCAGACATTGTTGCACAAAAAATATGACCTCCTGTTTCATTTTTGGCCAAACATATTGGGATGACAGACGTTTGAAAGTTTTGAGGAATCCTCCATGACCACCCACTGGAGTATTATGGGCCTCTTCCAATAACTTGAGCTTAATTGATGATACATCTGGTATGACCAAGCGAGCTTTATAAAAAAGAAGCTGATTCGCGAGAGAGTAATCTTGCATCGAAGATGGGTCTGCCATGAGTTTCTTAAGAATGGTATTGGTATGTGGATCCTGCTGAAGACCTGATCGAATATCTGCAATTTCAACACAATAAGGTATGGTCAACGTTAAGAGTTCTCCTGAATGGGGTTTACGTGACAGTGCATCAGCTCCTCTATTTTCTTTCCCCACTCGATGACAAATCTCAAAATCATAAGGCATGAGTTTCAAGAGTAGGCGTTGTTGTTCAGTTGTAGTTATGCGTTGCTTAAGTAAGAATTTTAGAGTATAATGGTCGGTACGTATGAGAAAATGACGACCCAACAAATAATGATTCCACTTATGTACCTCCAACACCAGAGCCAACAACTCTCGATCATAGGCTGATTTGACCCTGTTAGAAGGGGAAAATCCCTTACTGAAATAAGCAACTGGGTGTTCATTCCGAGATAAAATGGCGCCTACTCCATCAGATGAAGCATCACACTCCACAACAAACAGCTTGGAAAAATCAGGCAGTCGTAAAACAGGTGTTGTTAACAAGGCCTGTTTTAAAGTGTGAAAGGCGATCTCTGCTTCCTTTGACCAAACGAACCCATCTTTTTTAGTAAGATCTGTGAGTGATCTTGCAATTATGCCATAGTTTCGAACAAAGCGTCGGTAATACCCCGTGAGGCCTAGGAAACCCCACACTTCCTTAACATTTGAAGGAATTGGCCATGATTGAACCGCTGATACTTTTTCTTGCTCAACTTGAACTCCCTGTGAAGTGACCACATGACCTAGAAATACCACCTTGGACTGTCCGAAACAACATTTTGTTAGTTTGCGAAAAAATGATGATCATGAAGTAGCTTTAAAGCTTGTTCAAGGTGTACAACATGTTGTTCGAAATCTGGGCTGTAAATCAGGATGTCATAAAAAAACGAGTATAAAACGCCTTAAATAAGGGCGAAATAGATCGTTCATAACTGCTTGAAAGGTAGATGGGGCATTAGTTAACCCAAAAGGCATCACTTTGAATTCATAATGCCCTGAATGTGTGCGAAAAGTTGTTTTCTCGACATCTGCATCAGCCATTTGAATTTGGTAATATCCAGACCGCAAATCCAATTTAGAAAATATTGTTGCCCCATATAATTCATCCAGGAGTTCATCAATATTAGGGATGGGATATTTGTCAGGTATAGTGATCTTATTAAGTGCCCGGTAATCCACAGACATTATCCATGAATTATCTTTTTTCTTAACTAACAATATCGGACCAGAAAATGGACTTGTACTTGATCGAATGAAGCCGGCTGTTAAAAACTGTTCCACCTGTTTTTCTATTTCAGATTTTTGAGAATGAGGGTATCGATAGGGTCGAATGTTGGGTGGTGTTTAATTAGGTAGTCGAGGGATTGAATGAGTTTGAAAGCGTATTGGTGGTAATTCTTTGGGTTCCTCAAAAATAGCCTGATACCTATCAATCAATGGTTGTAATAGAGCTGGAATATGTGGGTTTGAATCAGGTTCAACAACAATGTGTTGAAAACTAGATGATTTTTGCGGTCCAGATGTAATGCCTTGTAATTTATAACGCTTCCCATCTATCGTGAAGATCATAAACATCTCTTTCCAAATGGCTTGTACAGTATTCAAAGTAGCTAACCATTGAACACCAAGCACCAAATCAGCCCCTCCTACTGAAAATGGGTAAAAGTCCTGGGTTATTTTGAGGTCATTAATCTGCACTGACAAATCTTTGCAGATTTGACCACAACGGATGACATCTCCATTACCAATCTGAACCCAAATGGAGCTACTAACTGAGTGGTAAGTTTCAGTTCAGCTACCAAAACATCTTATATGAAATTGTGTGTAGAACCTCCATCAACCATAATTAATATGTAACGCCCGTAGATCAGGGCTAGTCAATTTAGAGACAATAAGAGTCAAAAATGACTTTTTGATAGAAGATTATTTAGGATGAATAATCCTAACTAAGTTGTAGTATATGTTACAAGGTTTCCGTGCATATAAAGAACGCCAAAATCCGAGTTATAACAAAGAAGTTATGACCTGTCGAAGTTTCGCGACAGAACCGGCACGACACAGCGCGACGTAAAAAGTGAATTTACGTTAGAGCGATATTTAGCCTTAGCAATCTAAACGAGAATCGAAGATCTCGTTGTTGGTATTGAAGCGATAAAAAGTTAGGCGAGAACGGACGTCAAACGAAGAAGTTATGAATTTATAACAAAGTTTTCTGTCACGGCCTATTAAAAATAAATAATAAAAATAAAAGTCAAAATTAGCCGACGGAGTCTAAACGAAAGTTGTAGAGAATAGTCTCACCTTCGCGTGGATATAAAGAACGTCGAAAACGGATTTCTTATGAAGAAGATATGAATTTCCGAAGTTTATTAATCATTTTGTATTTAAATTTAAAAGGAAATTCGGAAGCATTATCCGAAGGAGTCACCGGTCTGATCCGAGGTACGCGCCGCGTACTCAAGTACGCCCCGCGTACTCCGAAGTGTCGACATTCGCAGCAAGTGGCTTCGGATGACGAACGCCATGACGCATTCGAACCAGTATGCCCCGCGTACTGGCGTACGCCCCGCGTACTCCGAGGCTCCAGCCTCCTATAAATAGGATGCGAAGGCAGCCGACCCAATTGCCAATTTCTTCTCTTCTCTCTCCCGTTTTGCATCGTTTTGCGTGCCAGAAATACCCCGAAGCCCCGGTATTATTCTCTAGCCCCGAGGCAAGTCCCGAGATCCCGAAGATCCCGAGAAGTGCGGTTCCCAAGCCGAAGCTCTGCCCACGAGAAGTTCGGTTTTGTGGAGATCTTCCAGATCTGCGGTGGATTACTACTTCTGCAAGTCGTAGTGCTGTCCGATCATCTTCTGATCAAGTGAGTGTATACTACCTTTCATAAACACGATAATAATACAAGTGTGGTTTGAGTGTATTAAGTATATTGTTGTTTATATGTGTGGGTGTGTAGTTACCTTCTTCTAACACATAAATATGAAGTATTTGCTATGAAGTACGTGCTATGTGTTTATATGTTATTTGTCTATTTGAGATGGGCATGGAAATTGGAGTTTTATACAGGTGTTAAATGATTTAAACTGTGTAAGTATTTATATCTACGAAAATGTTGGGTAGAACATGGGTAGATGGGATAGTTGGTGACTATGGAGTTAGCACCTATTGTATAAACCTTGGTGACTATGGAGTTAGCGCCTATTATTAGATAAACCTTGGTGACTATGGAGTTAGCGCCTTTTGTATAAACCTTGGTGACTATGGAGTTAGCGCCTATTGTATAAACCTTGGCGACGATGTGACTTCGTGCCTATTTGATGAACCTTGGCGACTATGGAGTTAGCGCACGTTTAGTAAACTTTGGCGACTATGGAGTTAGCGCTTGTTAAGTAAACCTTGGCGACTATGGAGTTAGCGCTTGTTAAGTGAACCTTTGTGACTATAGAGTTAGCGCCGCTTGAGTAAACCCCGACGACTATGGAGTTAGCGTCTGATAACTATGGATTTAGTACTCGATAGATAAACTTTGGTAGCAATGGATTTCGTGCCGATTCCTTAGGAATAAGTGAATGAAGGATAGTTGGTTCTTAGGATGAAACCTTAAGAAGATAATGGGGATGGGTATTTGGGTTGATTGTTTGATAATTGAATATAATAAATGTATTATTGTGGGTTGAAAACCCTATATGCTCACCAGGCTCCCAAGCCTGACCCACTCAGTTTTCTTTTCATTACAGGTAATGACACAAGAGTATAAGTCGGCAGACTTGACAAGAGATTTGTGATTATATATCAGTAGTTGAATAACTATTGTAAGGTCTATTTTATATTGTTTATGCTTTTGGTCTGTAACGAACATGACATCCCGAGGTTTTATTATTTAATGAAAATACATTCTTTTCGAGAAATGTTTTGATAAAATGGTTATCATATTTTATTTTGGGAACAAATTCCGCAACCGTTTTCTTTAAACGATCACTCTGATTTATAAAACAAAGCATAAACAAATCGGTCTTTTCTGGCCGAGAAATTGGGGATGTCACAGTTGGTATCAGAGCATTAGTTTAAGCGAACTAGGAATGTGGATTTATTTCTAGACTTAAACTTAGAATGCTAAGCAATGATTGCGAGTTGAGTGTGTCCATTATATTTTAGGTAGTACACCTAAATTGACACAGGCACTATTTTATTTTAGGAAAATTGCCTAAAATGCTATTATGTGCTAATTGTTATATGTTTGCCATATATGACATTATTTGTTCGGATCTATGGTTTGTTGCCGACCGGATCTGGAAACCTTATGTGTATAGGATTCTAAGCGTACGTCTACGATATTAGAACTAGCATATAAACGTTTCGGAGTGATAAGGATGATTTAAATATCTATCGTGATTAAGGATCTAATTTCACCATATTCGGTGTATAGATCAAAAATGGTGAGAACGAGGAGTGGAGTTGGAAATGCTGATGAGAACAGGAATCAAGTACCAGTAATTGAACAAATACCTGTTGTGGCAGCAGCGCCTGAACCAATGACAATGGCCGGAGTTCAAGTGATGATCCAGGCAATGTTGAATAATCAGATGGAAGAAACTAGACGTCTGATCAGACAAAATCGCGAGGAATTGTCAATTCGAGTTGAAGAGCCCGAAGTAAATGGAGGGCAGTCTGGAGGAGGAAACTATAGTGGGACCGTTGGTCAAGCCAACCCACCAATAGTTCGCCAAAACAACCAGGATAGAGGAAATGATGGACGTGGATGCAAGTACAAGGATTTCATGGCATCCAAACCACCATGTCTTTCTGGGAGCCCGACACCGGTGCAAGTCATGGACTGGATCTCCGAAATGGAGACAATGTTTGAAAGTTGCGAGTGTAGCAACAGACAGAAGACCGCTCTTGCAATCCCTCTGTTAAAATCTGGAGTATTGAGCTGGTGGAAGTTACTGGTTGGTTCAATGCCCAAGGGGGAAGCTAGCAAGATGTCTTGGGAAGAGTTCGTGGAGCAAATGAAAATGCAATACTGCTCTGAGCAGGATCTTCTGGAAATCAACAATGAGTTCCAGAATCTGAAGAAAGGAAAATTGAGCGTTACTGAATACGCTACGAGCTTTATGGAGAAGATGAAGCTTATTCCATACCTAATTCCGACTGAACTTTCCAAGGTCAACAAGTTTGCCAATGGATTACCAGCGGACTTTGATCCGATAGTCAAACAAGCAACCACTCTGAAAGCCGCCATCTGGGCAACCAAAAATGTTGAGACCCAAATAAAAGAAAAGGGTCTGGAAAGGGCTGAAGTTGGAGAGAAAAGGAAGCGTGAAGGATCTTCAATAATCGACAAAGAAAGTAAATTCTCGAAATCTGGGGGAAGAGATGAGGCTAAGTGGTGTGAGAAGTGTAAGAAGAAACACTTCGGGAAATGTAGCGATGAGATGACTTGCTACAAATGTGGGAAGACAGGGCACTATGCCAACAAGTGCGCACCTAACAAGAAGATGTGCTATAGGTGTAATGAAGAAGGTCATATTTCTAAAGACTGCCCACAGAAAAACACACCTCCACAGCTAAGGGCATTCAACATGTTCCTCAACGAAGCAGAAAGGGATGGGAGGGTTAAAGGATGAAGACTTCATATTAATATATAAAGTCGGTAAAGTCTGTATCAGGAAGCATAGCCTGTTAGAGGCATAGTATAGGGTGAACTTGAACTTTTGTGTAATAGTTTCAAGAATTAATATAAATCCTGGTTTTGTTATCTGATGTGTTGAATGATTATATGATTTATGTATGGTGACTTGGTTAACTGCGAGACAATACTTGGGATGAGTATGAGTAGGTGTGAATGGTAGTAGAGATCTATACTACCGGAAGCACAGGACTCACGCTTGGATCAGGGGAAGTCACAAGGTTATCAAGAAGCTAGTAATTGATTCCGTTTTATTCAAGTATGTCATTACCATTGTTTCGGTAATGTCTAGTAAGATAGTTGCTATTCCGACCCTAGGGATCATATCAATTGAGTCCGACTATGATGAGAGGTCATCGGGGCACGACCCATCAAGGTTATTACTTACAATGGAGAGATAACTTATGGAGTCAGTATGCGAATCCTATTTCGTTGATGATTCCGGGACGTAATCATCCTAAGGGGGAGATAATTGTAACGCCCGTAGATCAGGGCTAGTCAATTTAGAGACAATAAGAGTCAAAAATGACTTTTTGATAGAAGATTATTTAGGATGAATAATCCTAACTAAGTTGTAGTATATGTTACAAGGTTTCCGTGCATATAAAGAACGCCAAAATCCGAGTTATAACAAAGAAGTTATCACCTGTCGAAGTTTCGCGACAGAACCGACACGACACAGCGCGACGTAAAAAGTGAATTTACGTTAGAGCGATATTTAGCCTTAGCAATCTAAACGAGAATCGAAGATCTCGTTGTTGGTATCGAAGCGATAAAAAGTTAGGCGAGAACGGACGTCAAACGAAGAAGTTATGAATTTATAACAAAGTTTTCTGTCGCGGCCTATTAAAAATAAATAATAAAAATAAATAATAAAAATAAAAGGCAAAATTAGCCGACGGAGTCTAAACGAAAGTTGTAGAGCATAGTCTCACCTTCGCGTGGATATAAACAACGTCGAAAACGGAGTTCGTATGAAGAAGATATGAATTTCCGAAGTTTATTAATCATTTTGTATTTAAATTTAAAAGGAAATTCGGAAGCATTATCCGAAGGAGTCACCGGTCTGATCCGAGGTACGCGCCGCGTACTCCGAAGTGTCGACATTCGCAGCAAGTGGCTTCGGATGACGAACGCCATGACGCATTCGGACCAGTACGCCCCGCGTACTGGCGTACGCCCCGCGTACTCCGAGGCTCCAGCCTCCTATAAATAGGATGCGAAGGCAGCCGATGCAATTGCCAATTTCTTCTCTTCTCTCTCTCGTTTTGCATCGTTTTGCGTGCCAGAAATACCCCGAAGCCCCGGTATTATTCTCTAGCCCCGAGGCAAGTCCCGAGATCCCGAAGATCCCGAGAAGTGCGGTTCCCGAGCCGAAGCTCTGCCTGCGAGAAGTTCGATTTTGTGGAGATCTTCCAGATCTGCGGTGGATTACTACTTCTGCAAGTCGTAGTGCTATCCGATCATCTTCTGATCAAGTCAGTGTATACTACCTTTCATAAACACGATAATAATACAAGTGTGGTTTGAGTGTATTAAGTATATTGTTGTTTATATGTGTGGGTGTGTAGTTACCTTCTTCTAACACATAAATATGAAGTATTTGCTATGAAGTACGTGCTATGTGTTTATATGTTATTTGTCTATTTGAGATGGGCATGGAAATTGGAGTTTTATACAGGTGTTAAATGATTTAAACTGTGTAAGTATTTATATCTACGAAAATGTTGGGTAGAACATGGGTAGATGGGATAGTTGGTGACTATGGAGTTAGCACCTATTGTATAAACCTTGGTGACTATGGAGTTAGCGCCTATTATTAGATAAACCTTGGTGACTATGGAGTTAGCGCCTTTTGTATAAACCTTGGTGACTATGGAGTTAGCGCCTATTGTATAAACCTTGGCGACGATGTGACTTTGTGCCTATTTGATGAACCTTGGCGACTATGGAGTTAGCGCACGTTGAGTAAACTTTGGTGACTATGGAGTTAGCGCTTGTTAAGTAAACCTTGGCGACTATGGAGTTAGCGCTTGTTAAGTGAACCTTGGTGACTATAGAGTTAGCGTCGCTTGAGTAAACCCCGACGACTATGGAGTTAGCGTCTGATAACTATGGATTTAGTACTCGATAGATAAACTTTGGTAGCAATGGATTTCGTGCCGATTCCTTAGGAATAAGTGAATGAAGGATAGTTGGTTCTTAGGATGAAACCTTAAGAAGATAATGGGGATGGGTATTTGGGTTGATTGTTTGATAATTGAATATAATAAATGTATTATTGTGGGTTGAAAACCCTATATGCTCACCAGGCTCCCAAGCCTGACCAACTCAGTTTTCTTTTCATTACAGGTAATGACACAAGAGTATAAGTCGGCAGACTTGACAAGAGATTTGTGATTATAGATCAGTAGTTGAATAACTATTGTAAGGTCTATTTTATATTGTTTATGCTTTTGGTCTGTAACGAACATGACATCCCGAGGTTTTATTATTTAATGAAAATACATTCTTTTCGAGAAATGTTTTGATAAAATGGTTATCATATTTTATTTTGGGAACAAATTCCGCAACCGTTTTCTTTAAACGATCACTCTGATTTATAAAACAAAGCATAAACAAATCGGTCTTTTCTGGCCGAGAAATTGGGGATGTCACATAATATTTCAGTAGAGTTAAGCATACCATGAACTTTCATCGTGGTAGGATGTTGCTTTCCCAGGATAGCATGTAGACTAATTCCTGCAGTCTCCTCTTGCATCTCCCTGTTGCTATCGGATTCAATTACAGTGAGCTCATGAACTTCTACATCTACTTCAAGCGCTTTAAATGTGCCTGCTTTGCATCTGTGACCTGGGCCATATTTTTCTCCACACCGAAAGCATTCACCCCTAAGGAAACGGGATTGCTTCTCTGCATCTGAAATTCGAGGAGGTGGATTTGTTGAGTTATTAGGGAGAGGTTTGAAATCGGGTTGGTTTGTTGTTGTATTTGATGTAGGCTTGAAATCAGATTGAGTAGTCTTGGATTGGGGTGTCCAAGTTGAGGTTTTCCCAGATCGAGTATGGCTCGTCTTGGATTCAAATTCCATAGCTATGCTCATGGCTTTATAAACCGTTCTTGGTTTATGAATTCTTACATCTGTTTTGAGATCATCTTTGAGGCCGTTTAAAAACACCCCTAAAAGACAGTGTTCAGGCCAATTGGTAACTCGAGAGGAACATTTTGTGAATTCTTGCCTGTACTCTTGCACCGTACCTGTTTGGCGTATGCTGCATAAGTATTCATCAGGGTTCTGAAACTCTGCTGGACCAAAATTCTTTTGAAAAGCTTGTACTAGTTCCTCCCAAAACTCTATGGTTTGATCTGCAGATAACCAGGAATAAAGGTCTAATGCATCGCCTTCCAAGTGCATGGACGCAACATCTACTCTTTCTTCCTCTGGAATGTTGTAGTAACGAAATACTTCTCGGCTTTGAGAATCCACCCACGAGGATCTCCCTCAATAAAAGTGGGAAAATCGATTTTATTGTAAGGTCTATAGCGTCGATTATTGCTTCCAGAAAAATCTTCATCATCGTGTCAATGAAATCCACTGTTTCATTTTCCGTTCTTCTGGTTCTGCGTGTTG
Source organism: Lactuca serriola (assembly GCF_051521515.1). Taxonomy (NCBI): domain Eukaryota; kingdom Viridiplantae; phylum Streptophyta; class Magnoliopsida; order Asterales; family Asteraceae; genus Lactuca; species Lactuca serriola. The sequence goes on from NC_136414.1 coordinate 171,327,855, forward strand.
AGTGCAGCAACCTCATTCTGTAACAGCTCCATGGAAGATGCGATCGCTGCCAATTCAGCATTAATAGTGTCGGGTTGACTTGTGTTTGGATTTGGGTTACTCCGAGTTTGAGGAGCCATCGTTCGTTTCCGGCAATGGAACCAAATGATAGGAACTAGGGATTCACTCAGGCTAATTATGATTAAACAAACTAAAAGTCCCAATTCGAGATGGGTTAAGTCTCCAATACATAACAAGATTACTAAAAACTGAACTAATGAAAAACAAAGAACGAAACTTGTTCTAACAAGGTAAAATTAGTAACTGATGTAAAATGCTCTCCACCACTCCATATTCTCGGACCTGTTTGACCTAGTGGGTTGACCCAATAACCAGAAAGACTATTGATTTGTTCCTCATTAGTTGATAAAGGGTCACGTTTCTTTTTCCGGGTATAGACCCTTATTGGATTCGTATCATCATCTTAATAATTATTCTTTAGTGATAGAAGCATTTGTGTTATTTCTACTTCTGCCTTTGTTTTTGCACTTTTTTTCCCTTAAATCTCTTATGTCTTTTTGGTTATTTGTAGAATCGATTGGATACCAAGGTGGAGAAGTCAAGAAAGAGCATGACAAACTAGATCAAGAGGCGTGAAGAAGGTAATTAGTTAATTTACCAGTTTGAAGTTATTCTAGATAATAGAAAAGAACTTTAAATTCATTAATGGTTGGGTAAGACTACTATTTATCTGACAATGTCGTTTTTACCAATTTGATATGTTTGAGTTTGTCACATTTTTATTATTTTTTGGATTAGTTTCATAAACCGGTAAAACAAGTCTATCTTAGTTGCTTATATATATTTAACCTTTTATTTCATTATACAGGTTGACTTGGACGCTTTGTCAAAGAAAATACATGTTTATTTTTTGTTGTATTTAAAACCATTTTTTTATGAAATGGAGTGAGTTCTTGTAAATCATGTTCTAAGTGTGGATCTGCAGTAAAATGGTTGGGTAAGACTAACATACTTATTATAGCTCATGAGCCTTTTCCAACATGGATCGCCTTGAATATGGTCGTCACGAAGAAGAAAGTAGAGTTACATCACTAACTAACATTTTTTATTCATCACAAATTTCTTATAATAATCTAATTAGTATTAAAGTTATGCTATTTTTCTTTTATGTGCTTGCTTCTGGTGTGTTGTATGAATGATATGGTATTGTGATCTGTTATTCATACGAACAGGGTCACCAACAAAGGAATTAGATGTTTATTCCTTTGTGTGGTGTTTGAAGTTTTATGTGGGGTGTTATGTATAGGCGGCACAATATTATAGAGCTTGAGAGTCTATTACACAAACACAACTATATAGCTTAATCAAGTTTCTATCTTCTTCATGTTGGGTTTGTTCTTTTTACTATATTTGGATGTTAAAAGAAATTGTATTTGATTCCAATTGACCTTGGTTTGATTAGTAAATATAGAAAGTAAATTACTATTTTTATATGATTAAGTAAGATGCTATCGTTGGTAAGAAATGTAGGCATGTTGTAATTACGTGAAAAGAAATGTAAGTATGTTTCTTGACAACTTCTTTCTGCTAATATGAGAATGCAAGTTTAAATGGACTTATTTGTAAGAGCTAAATAAACTAACCAACGATGCAAATTCATATACGACATGTTCGTCTCTGATTTGTGTAACATTTATAACATAACTTTTTGTTAATCTAACATTTTCTACTTTTTATTATTTTTTGTTATTCTTTTTTGCTTATTACCTTTAGTTTATTAAATATTAGTAGATCACTCAAGTTTGTGTAGCGTACTCCATGACATTTTAATTTAGTTATTATCATATTTTATAAACGTGACATACAATATACAAAAATAAAGAAACAACTTCTAATGTCGTAGTAAATTCAAAATTTATGTTGTTTAACCATTGTGAATTAGAGATGGATAATAACCAAATAGCCAGTTATCTACTAACAATTTGATATATATATATATATATATATATATATATATATATATATATATATATATATATATATATGGTGCAATAATTCATTTTAGTGATGGTAATTAAGAAGTTCATTTTAGGATTTTAATTTGAGCCACTGTTTTCTTCTTGATAATAAAATTTAATTTGGCTACATATAATACGCTTCTTTATTTTAAATGCTATTGGTCAGTGATAATATATAATTACAATAACTTGATATATATTTCTTGTTGACAAAAAATACAGTAATAAGTTAAATTGAAAGTTATTAATTAAAAAACAATTGTTATTGAAAATGATTCTTTATGTGAAATCGATAATTAAAAAGACATTTATTAATTAAAAAGCCGATTCTAGAACAATGTGAACATATCCCTAACGTCTTGTTCATTGGTTCTACTTAAGGAGGGATGCTGATGGATATGAAGGAATCGTGAGGTATGTCAAAGGAAAATCATGTTCTCGAGTTTCATTGATGGAAGGAAAGGGAGGGGAATGAAAGGATTTTGAAGCCATATTTTCTTGTTAAATTTTCCTCTAAAATTATGCTAATTCCGGAAGAAAATAAGGGAAAGGAAAATCTTTTAGTTATATTTTCTTTTCCCTCCCAACTCAGGAACACAAAAACTTGAAATTTTTCTTTCATTTCCTTTAAACTCGGGAACACAGAATAAGAAAATTTTTATTTCCCTCTTTTTATTTTTATCAATATTTTCCTTCCTTTTCCTTTATTGAGTTTACAAAATAAATAAATAAATAAATAAACCTTAGGAACAAGGTATAAGTGGATGATTCTAAAAAAAAAAAAATCATAGAGACTAGGGCCGACCCAAGCCCAGGGCGAGCTGGGCCATAGCCCAGGGCAGCAAGTTTATGGGGGCAGCAAATTGTTTGCACGTATTATATATGGGTATGTTATATTGGGCCAAAGTCGATGCCAGTCCACTGAAAAAAGAAAGGGATGCTTGACCTAAGGGCTAAGGGCATCGCCTCATTAGGCATAATTCATGAAGCGGGAAAAATTAAGCATCCGACCAGAAAAATAAATGCATGCGTAATTAATGTATAAGATCATTTCGAGATGGTAGAAGTCTAGTATCCCAATTCGTGGTCTCGGTTCAGCGGTTCTCCTGAATTCAGATCATTGTTGAATTCCTTTTAGAGACTCTTGTTTATCCTATAATTTCATTCTCTATTTCTGGTAAGTCCTTGTTCATTCTCCTAAGTCATAAAGGTTAAAGTTCTTGGATATACTCTTGTTTCGTTCTCTAGAAAATCTGAATATGTGATAAAAGGTAAAACGAATCTGTTATTTAAGTTGGTGAAAATCTGGGATATAAGTTGTTGAAAATACTAATATCTGATTTTATTTATTATATTTCCTTATTTCTTGTTTTCAAGTGTTCAATTGATTTTAGTAATTGAGGAGGATTATTTTGTTTCTGATTTGTGAGGTAATTGAGGTTCTTTTAATTGTTTGCAGACTCTATTAACAAGTTTAGTGAGATATATGAGAAAATTGAAGATGGTAAGAGAAGACAAATAATGGAATTAGAGAATATGAAGATGGATTTTTATAAAGAGTTTGATTTAGAAGATTAAAATAAGAATATTACCGGCAAACTACTCCTTTTGATTTGGGGGAGTGTTTAGTTTAAAGTTTATGAAAGGATTTTAATGCATTTTAATCTAAAAACCTTCTTGTCCCGTATCTTTTTAAATTGCAAATACATTGAGATAGTGATTAAATTTTATTTGTTTTTTCATTACTTTTTTGCCCTTTATCTCACATACCAGCTCCCTATTTCACGTAGGAAGTGGTTGAGTGAAAGTCCTTTGACACCTGGTACACTCGTAAGCAAGCTCCTTTACATACCATCCGGTTATTTATACCTCGCTATGTTTCACCATGCCATTATGAACAGAACCCAACAGCGGTTGTAATGAAGCTTTGTTAAGCATATATGAACGGGGGAGATTATAAGAGGAGGTTGTGAGCATATGTACCTATCTATAACAGTTATTATTGTAAATTAAAAAAAATAAACATTTTATATTTTGAGTACACAAATAAGGTTTGATGTATTGGTTGATTATAAATCTTATTGCACTTTGTTTTATAATTTTTTTTTTGTTTGGAGTTTGGTCTATAGTATGGGGCATTTTTTTTCATTTTGCCCTGGGCATAGAAAAACAATGGACCGGGCCCTGATAGAGACGCATACTATTATATCACATGAAAATATGATTGGTAACTCAATATTCAACAATATATCAATTTAACATTACAATTGTCATCAAGAAGAATATATACTAGATTACTATTGTCATCAAAAAGAATATATACTCCTTAGATATACGTGGATGTAATTTTTTTAATATCCAATAGAAGAAACTATACATCGAAAAGAAAATAATTGTCGCATACTACACTGCGCAAGGTACCCCAATAGATATATCTTATTTACCGATGAATTGCATGCTTTTTTTTTGGAAATGTGACATTTTTTTCCAAAATAAAACTAATCGAAACAAGAAAATTATTCACCGAATAGGACTAATCGCCACAAGGATACAACCGTCGCCGAAAAGAATTGATCACCGTTCGAAAATTATTCGTTACCGCCGCTTTGCGCGGGTACACAACTAGTTACTCATAAAATCAATTGAATAAAATAATAATAATAATAATAATCCCAACAGACATCCTTTTGACTTTTTTTTTAATTTCCCCGTCGAATTTTTACCCCCTTCTTTTATCCCTCTCTTTCCCAACATAAGCAATTGCACCTCCATCACTCTGTCACTTGAATTCCCCATTTAATTCAATCTTCTCAAATCTCATTTCGCTTATCTCAGAAATAGAGAGAGAAAGTATTTGCTTAAATCAACATCGTCGATGAAGATAATGCCGGGAAATTTGGTTGTTTTTATCACTGTCGGTGCTTTCCTAATCGCAATTACCGGCGCTGAAGATCCATACGGTATCAAAGAATGGCATGTCACATATGGCGATATCTATCCACTCGGTGTTCGTCAACAGGTCGATTTTTATCCAATCAATCACTAAGTTTACTCCAATCAACATTTTTTACGTTTGATTTCTCAGTTTTGTGTTAAAAAAAAAACTTACTAAAAGTTTCATCTTAAAGGTAATATTTTGGTTATGGATATCACTATAACCATGTGAGAACAACACCGTTGTGAGACACATGCATTTTCAGATGTAGTTGATGGTTAATATTAAACAAAAATACCAACAACAAGGGAGCAAATAAATGTCGCCATGTTCTATCCATGACTGGGAAACAGGGGATTAAAAAAACATTTTAGTTCATAAAGAGAAATAGCAACAGTTAAGCAGTCACATACACGCATACACATTAAGAAGAAGAAACAAAATTTGATTATGATGAACACACGTGTACACATTAAGAAGCAGAAACTAATTGGAAAAAAACAACACAGACATTAAAAAAACACAAGAAGAAAGAAAAGATAAAAAGCAATCTGAAAGTAGTTTTTTTATAAACTTACCAAAAGGAATGAATTCTGGGATTAACCGGACGAGTTTTGACTGTGATGATTTCAAACCTTGGAAACAGGATGATGTAAAGGAATTATACAATGGTATGTTTGAAGTGTATATAGTTTAGAATATGATAAAATTGACATAATAATTAAAAGTAAATGTAATTGACATTATTGATATGATATTGATATGATACCTTATAAATGAAATCAGATTTGATAATAAGATGCCCTTAATCTGGTATGTAACGAAATTGACTGTGATGATCGAAAACATTGATATGATTTTGATATGTTACCTTATATATGAAATCGGATTTGATAATAATATGTTGTATAATGTTGGTAAGGGCATTTTCGTCCTTTGTACATACCATTTATTTTTGTAATGTACTGTCTAAAAACATGTTTGTTTCCTTCTGTTATTATATAAAGATATATGTATTGCCGAGGGCATTTTCTTTCTTTGAACTTACTTATAATATGTAAAAGAAAAGTGCAATGCATTTATATGTAATTTTCACGAATTTTATTGCATATATATTGTTAATAAAATTCTTTAAGTTGTTCATTTGATATTTTCTTCAATGTAAAAAACCTTGGAACAGAAGAGATCTTCTTATTTATACACTTATCACCATAGCATTTTACAACCACACTTGCATCACCACTATGTGGACCGCTGAACACATCTCTTGTTTCAACTTTCTTTCCACAGTTTGTACACGCATCATAATACCAATCAATATCTTGGCGAATACCATAAATGGTCCCAACAATGATATATTGGCCGACCTAAAAAAATAAAAAATATCAAAAGGATCATAAAAAACAATACAATTAGATTATCTGTAAAATAGAAAACAATATCACATTAAGACAGCTAAACTATTCACATACCTCTTGTGGTTCTATCAAATCGACAACATTTTTAACTTTGTAATTATTCAAAAAGTCATCAGAATCCGAATATGATTGAGAGCTATCAACAGTCAAAGAAGAAGAAGGGTTTTGAAGTCCTCGTAATCCAACCAAGTTGTTTTTAATTTAGGAGATTAAAAATAAAATTAGTAAAATTATTAAAAAGAAACAAAAAAAACGATGAATTATTAAAACAGTTTGTTACCTATCTGTGAAGGTAACAATTTCGGGAAGATTAGCATTTATGAACATCCGTGTTTGTTCAAAATAATTGTTAACGGAAGGTGTTCCTGATGAAACAAAATAAAATAATATAAAAGACTAAAATAAGGTTGCTTTGTATAAAAAATGTACCGTTATAGACATTAATTTTTGCAAACTGCAAAAGGACAATCACATGACCAACTTGTTTATGAGCTTCAAGATAAGAAATCAACTAGTATGCAATATCTCCAACAATGTCATGTTAACCTGCAAACCTCTGCAAAAATAATAATGGTTAAATGAATATATAATATTAAAATAACACATGCAAGTTGTAAGGTAATGAATGTAATATAAGATATAATATAAGAAATATTTTGGTTACTCTAAGTTTATGATTTGTAAAGGTAGCCTATGTAGAGATTTGCTGACATCACGGGAATCAAGCTTTCCTAATGAGTCAACTTCACCAATAATATCTACAAAATGATAATACAATATGTCAAAATGATGTAAAATTAAAGAATTAAATATAATATACAATCAAGAAGGGGAAAAAATTCCCAATTGAGTCATTAGAGGTAGCTGTTGCACAGATTATTTTTTCAAAAGAAACACAAGAAAAGCCATATGTTGTTTTGGATTGAAAGTGTAGACACTCATTAACAGTTGTTCTTCCGTGCAAGTTTAACTTGGAGGTTACATCACTTATTTTAAAAATGTATCTGTTAGGAGCGATAGTGGGGGACCTGATGTAAACAACTTGATCTTCTTTCAGTTTGCACTCAAACCTTTGAAAATCTCTTGGATACACACTTGCTCGGATTTTTGTACACTATTCACACAGGGTAAGAATATTATATACTGTTAAAAAGTGATATTTTAATAAATATAAATTGGTCAACATTGAAGATTTATTCGACCATGAAAGATTTTGAATAATATTATTGGAATGATCAAATTAACAAAAAAACGATTTTGAATAATGCTATTGGAATAGTAGATTTTACCATTTCATCCATGAGTATCATCTCAATTGATTTGACAATAGTGGGGTTGTCATCTGAAAGTGATCTCCATAGCCAGATGATAGACACTTTTAGTGTGTAATCATCCTTTATGTTGTCAAAGTCTTTAATCAAAGTGATGTTTATATCTGCCATTGTCATTATAATAGAAAAGTACACACAGAAATTATAAACAGAAATAAAATTACCATTATGTCTATGGAGTACTAATAATATAAGAACAAAGTCAATAATGCAATATGGTTATATTCAAACATTCATACAAAGAAAACAAAAACTAAAAGAAACATGCTAACAGAAACTATATACCCCTGTACATCATTCATAATTAAAAATAATAACAATAAGTGAAACAACACGCTAACAGAAACTATATACCCCTGTACATCATTCATAATTAAAAATAATAATCATAAGTGAAACAAAGAAAGGGGAAAACCGGTAATTATAAGTGAAACAGAGAAGGGGTAAAACCAGTAATTTACATTTGCAGAATACTGCAATATGGTTATATTCAAACATTCTTACACTTGAATATGAATTAAGAGTACTATTGAGCTTATTGTTTTATTTCTACAAAAATGAGATATGTCATGCATCAAAAAATGTGTCTTCTTGACATGAATGTACTTAGGTCTATTTTGTGGGTAGCAAACATATAAAGTCTTGATCACTCTCTTAACATATCGCCCAAAATAGACATATCTTGGTATGTGGGCCTGAGATATAACAATTTCATTGTGAAATTTTTTACTTAGAAAGGTATTTGAGTAATTTTAACTATGAAAGATATGCATAAAACTGAATTCCATGGGTTTTAGGATGGAATTTCGAAATCCACCGGTCACGGGATTTCTGAATTCTTACCAAATTAATTGATTAGGTGCATACTCATTTGCATCTAAACCAGACTGTAATTGAATTTATTTCTAATTCCTGCTAAATCTGACAGAATTAGGAGAACATACATCTAGTTTCTTGATGTTTCTGGAACAAATCCCAAACATTAGTTTCATGAAAAAAGATCATATGAGATAGATATTGTAACACACCATATAGACACTTGCATGTAAGATGGGATTTATCACCATCCACAAATCAATCATCTAAAACCATTGATCTCAGTTAAACTAATTCCTCGCTTGTTCCCTATATCTCTAATCTTTTTCTCTCCTTGTTAATTCCATCAGGGTGTAAAACCTTTTCAAACCTTATGTGTAATTAAATGATTTTCTTACAACATCAGTTTGTGTTACAGAAAGAGTACTTGCAATATGTTTCTGCTAGTTCTTGGAGCTATGAAAGCATACATCTGCCAATTAGTTAGGTATCCATCTTTTGTAAAGCAACTCAATGAATGTATGACATGACTTATCAATGAGTTTAAGAGCATTGTACATGAGCAACTTAACAGCTAGCTGGAGGAGTTAGAGAAGGATCACGTCAAATTATTCTCTATCAATCATAACTTGTGATTTTCACATTTCTTTCATTATTGTGGTTTTCATCATATTCTTTCACTCATTTTTCTATTGTCTTTTTCATTAGCACAGCACCACGTTATTATTAGGCCATGTGATGCTACTGCATGTATAATGGAAGATGCCGATCAAGTTAAACATATCATTTAACAATATACTTCAACTGATGAAGAGTCTATTCAATGATAATTCACATGAAGACAATTTTGCTCATTGTGTAAAATATTGTATCACAAACCTCATGATAACATATATATAAAACTTAAAATATTATACAAAAAAAACAGTTAGAAACACGCATACACATTAAGAAGAAGAAACAAAATTTGATTATGATTAACACACGCATACACATTGAAAAGCAGAAACTGATTGGAAAAAAACAACACAGACTTTAAAAACATATATATATATATATATATATATATATATATATATATATATATATATATATATATATATATTGGTAATAAAACTCTTTAAAAACATAATCGTCTTTTTCTCTTACACCATCAATAGACACACATATCCCATGGAACCACAAGATACAACACAAGCTTTGTAAAGTTATCTTCTATAAGTTTGGTGAGGGCATTTTTGTCATTTGCACATACCATTTTTTTTGTAATGTAGTGTCCAAAAACATTTTTGTTTCCTTCTATTATTGTATATATATATATATATATATATATATATATATATATATTGGCGAGGGCATTTTCATCCATTGAACTTACTTATAACATGAAAAAGAAAAGTACAATGCCTTTATATGTATTTTTTTCGAATTTTGTTGCACATATACTTTTTTTTTGTACTGTACTGTTTGAAAACATTCTTCTTTCCTTATGTTATTGCATATATATATATATATATATATATATATATATATATATATATATATATTGGCGAGGGTATTTTCGTTCTTTGAACTTACTTATAACATGTAAAAGAAAAGTATAATGATTTGTATGTAATTTTTCTGAATTTTATTGCATATATATTGTTAATAAAAGTCTTTAAAAATATATTTGTATGTATATTTGAACTGTATAAGAATTTAAGTTAAATATCGTGTTACCGGTTAAAATTCTATAAGTTTTCCTTTAAGATTTACTTGAACAGAACAAATTTCTTTTTCAGTATACTGCTTCTCCTAGAGTCTCTGATATCAAGCATATCAGGTTCAGAAAATAAAGATTACAGAGAATTTGACAGCCTCAGTGAAACAAAGAAGGGGTAAAACCAGTAATTTACATTTGCAGAATACCGATGTTTATTAGATACGGAGATGTTAGATGATTATAGAATTTAAGATGAAATCATAAAACTACTAACACAAAATGAATGAAAATCGTATATAGTTGACTTGAAAAATCAATTTTTGCTATCTAATGCGCAAATTAAACATGTATAGAACTATATTAAGACGAATTATGATTGTTAAATAAGTTTTTAATCGTTCTTTAGATCGTTCTTATTTACGATGATGGTATCTCATAGTGAAATACGAATAAGGTATCAGTTAAATTGTCACACACACGCATACACATTAAGTAACAGAAATAATTTTCAATTATGATTAACACAGACATTGAGAAGCAGAATTGAGAAGCAGAAACTTACCGAAGAATTGAAGTCGCTGATTGTCGATGATGCTTGATTGTTGGAAGACGATGCTGTAAAGAATGATTTATATCGTATGAATCAAGTATATATTGAGCATAATACGACCAAAACGACATAATCCTCAAAATTAAATGTAAGGGATACGATTGATAATCATACCATAATAAGATATCTATCCATATTCCTTTTTCCAAATTTCAAATTGCCATATTGCCGTATTTCCATATCTAATCTAATTTCCATATGTAATGCTCTGTTTAACGAAGTAGGGGTAAAACTGGGATTTAACATGGGCAGAAGAATGAATTTTTGATAGGACACGTGGACAAGAGGTTTTGTTTATTAGATAGGGAGATGTTACTTTTAAAAATCGACCTATATGAATAGATTTTTGAAAATACAATGCTATGACTGGAAAAATGAAAATATGATGATACAAATAAAGGAAAGATCTATTACTTGGACTATCCTACTTTCTATTATAGTATCATGAATTTTTTAGACTTTAAATTTCACATATTTGTAGATGTTCATAGCAAAATAATTAACAATATTTGGACAACAACTAATTATAAGACTTTAACAGCAACATCTTAACAGAATCTAACGGTAACAATTTAACAGATCAATACATTTTGACAGCAAGAATTTAATAAAACGTTGACAGATTTTGACAGCAACAATACCATTTATTTTTAACCGCAATAACTAAAGAATTTACATTAACTAAATTGCAACAGGAAAACACGTTATCGTATATTGAAAGGCGATTGCTATAAGTACCCCAAATGTCCCCTCCATGTGAGGGGAATAGTGTTTTGTGTATCCCTCATTGTGAGTGAGTGGAGTGAGTGGAGGGAACTACTTATAGTACAACCCTATTTAAATAGTGCTTTGGTTTTAGCATTTTATTTACAGTAGCTTTGATTTTAGCATATGTTCTATTTTCAATTTTTCAAACATGATGAAAAATATTAATTTTTTAGACCACGTACTCTCAATTGTAAAACATGCTTAGTCATTCAAAAATAAGTCAACTAACTCTTTAGAAACTTTCAAAATATTAATTTATTTCTTGTTATTAATATTTTCATTTGTTTCTAATATTAAAAAGTATTGAAGGGTCTAGAATTCGATGGTATCGGAACGAATAGTTTATTTATCAAATAGCTTGATCACATAAACGTGATACACAATGATTAAATACTAAAGGAATTAACAAACTAAGGGGTCATTTGATAGGTGCTGACTGAGAAAGTGTTGACTGAGAAATGTCTGGCTGTGTAAGAAATTCTGACCGGGTAAGAAACCATGATGTTTGATTGTACATCTGACTGAATGTGTTGACCGAGGAAAAATGACTATTTTACCCTGCTGAAGAGTTATAAAAATATACAAATGGTTATACAAAATGTAAATTACACACAAATCATTTAAAAATCTAAATAAAAATAATAAAAGGTTATAAAGTTATAAATAGATTCATTGTTATACCTATAAAAAGCATTCCATATCTTACATTTTATAAAAATACATCTTCACTTTACATTGTTCTCATTTTATTATTCAGCCCACTATGAAAATTGACACCACGTATTAGATGGTAAACACACATTTTAACTAGAAAAACTACTCTAATATGGCATTTCATGCCTAAATGAGAAAACCAAATGTTAAAGAATTTTACCAAACAAACTCAAAATTTTTGACTTTACATAGTTCTAGTTACTTTATGTTACAAATTCTCAAAGTCTAACCACAAATTTTCACTACAAATCATCAATTTATGCATCAGACCACTTGTTATTAGTACAATGATGAACTCACCACATCTTTTCCTGCTATAAAATGGCACCAAAAGAAGCATGTTATTAGTGTAAATTATATCAAAGAGTAATGGATCTCATATAAGCATATTGGGATTACCTTTTTATGTTGATGAATCCATCTGAAAATGAACAGTAAAAAAGCAATTTATATACACATAATAACCATACAAAACATATGGAGCTTTTATCCATCTCTAGAGTAAAAGCATAGCAATGACCAGAGAGCTTCTTAACAAACCATCAACATCAAAATAAAAAATCAAATAAAATATAAATAAAAACAAATCATCAAAAAATTAACCCTAGGTTATAATATGCAAAAGTATTCAATTTTAGTGATCGGTATGGCAGAAACCCAATTGATATGTCGTGTGGTTTCTACTTTTAGGAGGGAACATAATAGCAAAAACCCAATTGAGAACAACAAACATGAACAGAGCAGCAAAATCGGAACTTTTATGAGAAGAATCGGAACTTTGATGAGAAAAAACGGAACTGTAAAATCCAATGAGAAGAATTTGATCTGTACCTGATGAGAACTGGAGAAGGAGTCAATCGATGGGGGGAAGAGGCACAAATCGTTCGACAGTCAATTGGAGGCGTGAAAGAGGAACGCAGGCAAGGGCACAATTCGAAAATCTTGTCACACCCCCAAACTAAGGATGGCGGAAACGTTCGGGAGTGAAGGACTTCATGTATAGTATCACAACAAAGAGTATAATAGTGCTCAAAGTAAATACAACCAATCATAAATATAATCAGAAAATAATTACATGGTTTCAAGTATTACATATTTCAATGATTGATCACGACATGATATAAAAGTAGTTGTTCAACGCCGTAGCATTCCATCCTCGAAAGCTTGTGGTTAGCTGGTTTCGTTGATTTCCTGAGAATACAAGTAGTTTTGAAAAAGTGTCAACAATTAAGTTGGTGAGTTCATAAGCTTTTTAGATAAACAGTTTGGAAACCGTTCTTTGTAATGTGTTGTGTGTTACCAAGAAAAATCCAATATTTTCCTTATAAAAGTTATGTAGTCCTAAATCCCAGGACCAAGAATAAACAAGTATTTTCCATACTTAATGATATAAACGCGGTTTTAAATCGGCATAAAAACCCTTTTTGATTTGAGGAAAATCCTAAAATGAATGACGTGTATTCTTAAATACCAAGACCGAAAGTGTACCAATATAGATCTATACACAACTATCACGTTCTCCCTACAAGAAACTCTGGTTATAACTACCAGGACTTTTTAACTCGTACTCTAGGAGTACTGAGAAGAATGTCTCACAATTTAAGTTAACAAGTTTACGTGTGGTGTGCGTGAGTGTAAAACCTTTTTATGTGGGAATAAAACCTTCTGAAATGTGTTTGTTGTGTTAATGGAAACATAAACCGTACCTATTATAGTTTATCAAAACGTTTAAATGTAACAGTTATAACTTTGTTTATTATGGTTAACTACTGTATTTGTGAATGTAAAAACCCTTTTGTTTACCGATATGTATATATACCTTTTAATAAAGTGAAGAAACATGCAATATAACAACTAATTAATTATCATACTTTTGTAGGTAAAAATCCATTTGTTTTCTGATGTGTAACTATATACTAAGACAAAATGTCATCTATTTGCCGAAAACATTTATTTACATAAAGATATACACCTTGCTCAACATGTTACAAGGTGAAATGAAATTGATAGCATTTTTTGTTGTTAATATTTTCTTTTACTGTTCTTAGAAAATTTATAGAAAAATCATCAAAGGTCCAACTCAGAATCCGTAAATTCTAAGTGTTTGGGAAATGAGTCTAGTTTGTTCATAATTTTTATTATGAATTTTGATGACCTCCAACTTTTGTGAAAAATTCCATAATCACAGACTGGTACGGATTTGCTCTTGAAATGATAGGCCGTTTTGTAAAAATCACCATAAATTGTAGAAAAATCGTGTGGAGATGTGCAAGCAGTCATTTTAAAGATAAGAACTGGAATTACTTGCACCTAAAACAGTTTTGAAAACTAAAATATTTAAGTTTCCTAAAATAGTATGTGAATGGAGTTTAACTTTTCTGATGAACGTTGTTAAATGAGTTTAGTTGTGTTCTTGGTGTTTTAACTTGTATCCCCCCCCCCTTCCTTAAAACTTAAGAAAAACATGGAAAGATAGGTGTATGAACTCACCTTGAGTGATTTCAGTAGATGGATGGTGGAGGAAAGAAGTGCTCAACTCAAGAACACTTGGGAGATGCTTGAAGATTTGAAGATCTAACACAAATATGACGATATTTGTGTAAGCAATGTATGATTTGGATGTAGGATAGTAGAATATCTAAGTGTAGGAGGATGATACTTACCAGATGTAGAAGAAAAGCTTGGAAACAAGCATTGAATCTCGAAATCTTAGAGAGAGGGAGTGAGAGAAAATGAAGTTGTCACTTGGTGTAAAAATGGAGTAATGTGAGGAGAGAGGAGGATATCTCTAGCTCTTAGAACGTGAGAATGGATGGAAATGATGATAAAGTACAAGAATGTGACTAGGTATGGTGGGAGGAGTGTGGCTGGTCATTAAGTGGGTGTGGGGGTGGTTGCTTGTGTCATTGACCAAAGGAAAGTCAACACTCTACTTCTTGTACTTCACCCACTCTTCTTAGATAAGTTTTTATCCCCAAAAACGTGATTAATTAATAAATATGGGGCCTTATATGTTCAAATAAAGTTTTGGGTGAAAATCCCACGTTAAAATGATGAAAAACAGGTTTAAAATTAAATCGGGGTCGAAAACCGGGAAGAAATGCTCTTTCTGCGAGGCTTCTTGCAAGGTGGGCCGAAGGTGGCTAGGTTCGGTCCATAGAAGGCTGGGACCGAAGGCGCGGGTGAGTCAGGAGGCGAAATGGAGCGAAGCTGGTTAGTTCGGTTCGTCCAAGGTTCAGGCCCGAGAGAGAGGGTTCGGTTCGGTCTGCTGAACTTCGGTCCAAGGTGGTGCATTTCGCTTATGATGCCTTCGCTTCTAACACGTTCGCTTCTGACCAGTTCGGTTCCTAATAGGGTTCAGCTCCTTAAGAGAGTTCGGCTCCTTAAGAGGGGTTTCGGGTCCTTAAGTCTATTTTATCCGTTTTTACCCCGTTTTAAGCGGTTTTTGACCCGGTTAACGGTCGGGATGGCCCGAAAGACTATAAAAAGTTTAAGGAACTTTTGAGAGAGATTTGGGAGAGATTTCACATACTTGGAGAGATTTCTCATACTTAGAGAGATTTGGTAGAGATTTGACATACGTGGAGAGATTTCACATACTTAGAGAGATTTGGGAGAGACTTCGTGTGTGACATTTGTGAGTGTCCGGTCTCGCAACACAAGGTCCATAAACCCCGTTAAGCCATGTTTAAGGATATTACACACTCCCGATGACTATGCAACATTGTTTTATCGGTTTGGTCCGTTACTTACCACTGTTTTAGGTTAAGGAAATCTAGATGTACGAACTTTTCAATTGATGATTTCTCATTAGCATAGCGAGTTGTATAGTAATTACCTAACGTAAGCGCTAGTACTGGTACACAAGGGTTAGTTAAGTTGACCGGTTTTACTTGTTGACTTTATTTGACTTTCACTTGACCAGAATTTGACGGTTGTCACATCATCCCCCCGTTAGAGGGAATTTCATCCCGAAATTAGCACTTTGACCGGGACTTCAGGAATTTGGAGAAAAGATGGGGGAAACTTTTCGTAGTATAAGAAATTGGTATGGTAGGGACCAATCCGCCTGATGTTAAATGACGACCTTGGAATTTCTTATTGTAACTTGAGTTAAGTCGATTTAAAGGAGTTATTGTTTTGAAATGATAGTGTATTATATGTGTGCCTTTAGGCTCTCTGCTAGAAAGTGGAGACTCTCGTTCATTTCGATTTCGCCAAGTGGTAAGTGGGCATTCCCACGCTTTACCAAAGTTAATCACCCAAGCTATTAACATGTCGCCCAAGGTTTGAACAATTCCTTTCGTTCTGCCCGTTGGTTTGCTGTTGGTAGGACATACTCAAGTCCAACCTAGTTCCCTGTAAGGGTTGCCAGGGTCGCTAAATGAATCTACTATCTCTGTTAGAGATAACAGATATTAACATACCCTGTGGTCGCATAATCTCTTTGATGTACGTTCTAGTTGATTCCTCCATCCTGTCGGTTTCTTTGATTACCAGGGAGTGTGTGGATTCGGCCAGCCCGTCGACGTTTACCCAAATGGTATCGAGACCATCCATTGTCTTGGGTAGCTTGGTTATGAAGCCCAAGGTTAGCCGCTCCCACTTCCTTTTAGGTATCACTGGTTGTTGTAGGAGACGCGAAGGCTTCCTTTATTCTCTCTTGACATTGGTACAAGTCCGATACTTTCCCACATGTGTAACGATGTCTGCTTTCCTATTCGCCCATTGATGGTACTTTTTGAGGTCCGAACACATCTTGTCTGAGCCTGGATGAAGGGGAGTAACGATTTTTCGTGTGCTTCGTTCGTGACAATATTTTTGAATCCATCAACCTCGGTGTCCAGATCCTGTTCATGGGATAACATGCCCCGCTGTCCGCGCCTTCTAGGTTCTTATGATCGATGAAGATTGTATGCTTCGTGTCGTATAGATGGTGCCTCTAGACCTCTAGGGTGAATACTAACGCTCCTAGTTAGAGGTCATGCGTTACCTAGCCGACGTCGTACGTCTTTAGTCGTCTTAAGTCATAAGTAATAACTTCTCCTCGGAGCGCGGCATAGGGCCTGCTGTAGCGTCTACCGTTTGATTAGATTGGTTGGGAACTTATGTGTTCGGATTACACGACTAGAATTATTCGGATGATAGGGTGTTCACTTGCACTCATGGGTAACCTGGTCCTGAAGTTCATGGCAGGACTCGTACCTGGTCCGTGTATCATTAACTTGCGCATATAGGTTGTATGTACTTAAGGTTGACAAGACAGTTGGAAGGGTGACTCTGCCCCAAGTCCACAACCAAACGAGGAACAGGAAATAGGGTGGAAGCACACATCTAATGTCCATATAATCTTAATTATACATTATCCTCACGTATACACGTAGTAGTGGTAGACTAACCGTATCCGTCCCAAGCTTCTGTGCTTGAATCTTGTCTTCTGTATGCGTGACATTCCCGAAGGGTCTCTTGGAAATACCTGTGATAAGGTTTCGAGAGGTATAACACTCCTCTGGTGAGTGTTTTGGGGTTTCACAGTGAGAGATGACCCGGAGGTCTGTGCTGGATGTGTTTATGGGAGACAAAGGTTTCGATATTCGGTGGGTTAGGTGAAGGGTCCTTTCGTAGCCGTTAAACCGGAAAGATGAGGACTATACCAATTGAAATTGAATGGTGACAACAGTATCTTTTTAGATAAAACATGTGTTGAGTTGTATTCATAAGAAGTGCTCATTAGAGTGATAGAGTATCTTGTGTTTCTTTTCAGTGTGTTCCGTTTTGTTCGATGTTATTATTACTGTAGATGATTTGTAGCACTGGTAGTGGGCGCGTTTCGATAGCTAGTAATGATACTTGATATCTGATGGGTTTTAGGTAAAACAAATAAACTAGAAAAACAATTCCTAAGTTCACATGCAACCTACTTTGGATCTATGTTTTAACTATTGAACATATAACTTTGAATTGCAAAACAAGAACCCTAGAGGAGAGAGGCTATTTTCGAAAATAACAAACTAGGGTTTAGGAATTACATACCTTTCAATTGTTATAGCAAACAATTGATAATCCTCTTGAACTTGATCTTGATTTCCTTGGAAGCTTAGCACCACAAATGTAATGCCTCTAATGGAATCACACCCAAGAACTAGCAAGAAGGAGAGTAGAAGGAGAGAGAGAGAGAGAGGGAGGGAGTATGCAATTCTCGACCTAGGGTTTCTTCAAAAGAAGGAGTGGCCAAAATGTGAGCCAGGAGGCTCCTTATATAGCTGAGGGATCTAGGGTTTAGGAAAAACCCTAATGCTCCTTGCTTAGGGCCTAAGCAAACCTAAGGGCCTTATCCAAGCCCCCATGGAAGAAATCATTAGCATTTCCCCTATAGATTTCGTCCACCCTCTTCCAAGGGGGTTCTAGAGCCTTCCACTCAACCATTAGATAATTGCAAATTAGTCCCTACACCTTATAATTAATACTTTTAACCCCAAAATTGATTCTGGTTAATTTCTAGCTAAGTATCAATTAAACATAATGATTTCTAATTAATATATTAATCTTTTAACATATTAATAAATTCATTTATATTAATTTATTAATCTTATAATAAATTAATATCTCTCCTTTCATAATTTCCTTGCCCAGTTGCTAGGTTTGAGGGCAACCCAAAAGGACTGTGTTGCTATCAATTCAAGTACATACCAATTATAGTTATGGGCTTAGACACCTCATCCAACAATATCATGATCCCTAACAGGTCACTTTGTGATCGAGCGGTATATGTATGTCGTATGTAATTTGATATTGGTGAAATCGTCGAGTGCGTGGCTCCACTCAAATCCCACTACTAGACATGGAACAGGAGTTAGGATGGAATTATTTGTTTCAAGTCTTTAGTATTTTGATTAGAATTAACCCTAATGTACGAATAATGTCATCACAGCTTACAGGTAATGATCCTAAGGTCATATATGACTGTCTTGGGTTTGATTTGAACGATAGGGTATTTTAATTACTTTTAGAAGGATGGTGATTTTAGCAAGCATGACAAATTCATTGCAAATATATGGTACTTAAACGTTTTTGTCGTTGGAAATATTACAAAAGTCCTAATAGGCTTCCTCTGGTTCAGTGGTCACACTCCTCTTGCTCCTCCTTCATTCTTCTCGGTTGGACAGTCTCTCTTGAAGTGTCCCGTTTCACCGCATAGGTAGCATACTGGGCCTACTTGGTGCTGGTGATTGAAGGGAGGTGTTGGGTCGGGGCCTTGCAGAAATGGACGGTATGTTCGTTCTTTTCGTAGATTTTATAGTGCATCACCCGGCAAACCCCATTGTGATGGAAGCCACACTTGTTACACTTTGGGAGTGCTCCCATATATTGCATGTCTGATGCTTGGGCGATAGATGTTGTGGCTGATGTCGAGGCATGTGTTGTGATTGCTGTCGTAATCATAGGGGTGGCCATGGGTTGTTTTCTTTTAGCGGATTTCTGAGATTGGTTGTGCTCCTTTTTGTTCCAAAACTTTCGCTTCTTGTTTGTAGGTTTGTGGTCTAAGGAATTTTCATTGGTAGACGCCTGCTGCTGTTCTTGATTGTTATTGTAGTTAGTATTTCTGACATCACCTCCGCACCTGCTGGCGTGGGTAGCATTTAGCTGCGACATGAAGGCTGCCACGGCTGCCGTGACTGCAGCTTGAAAAGTAGTAGAGTCTATCTGCAGGGTTGGCGCCTTGCTAGTTGGTTGGTTGCCTCTTGGTGAATACATAGCTCTGTTTCACGATGAAAACAAATTCGTGAGTGGGAATAATTATCTCAAGTGCATCCTTACGATTTATATTCACACATATAAATTTTTGCACATTACTGTACTATTCCTAGTGTTTCTGCTAACGTTCCAGAGATGAAGTTATGGTAATGGGTAGGAGTAGGTTTCATACGGGCATTTTAAGTTTTACTCATCTTGGGGTCATGTTTGTCCAAACACACTTGGCTGAGGAGTTTTCATGGGATCCGGTGTATTAGTGCTTGTATGATCGCACCCCATAGGTCTACGAAGAAGGAACCTCTCAACCAAAATGTTTAAAGGTAAGACGGAAATGAGCCTTTAGAATGGCTATACGTCGCGAGTTTTCTTACTAAGCTTATCTTATATCAATTAGTAATGTAATTCGGTTGTTAAGGGTGTTCTGTAAATAGTTCATAACTAGAGTCTTTATATGATAAACTCATGTGTTTTAGTAGTTCTGTATCCAAGTGAAACCTTGTAATTTGACCCAAGCTAGGTCCTAAGCCCATATTGTTAATATGATTCTAGTAATTGTGGTTTCAACGAACATTTTTGACCTCAATACAGGTCTGTCTCACCTCCATGCAAGGAAAAGTTTTGATAACAACTAAATCTCTCGATTAGTATGACCACTTAAATTGCAGTGTCGTGCTTTCACCTATAATAGAGTAGAACCAACACATACTCATGAACCTGATTTACAAGGTCTTGTGAGCGGTATAAACTCTACTCACGATGATCCGTCCCTTGTGATGCCTGAGGCAAAGTCGATGCATCTTGCAGCTTTGCCAATCGACGCTTGGATGTAATCCTCCTCTCTTTGAATGCTGTTTGTCTACCCTGTTACTCTCTTTCCTCTTCTCGAGCGGTGATAAGGTCCTAAAAAGAGAGTTGGTCTCTAAAATAGTAGTCTCTTTCCGAGTCTCGGGTACGTGAGACAGTGGGGTCCATAGTAGCGCTTAATTTTCGAACTCGGTTTTGCAGTCTCCCTGTGTTAATCCTGGATGTTCGCGATCTGCCGGGTCTTCACAGGGAGGGCTCTGTCAGTCAGTCCCCTGTGGTTGAGTTCATAGCACCCTCGTTGGTCTCCATATGGTGGTTGTTGTCATTGTTGTCGACTTCAACCCTCGATCACGGTTTCCCAACGGGGCACAGGTTCGATGTAGTCGAAACGGTTCGCAGGAACCCTGGCTATGCATGGAGGGTTGATTACCTCCGGTTCCGCTTCTGATTTTTCTCATAACCATCCACCATTTTTCTGGTTGGGAAAGTAGGGGTCGTCAGGTAAGTAGGATCTTGCTATGTTGTACGTGCGAGAATAGGAGTGGAAGAGATAATTACTAGGCGTCTAACTCTATAATTAATTACTTATAGGGGGTGATCCTTATTAGTTACTTCTATAATGACATAATGCATCCTAATTACATATAACAAGATATGATATACCTTCGAATAAGTGATCCTACCCTAGGTCCACATCCAAACAAGGAAAAGGAAGTAAGGCAATGACCACAAATTCTAAGTCTATGATCTCTAAGTTATATATAACTTTAGAGTATCCACTTAGTGACTATAGACCTATTATTAAGGTTTTATTTAGTTTTCATATAAGTTATGATATTACAAAATACTCCTATAGTATTTTAAATTTTATGTTTGGTTCTTAGTAACTTTCTTGTATGGGAAGTTTTTAGGCTTGTTGCTCACTACGACCATGCCATGGCACACCATAGTCACACGTCGGATAAATATAGTTGATCAGGCTATATTCATCCCAAGTCTGATTACATATCCCGAGCTCTAATTGTAGTGTCCAACTCCTCGTTTTACTTTTGTATTGTCCTAGATAATGATACTATACTAGTATGTATGTATGTATGTACTCATACTTTTAACAAGAAACTATTTCATTTCTAAAATTATAATTGTTTTGAAAACTTAATTTAGAGACTTTAGTCCCAATGTATTTATATTTTGTATATCTTATGTGGTTCGATATACTTAGTTCACTATAAACTATGCTCTGATACCAATCTGTCACAACCCCAAACCAAGGATGGCAGAAACGTTCGGCGGTGGAGGACTTCATATATAGAATCACAACAAAGAGTATAATAGTGCTCAAAGTAAATACAACCAATCATAAATATAATCAGAAAATAATTACATGGTTTCAAGTATTACATATTTCAATGCTTGATCACGACATGATATAAAAGTAGTTGTTCAACGCCGTAGCGTTCCATCCTCGAAAGCTAGTGGTTAGTTGGTTTCGTTGATTTCCTGAGAATAGAAGTAGTTTTGAAAAAGTGTCAACAATTAAATTGGTGAGTTCATAAGCTTTTTAGATAAAGAGTTTGGAAACCGTTCTTTGTAATGTGTTATGTGTTACTAAGAAAAATCCAATATTTTCCTTATAAAAGTTATGTAGTCCTAAATCCCAGGACCAAGAATAAACAAGTATTTTCCATACTTAATGATATAAACGCAGTTTTAAATCGGCATAAAAACCCTTTTTGATTTGAGGAAAATCCTGAAATGAATGACGTGTATTCTTAAATACCAAGACCGAAAGTGTACAGTAATATCCGTACATATTGATATAGAAAGTGATTTTAAATCGACATAAAACCCTTTTGATTTATAAAAATTCCCGTAAACTTTATCAGTTATTAACTTCCTATGTGAGTCGCTATAACCGTACTATGACTGAAAGAACCTGTCACGACGTTTCTCAGGCGTCGAAAAACTGATATGACACTTGTCACCCGTAGACCTGCAGGTCCCACTATAGCTAGCAGCAAGGTGTGGGGTGTTTAACCCAATATAGATCTATACATAACTATCACGTTCTCCCTATAAGAGACTCTGGTTATAACTACTAGGAATTTTAACCCGTACTCTAGGAGTACTGACAAGAATGTCTCACAATTTAAGTTAACAAGTTTACGTGTGGTGTGCATGATTGTAAAACCTTTTTCTGTGGGAATAAAACCTTCCGAAATGTGTTTGTTGTGTTAATGGAAACATAAACTGTACCTATTATAGTTTATCAAAACATTTAAATGTAATAGTTATAACTTTGTTTATTATGGTTAACTATTGTATTTGTGAAGGTAAAAACCCTTTTGTTTACCGATATGTATATATACCTTTTACTAAAGTGAAGCAACATGCAATATAACAACTAATTAATTATCATACTTTTGTAGGTAAAAATCCATTTGTTTTTTGATGTGTGACTATATACTAAGAAAAAATGCCATCTATTTGCCAAAAACATTTATTTACATAAAGATATACACCTTGCTCAACATGTTACAAGGTGAAATGAAATTGATAACATTTTTCTGTTGTTAACATTTTCTTTTACTGTTCTTAGAAAATTTATAGAAAATCATCAAAGGTCCAAATCAGAATCCGTAAATTCTAAGAGTTGCAAAAATGAGTCTAGTTTGTTAATAATTTTTATTATGAATTTTGATGACCTCCAAATTATGTGAAAAAGTCCATAATCACAGATTGGTCCGGATTTGCTCTTGAAATGATAGGTAGTTTTGTAAAAATCACCATAAATTGTAGAAAAATCGTGTGGAGATGTGCAAGCATTCATTTTAAAGCTAAGAAATGGTACTACTTGCACCTAAAACGGTTTTGAAAACTAAAATATTTAAGTTGCCTAAAACAGTATGTGAATGGAGTTTAACTTTTCTGATGAACGCTGTTAAATGAGTTTAGTTGTGTTCTTGGTGTTTTAACTTTTATTCTCCCCCCCCCCCTTAAAACTTAAGAAAAACATGGAAAGATAGGGGTATGAACTCACCTTGAGTGATTTCAGTAGATGGATGGTGGAGGAAAGAAGCGCTCAACTCAAGAACACTTTGGAGATGCTTGAAGATTTGAAGATCTAACACAAATATGACGATATTTGCGTAAGCAATCTATGATTTGGATGTAGGATAGTAGAATATCTAAGTGTAGGAGGATGATACTTACCAGATGTAGAAGAAAAGCTTGGAAACAAGCCTTGAATCTCAAAATCTTAGAGAGAGGGAGTGAGAGAAAATGAAGTTGTCACTTGGTGTAAAAATGGAGTAATGTGAGGAGAGAGGAGGATATCTCTAGCTCTTAGAACGTGAGAATGGATGGAAATGATGATAAAGTACAAGGATGTGACTAGGTATGGTGGGAGGAGTGTGGCTGGTCATGGAGTGGGTGTGGGGGTGGTTGCTTGTGTCATTGACTAAAGGAAAGTCAACACTCCACCTCTTGTACTTCACCCACTCTTCTTAGATAAGGTTTTATCCCCAAAAATGTGATTAATTGATAAATATGGGGCCTTATATGGTAAAATAAAGTTTTGGGTGAAAATCCCACGTTAAAATGATTAAAAACGGGTTTAAAATGAAATCATGGTCGAAAACCGGGAAGAAATGCTCTTTCGGCGAGGCTTCTAGCAAGGGGGGCCGAAGGTTGCTAGGTTCGGTCCATAGAAGGCTGGGACTGAAGGCGCGGGTGAGTCAGGAGGCGAAATGGAGCGAAGCTGGTCAGTTCGGTTCGTCCAAGGTTCGGGCCCGAGAGGGAGGATTCGGTTCAGTCTGGTGAACATTGGTCTGAGGTGGAGCATTTCGCTTCTGATGCCTTAGCTTCTAACAAGTTCACTTCTGACCAGTTCGGTTCCTAAGAGGGTTCGGCTCCTTAAGAGGGTTCGGCTCCTTAAGAGGGGTTTCGGGTCGTTAAGTCTATTTTATCCGTTTTTACCCAGGTTTAAGCGGTTTGACCCGGTTAATGGTCGGGATGGCCCGAAAGACTATAAAAAGTTTAAGAAACTTTTGAGAGAGATTTCACATACTTGGAGAGATTTTCTCATACTTAGAGAGATTTGGTAGAGATTTGACATACATGGAGAGATTTCACATACTTAGAGAGAATTGGGAGAGATTTCACATACTTGGAGAGATTTCTCATACTTAGAGAGATTTGGGAGAGATTTCACATACGTGGAGAGATTTGGGAGAGATTTCACATACTTGGAGAGATTTCTCATACTTAGAGAGATTTGGTAGAGATTTGACATATGTGGAGAGATTTCACATACTTAGAGAGATTTGGGAGAGAATTCGTGTGTGACATTTATGAGTGTCCGGCCTCGGAACGCAAGGACCATAAACCCCGCTAAGCCATGTTTAAGGATATTACACACTCCCGATGAGTATGCAACATTGTTTTATCGGTTTGGTTCGTTACTTAACACTGTTTTAGGTTAAGGAAATCTAGATGTACGAACTTTTCAATTGATGATTTCTCATTAGCATATCGAGTTGTATAATAATTACCTAACGTAAGCCCTAGTACACAAGGGTTAGTTGAGTTGACCAGTTTGACTTGTTGACTTTATTTGACTTTGACTTGACCAGAATTTGATGGTTGTCACAAATCTTCTCTCTTTGTAAGTCAGCTGGCTGCTTTTTTCTTACCAAGCCATATATTTCTTTCCGGGTTAGATGCCCAAAACTGATGTACCAAACAACATTTGCTGACCGAGTCAGCTAAAAACGTATGAACCAACTGGGTTAGACGGATATCAAACAGGGCCTAAGCTAAACATTAGGAATAAGATAACTACAAATACTATAATTATCATATCATATCTTATTTTCTCCCTCAAGATGGAGCATGAAGGTTCTTTATGCCCATCTTGCCAAGAAGAAACTGAAATTGATTCGTTCCAAGACCTTTAGTTAACAGATCAACAACCTGTATTTTGGTGTCGATCTTCATTAATGTGATTTCTTGTGAAGCAACCCATTCAGGAACAAAAAAACAGTCCATTTCAACATGGTTTGTGTGGTCATGAAACACAGGGTTGTTAGCAATATGTCGGGCAACTTGGTTGTCGCAAAACAAAACTGTCGGGGAGCTAATGACAACCTGGAAGTCCTTAGGGAACCGTATAGCCCACAAAATTTCGCTCACAGTAGAGGCCATAGCTTAATACTCTGCTTCAGTAGAAGAGTGAGACACAACTAATTGTTTCTTGGTTTTCTAGGAGATATGTGCACCTCTGAGCATGAGAATGTAATCGGTTCATGACCGCTTCGTATACGGACATTCAAGCCACTCATAGTCACAAAAAGCAGTCAAAATTGGCTCTCCAACATGTGGCAAAAGGATACCTTGTCCTGGTACCCCTTTTAAATATCGTAGAACTCGGGTCACAACTTGCATGTGACTTTTTTGTGGATCAGACACAAATTTGACTTCAAATTTTGACTACATAGGTGTCATCAAGGCGTGTGGCTTGAAGGTATAAGAGTCTACTAATTAGTCTGCTATACAAACCTGCATTAACCTGAGGTTCTTCTTCTTTTCAAACAAACTTTAAATTATGTTCAATGGGTAAAAGGCTCGGTTTACATCCCAACATCCCACTATCTTTTAGAATATCTAAAATGTACTTCCTCTGACTTAGAACCAAGCCATCTATAGTCTTCGCCATCTCTGTACCATGGAAAAATTTAACTTCACAAGATCTTTCATGCTAAAGCCTTTATCAAGTTGTGTCTTTGTTTCTTGAATCTGGTCTAGATTATTTCTAACTTTAATAACATCAGCCACATAAATTAAAATGGCAGTGTAAATTCCATCTTGATTATGAAAGAATAGGGAATGCTCAGCTTTGGATTGACGAAAAGTTATGCTCAAAAGGAACCTTGTGAATTTGTGGTACCAGTTTTGAGACGCTTGTTTCAACTCATAGAGAGACTTTTGCAAACGACACACGAGTTTCACCTTCTTTAGAGAATCCTTGAGGAATTTTCATGTGGAACTCTTCATCCAAGTCTCTATGCAGAAACACATTATTCACATCACGTTGATGTACAAATCAATCTTTCTTAGCACCAACTGACAAAGAACAATGCATGGTAACAAGCTTGCAATTGGTGCAAAAGTGTCATGATAATCTACCCCCTCCATCTGTGTGAAGCCCTTTGCTACTAGCCTAGCCGTGTACTGTTCTATCTCCCTATTTGGTTTATATTGAATTTTATAAACCCATTTTGAATCGATGGATCCCTTGCCTTTCAGAAGATATGTAAGTGTCCAATCTCCATTTCTTTCTAAAGCCAGTATTTCTTCTTGCATAGCATCTTTCCATTTATTTTCCTCTAAAGCTTGAGCAAAAGATCATGGCTCATCATTTAGTGTAATGGCCGTCAAGTAAGCTTTATAATTGTTAGAAAAATATTCATATGACACAAAGTTATAGATAGGGTGTATTGTTGAGGTCTCTAGATTGGAATCGGGTTGCTTATGGTTGACCGATTGAATGGGGTAGCTTGACAACATAATTTTTGAATTTTTATGGCTGTGATTTTGTTCTAGTGCTTCTCATAGATTCCCGTCTTTCTGTTTCATGTTGTGGGTTTTGAGGGTGAGTTCTATTGAGTCAACACATGGGTCTTTTTCACAGTTATTAGGCTTGTTTGACATGATATCTTCGTTGTTGTGCTCGTCTTGAAGATAACTGAAGTCATTGTGGTCATTATGTGAATGATCACTAGGTCTAATCCAATCACAGGAATGGAATCCAAGGTTTGGTCAGCATGATGTTCCTCGTAACATGTTTCACAATGATATTTTATCGTTTCTTCTTCTTCAGCATAATGTTCCAATTTATCATTCTTGAGTGGAAATATACTTTCATGAAACAAAACATCCCTGCTAATGACAATCTTCTTTGACTCAACATCATAGATTTTGTATCCTTTGGTACGTTATGGGTAACCTAAGAATACCCCGACCTTTTCTTTTCTTTTCAAACTTGTCCAATTTTGTATCAGTATTTCTGAAATATGCTACGTAACCAAAAATTGTCATATGGTCGTATTAGGGCTTTTGACCACAGACAATTTCATAAGGGGTCTTGTTTTTGATAACTTTGGATGGAATTCTATTGATTATGTAAGTTGCTGTTAAGATGCATTCTCCCCAAAATCTTTTTGGAATATTAGCTTCAAAGCGGATAGCACGGGCGGTCTCAAGAAAATGTCTATGATTTTTTTCAACCACACCGTTTTGCTGTGGTGTATGGGGACAAGTGGTCTATAACAAGATTCCTTATTCACTATAAAATTAAAGCATATGATTAGAAGTGAACTCTCCACCATTGTCGCTTTGAATTCTTTTAATGTGATTTCCCAATTGAACTTTCACCATTTTGTGAATTTCAACAATGCATTTACTAGCATCACTTTTATGTCTAATGAGGATCACCAACACGACCCTACTAAAATCATCAATAATGTTAAAAAAGTAATTGGCTTTCGTATAGGATGATGTTCGATACCTATCCCAAATATCACAATGAATCAAATCAAAATTTTCTTTGGTTTTTATAAAGCTACTAGGAAAGGGTGTCCGGGCTAATTTTGCATTTGCACAAGAATCACAAAATTGACTACTAAAGTTAGTAGTATTACTTTTAGATAAATTGATTCTAGAGAGCTTTTCTTTACAAGCGTGACCTAGTCTTTTGTGCCATGTGTCTGCAAAAATCGCCATAGATTTCCTGTCCTTGGTCATCCGCATTTGATACAATCCACCATCACATCTACTCGATCCAATCAAGTTCCTCATTAGTAACCCCTGCATCTCAAAAAATTCAGGAAAATAGGTTATGGCACATTGGAGGTCTTTTCTTAATCATCTAACTGAAAGAAAATTGCATTTGAAGTTTGGTACTCAAAGGACATCATTCATTGTTACTCCCCTTGGGAGGGTATAACTCCCTCTACCCTCAACATGAAGGAAATTCACCATTGGGTATTACCACTAGTGACTCAAAAGGAATCCTTTTTCCGCCTTCTAATAAGCTAGGAAAGGATGTGATATGTTCAGTACAGCCTGAATCAACGATCAACTCATCTTTACCACTTTCGTTACTTGTCATGTTCGCCATACGTCCAGTGACTTCTTGGTTGTTGTTGTTGTTAGAGAAGTGCTTCACGAAAAGTTAGTATTATTCATTTGTCAATTCATATATAGGACTGGATTTTGGCATGGTGTAGGATGCCCTAGGCTTTCCCTTTTCTTTCTTTCCTGGTCACCACTCTAGGTATCCTACAAACTTGAAACACCCTTCTTTCTTGTGACCATATTTAGCACAAAACATGCAATGCTCGCTCTCTTTACCTTCTTTGTGGCCCTTGGCTTCCTTTAAGAAGCTTCTTTCTTTGATCACATTTGGGTTTTCATCTTTCTTTTAAAATGCCTTGAACGCAACAATCGCTGGTTGGATTCTTTTGTCATTGGAGACACATCTTTGTTTCTTATCTTCTACCACCGGATGATATACACTACCCAAGGTCGGAGTAGGTTTGGTCGTCAAAATTTGTGTTTTAATAACATGAAATTCTACATCCATCCCCATATGAAACTGATACAAATGCTCCTTTTCTTGAAATCCGTTCATTATTTTCCCAATGATGCAGGAGCAGTTGTCGCATGAGCATCGTGGTAGTGGCTGGATTGACACGTTCTCGTCCCATAGAGATTAAAGGTTTGTGAAGTATGTTAAAACAAAAGCTCCAACTGTCGTGTTGCCGCAATCCTTTGTTTCAATTGATAGCCTCTGTGTGAGAATTCGTTGCTAAATCTTTCACGTAGATCTGACCAAATTTGTGAAGCAGTAGTGTCATACTTCGCACTATTACAAATGTTTTTCTCCATTTATTTCATGAGCCAGCGCTTTGTCATCACATCACATCGTGTCCAAACCATGTAATGTGAAGTTCCCTTTTTCCAGATTCTGGATGGTGTCATCTACAAACTCGATATTGTTTTTAACGAAGAGGAAATTCTCCATATCTTGGGATAAATCAACGTAATTGATGTCTGTGAGCACATCATTCACGTGAAGTTGTTTGGTGGAATCGGAGGGGTGGATGCAGTAAGGATAATTGTGGTTAATGGCAGTGTCATAGCTTTCCCATGTATTGTCCTTATTTTTAGGATCGTCTCCTACCATTCTACAAGATCGATAATGAAGGGATTGTTGAACTTAGGACTTCGTAACCTGCTCTGATACCATCTATGTGTGAGTCTGTGAGATAAAAATAACTATGTAATCACTTCTTAAAAGTGGATGACTTGAAATTGGGGCAGCACTTCACCTAACATCTTAGCTTTTCCTTTTGAAAGACATAGATATAGATATTGCTAAGTCTTATTCTTATATTTCTTGCAAATATAATAACGATAGTCTAGATTCCTCAATAATCCCATGAATATTGAACTATAAGTGATAAGGAATAACCAGGTAAGATCATATCGGAGGTAGGGTCCGTTTGGTATACTATTCAGAAAACTCACTTTAAACACCTCACTAAATTTAGACTAGATATCACCCTTATAAGTAGGTCAATCAATATTATGACATTGAATCACTAATAAATCTTATTTATAGGTTCATAATAATGATTATGAATATAAATATAAGTTATACTTAAAAGAATATAGGTGTTGCTTAACTTACAGAGTTTCCTGAAAAAAGTCCGGAAAATTTACAAGCATAACTCCCACCCGAAAGCTTCTAATTGTTGGATTCTCCGACGACTCAGAACCCCGCTAAATACTTCTAAAATCTAGAGAAATTTTGGATCAAAGAAGTAGAAATTTTGATAGGGACATGGATACAAGGTGTACGGAGAATGTGGCTTGGTTGCCGCTATTTATAGGGATTTTTTTGGGAATCATGCCATTCCCTAGCTACGTCGATCCTTCAGGTTTATGCCACGTGTCGAAAATGTGATGGTTTACGTCACCCTTCTAGAAGCTATATGCACCGCGCGTACAATGTTTTTTTTCTAAAAATTGTATATTTCTCATACGACCTTCGTTTTCGACGTTCTTTATATCCACACGTAGCTATCGATGAGTACTACAACTTATACTTAGACTCCATCGGCTAATTCTCACATTATATATATATATATATATATATATATATATATATATATATATATATATTATAGGCTTAGATTTTTAAAATCCATATAAAAATCATAAATCTTTCATACGAACTACGTTCTCGACTATCTTTATATAAACAAGTTCCTATTCACGTGATCTTCAACTCTCATTACATTATTTTGGATAACACTTAACTGATTTTATTTTCGACTTTTATGTTGACACTGTTGCATCGAAACTTAGAAAAATTATAAGTTCCTCATACAAGATGAGATTTGGACGTTCTCTATATGAACGCTCTCGCTTTTACGATTACTACCACTTTTTTCGATTATTTTATTCTAGATAACCTTCCAATTTAAAATTTTATTTAATTCTCATAACACACACGATGAAGAATTATCCTATTCGGAGATTTTAGTTATAAATATTCTCACTTATTATATTTTAATTTCTAGCTTGAACTCATGGGCGTTACATGAACTAACCATCAGGATTTACAGGCCGTCGATTCCTTACCATGTATGTCACCTACGAAGATTTTTATACGGATTGAAGCATTCCATTTAGCAAGGTATTATAAGTTTTCCTAGTAGGTCACTCATATCGGGTTCCAGCATAGCCGTATTAACACGTCATTGTTTATCATGCACACACCTCAGTCCATGGCTTATTTACTTTCATATGTGGATGATATCATTCTCACATCATCCTATTGATCCATCTTATAGTATATCATTAGTCAGCTTAGTTAGAAGTTTGCTATGTAGTGTCCTGTAATTCTTCTTAGGGGTCTCTACTACTCATTCATCTACTTGGATATTTTTAGATCAGTAGAAGGGTGTGGCTGATATTCTTACTAGGGCCAAATGATTCATTGGAATCCTTATAGAACTCTTGCTAAAATAGTTCGCAAATTGGATTCCTTGGGTTAGCTTATATAGATCCTACCCTTTGTTGTAGTTTGGCAGTTATACTTCAATAAATCACATTCACTAGAGCCAACATTGCTTTTATGGTTCAAGATACTAGTCTCTACATGCATGATCCATGGTACATGCTCTCAAATGAATTTTACGTTATATTCATGGTAGCGTTGATCACGTCTTTAGTTATATACTTCTCCAGTCATCAACCTTACATCCAATGAAGATGATGACTGTGGCGATGTCCTAATACACGACGATCCACTTTAGGTTATTGTGTTTTCCTTGAAGACAGTCTTATATTCTTGTCCTCTAAATGCAACGCTTCATCCATTGATCCAACATAGAGGCGAAGTATCGTGGTGTCACTAACCTCATTGCCAAGACTTGCTAGGTACAAGTCTTAAAGTGCATTATTGTGCCACTCGGAAAGCAACGATTGTCTATTGTGACAACATTAATATTGTATAAATGTCAACTAATCCAATTCAGCTCCAACACATCAATCACATCGAAATAGACATTTATTTTATTTGTAATAAGGTTGCTCTCAGTCATGTTCGAGTTATTCGTGT
This sequence comes from Lactuca serriola, assembly GCF_051521515.1. Taxonomy (NCBI): domain Eukaryota; kingdom Viridiplantae; phylum Streptophyta; class Magnoliopsida; order Asterales; family Asteraceae; genus Lactuca; species Lactuca serriola. Next base: position 171,360,421 of record NC_136414.1, read on the forward strand.
TCCCTTTACTATATCTTGTATGTTCATATAATGTACAAATACACTATCTATCTCCATTTTCACGAATGTTAAAACTGTCTAGAACGTTCAACAACTTCTTTCCGAAAAAACTATGTGAGGACGGTGACATATTTTTTGTATACTTCCATGTTGTATGTTTGTATCCGGCCCTATGTATTGTTTGGCCCATAGATTGACCAGATAATCTGTCACACCCCCAAACCAGACGGCGGGAACGTCCGGGGGTGGAGGACTTCATTTGTAGTATCACAACAGATGCATCATAGTAATCAAAGTACAAACAACCATTGTATTTAAAAGTATAAGTATTTACATGTGTTCAATCATTGTATATTGAAACCAAAATAGTTATACAAAAGAAGAAGATATGACTCATAATGGCTCCATCTTCTCAAAAAGCTCGGGGAGTACCAATTATTATTTTCCTGAGAATACAATTAATTTGAAAAGAGAGTATCAACAATAAGTTGAGTGAGTACATAAGTCTTTATGTTTGAAAGGGTGTCTTTGTATCTTGATTATGAAAACTGTTCCAGAAAATCCCATATTTTTTGTTGTATATGAAAAGTAGTTTTATTCGCATAAAACTGTTCTATTTTGTAAACCAATGTTCTGTATTTGTAAAACTTGTAACTGAGAGTGTGCCTGGCTTCACCAGCTGTTATTGAAAACTGTAGAATACCATTTTACTTTGTACTTTGTAAACTGGTACTTTGAAAATGTACTTACGTTTAGTTTTTTATACACTAACGTGTTGTTAATATCTTTTTAATGAGTTATTATAACCATACTAAGACATGAACGCCTGAAACAAACGCCTTGTGGGCATTTAAACTGTTGATAACAATTGCCACTCATTGGCGTGTATGCCTAACTGTAGCTAGCAGCCTGAGTGCGGGGTTGTCAATCACAATATAGATCTACACACAACTTGTTTCGATCCTGGGCTGGAGATTTTGGTTATAATGTTAGGGCTTTACCTTGGTTGTCTAAAATGAATTAAACAACCTGAATTGAATGTCTCATAAAAAGCATATAAACGTTACATGTATATTAGTTATGAAAACCCAATCATTCTGAAATGAATGATTGACAGTATGTTCTTGAATTAGTATTCCGAATATGTATTTGACAAGTGTAAACCCTTGTTTTGTTCTGAATCAAAACCATTGTTTCATGTAAAACAGTGTATTCTAGTATACTTGAATCATGAATTATTGTTCTATGTATCATAAATTATACCTAATATAATTTATATGTACATTATGAATTGGTAAATAACTATTTTGCATGTAATCCTTTGCTCAACATGTTACAAAGGGTAATTAAACTGATGAAATAACTTTTATATTTATATACGTATACAATTTTATATATAAGTAAATTTTAAACGACATTCGGACAAATAACCGGTACTATAAGTCCACATCCAAACAAGGAAAAGGACCTAGAACGAGTTATTAGTCCTAAGCCTCTTAAATTATATATATATATATATATATATATATATATATATATACACACACACATATATATACACAAATATGAATATTTGGGAAAAATATAAGTTTATAAAAGAGTTCAATATTTGAAGTATTTTTGATGCTTTAAAATCGTTTTATCGTGATATGAAATCATTTATTTATAACACAAAGTTATTGTGTTATACTTGTATTCCCCCCCCCCCTTTTAAAACAGTAGAAATTATGAAAATACGGGGGGTATGAACTCACTTGATAGATGGTGAATCGGACAGAGTTTCGTTTCACGAAAAGGAGTTTATTTGTCGAGAAACCGGCTCAAATTGGGCAGAGTTTCGACAGGAGAGAGGTTACTTCTCCGAAATATCAGGGCTTCGAGGCTTGCTTCGGGCTCGAGTCTTGATACCGGGGCTTTAGGGGTTGTATATGAGCTTATGGAAGTGGAAAATGTGTAAGAGAATGAAATTTGGGATGAAAAAGTGTAAAAATAGCTGGACCCTCGCATGCCTTATATAGGCCGAAGCCTCGGATCCGAGGCTTATGCGAGGCTATGCGAGGCTGACATATTGCGAAGGGAAGCAGCTTCGGTTCGGAGGTGGTAGGCTCGGATTGGACCTGACCTAGGTCTAATGAGAAGAGGGCACGTGCGAAGGGGGTGTCCAAGGGGTGCGCGAGGGTGATTTTCGGTGCGTCTCATGCGAGGCTGTCTGGTTCTTACTGGACCTCGGACTTGGTCGAATCAGAAGGTGACACGCGAGGCTGCGGTCCAAACAGAAGATGCCACGTGGAGACTCGCATGCGAGGGTGACATGGCGAGTACTGTTCATGTGAAATTTCCCGGTTTTTCCTATTTTTCTTTATTTTTGTGCCAAAAACTTGTAAAATTCATAACTTTTGCATACGAACTCCGTTTTGGACGTTCTTGTGTGCACGCGTAGGTAAAATTATACTCTACGACTTTCGTTTAGACTTCGTCGGCTAATTTTGAATTTATTTTTAATATTATTATTTTTAACAGACCGGGACAGAAAAATCCGTTAAAAATTCATAACTTCTTCATCCAATGTCTGTTTTTGTCTGTCTTTTTACCGTTGTACTACTAATGACGAGACCTTCAATTCTTGTTTAGGTTGTGTCTGCTAAAAACCACTTGATCTTTATTTCGAGTTTTTAGTTGTACACTGCTATACTGAAATTTAGAAAAATCATAACTTCCTCATATGAAGTCAGATTTTGGCATTCTTTTTATGAAAGTTCTCGGTTCAACATAAAATACAACTTTCATTTAGATTGTTAAGGCTAAAAAGTCTTTTATTAAAAATTCAGTTTTTACACTGAACAGTGTTTTGCCGGTTTTGTCTCGATTTTCAATTGGTCATAACTTCTTCGTTATAACTCGGGTTTTAGTGTTCTTTATATTTTTGGAAACCTTGTTACAATCTCTACCTCTTGGTTCATCCCAATTGAAATTATTTAATAATTTATTTTTGAGGGTCAATTATGTAAATATACATAATATGCTAAAATTTCTCTTTATTAATTTAAAAAGAAGTACAAATTGACCTACACTATTACATAGATTTGAAATAACGGTTTGTTAGATAATCTATGTATATAAACTTTGTTTATCCTCGTATGAAAGACAATGAGATATTATACCATAATAATGGGAAAGTAAAGGTCGCAATCACTTTTGTAGTTCTAGTGTATACCTAGAAGCGAGGCTTCACCAGAACAAATTAAAGGTGTCTGTGGACACCCCTTTATTTAAAAAAAAAACTAGATATTATAACAAATTATTCAATGGACATCCTTGTATTTTTTTTAGATGGATACCCATTGTATTTTTGGATTAAATTAATTCAATAAACATTTATAACTTATAACAAGTGATAAGAGAGTATAAGATGTAAACTGAGAAAAAAAATAAAGGATATGTAAAAAAGCCTATACCCAAATAATAACAAAAAACAAATCTCTTATAATTATTAGGTACTCATATTGTTCGGATTAACCAAATCAACAATACTCATAACAAATTACAAGAAATTTTTCCATGGAAATTGAGAAAAAAGAAGAAGAGAAGTTTTAAGAAATTAGCTTCCCTCTTAACCCTTAATTTGTAGTTTACATAATGTGGTTTTTGGGTTCATCTTCCATCTCCATTGTCATTTGACTTTCCCCGTCGCTAACAAAAACTACTTCTTTGCTACTCCTCAATTCTCCAGAAGTCGGTTCTTGAAAAGTAGTCAAAGCCCAAAGGTTTGAATATTTTTCTTTCTATGGAATTGAAGAAACTAAGATATAACTATTTTTTTAACTGTTATATAATATATCTGACAAACTATGCAGTTATCGCGGTCAAAAATATAATAACGGTTACCAGCCGCTATTTGAAATCGCAGTTCTCGCAGTGGTATAGTAGTGATATAACGTTTTTTTATATTTTGTAGAATTTATATATATTAGAGTATTAATCAGTAAATCATATTTCAAAGTTCAACACAATCCAATTAATTAGTTAATCAATAAATCATACTTCACATATCGTAATTAGTTAGTCATACTTCACAAGCCGGTTACAAATATCACAGTTAATCATACTTTAACATAATCAATAAGAAAACATAAGTAATACTTAACATTTTATCATACTTTAACACAATCAGAGTTAGTAAATAAAATGATTAAACAACTTAAAAGTTAATCATATTGTAATACTTTAAGTCTTCGACACAATTAACAAGACAATACATATATGGTTGCAATGCAAGTCATCACAGTTAGGGAATCACAGTTTTATTTAATGGAATTGCACAAAAGTTTTTATTTGGGGTAAGAAAAAAAAAATTATTCAATTGAATGACATGGAGAACTAGAGTGATCCTTGCAAAATATATTATGCTAAAATGTATAAAGTGTTTCTTAACAATAATATTATTTTGGAATGGATTAGTGTCTTTGTTAGATTTTGATGTTTTTTTTTAACCATTTTTAGTTTTAATCTTTAAGAATAAATGTAATCCATATTCTTTAAAAAATGTTATTCTTGATAATATATTGTATAATTCCTTAAGCATGTTTAATATAAAAAGTATGTTGAATGAAACAATATTCTGCAAGAGTAAAACCACAAATATATTTACTAGTTTATTGTTGACTTTTTGTCATTCTGACATAATAAAATCGGTTATTACTAAAAATAATATTAAAATTTAATTAGAATTAATTTAAAAAACTCATATTTTTAAAAAATAAGGGAATTAATGATCCCTTAAAATCAAATTTTTTTTTTTTTTTTAAAATAGGTTAACTGACCAAAATATTCTTTTGCTGAAATTTATGTGATTATATGATACGTGCTATCCTATGGTAATATCATAAGATCTTGATTGTTGATTTTATTCATCCAGGGTTCCAAATCTGGTCCAAATCTGTGCATTCTGATACACAATAGTTAGAAAAAAGAAAATAACTTATTTATATATATATATATATATATATATATATATATATATATATATATGTGTGTGTGTGTGTGTGTGCGCGCGCGGTGCGGTTCGGGTTTTTGCAGTTTTTGCAAAACTAGAAACCGCACAGTACCGAGCATTTTCGGTTTTTGCAAAACTAAAAACCGCACCATCTGTTTTTATTTCGGTGTTGGTTTTTCGGTTTCGGTTTTTTCGGTTTTTTTTTGTTTGCGGTTCGGTTTTTGAGCACCGTATGTCATATCGACTCGGTAACCTAAACTTTTAGATGATTTAATTTGTCATCAAAATAAAAAAAACAAATGAGTTGTGATTCCAGAATTCTTCTTTGTGTCCGTTTCTGCTCTAATCCGGAAAATTCAACAAAAATTTAAACCCCTTAGAAAAGTTTTCAAAAGAAATTCATGAACTTCTTTACCGTAATTTTTTGTGTGAAAGATCATTATATTTACAAAAATGACATTGTTTTGGGAAGAAAAAAAAACAAATGTTCAAAGATGTGATTACAAAGTAAAGCCGACCGAAAAAGCACCTCATGATAAAAACATTTCATAATGGTTTTTCGATCGGAACTAAAAACTTAAAATCAAGATGCACGTGCACCCACATAGTCACGAACAAATGGTACACAAAAAATCAAATACTACACCGATCTAGAAAAGGAAAAATATGCCTGTAAGTGGATCTTACATGTTGGTATATATGACTTCTGTTTGTAAGAGCCTATATGGCCTAATGGCTGTGGACATGTCATGGATGAAAGCTTCGAGAATAGGAGGGCCAATAGAATTTTATGCGTGTCCATTGCATATCATTACCTATATTATAGGGAAAATGACACATATAGCCTACGAACTTTTTAGGGTTTATCCTTTTAGTCCCTAAACAATTTTTGTGACCTTATGATGGAACGAAGTTGTTTTTGTCGGGTTGATTACATCCTTTCGGCCAAAATGAAGGGGTCACCCGGTTACCTCTTTTACATATTGACATTTGTTGACCAATTCTCTCTCTCTCTCTCTCTCTCTCTCTCTCTCTCTCTCTCTCTCTCTCTCCCATCCCCACCGGAAGTACTCCCAAGCTCCATGTTCATCTTTTTGGGTCACCTGACCTAAATTTTGAACCAGTCCTAACAAAAATCATAAATTGAGTTCCAAATTAACACACAATACTGATAATAAACACAAACTGTGACAACCCGAAACTTCTATCTGGTACATCTAGTCAGTTAATCTAAGTTAAACTCGTTTCTGTTAACTCCTAACACTGATTAAGGGTTCATTTAAGCGTTCTAAGCTTGAGTACAACTAAGGTCGAGATTAGGAATGAGTCAACAAATCGTATAGTGACGAAATCGGGCCATACACCCCTTTTGGATGAGTGTGCGGCCGCATACATGGGTGTACGGTCGTACACACCCCTCATGGCCACACACCCACCCCTATATAAAGGGTAGACCCCTTTCCTTTCATTCCTTTAACACCTTGGCAGCACACAACACCATTTCTCTTAAGCTTCTTCAACCACAAACCCTCCCAAGGCTTCAAAAACGTGAGTAATCCATCCCTTAGCTTGTTGTGCTTGAAGAACCACTTAATCTAAGCCTTGAATCATTGAGTCTCGTCATGTCTTCACTCTTGAAAGGAGTACGGCCGCACACCTTCATAAGGTTGGCCGTACACTCCTAAAAAGCCTTCCAAAGTGAGAGTTTGACTTCCATATTCGAGTTGGACATGACCCTAGCTTTGCTACACCTTAGAATTGGCATTTTGGACATCATCATGTAGGGTGTATGACCGCACACACCTGTGTACAGCCGCACACACCCTTGTGCGGTAGCACACTCCCGTGTGCGACCACACACACACCCTAGGACCACAAACCCATTTCTAAGACCCTAAACTTGTACTACAACTTAGTATGGACCTAGAACACTTCATGGATGCAAGTATGGACCTTGAAAACACCTTAAAATACCTTCCATCATGAGTGTACGGTCGTACACCCAAGGCCATACACACCTTTAAGGTGGCCATACACCTCCCTCATGTAATCCTTTAAGGTCCTAACACTTAGTGTAAGTAGTCCCAAGTTCTTAGAGTGGTTCTCCATCACATTTAGTAGGGAAATACCTTCATTTGACTCCTTTATGTGTCATTACATGTTAATTAGGATCAAATCGTGTTCAAGGCTTCACTTGAACATCCCGCATTCCGTATCGATCCTTTATTCAAATCCCCGAGGTGAGTTCATGCCCTACATTTTTCCGTGTTTTTAATGTTTTCAGGGGGGGGGGGGATACAAGCCAACTCAAAGTACTTTATTAAGTTTTAAACTTATTAATACAGTCCAACGATTTCCACGTTTAATAACATATTCGGATATGATATCCCTTTTTGTAATATGTTGAGCATAAGGGAAACATTTATTTTGGAAATCTAACTTCATAGCTTTTCATAAAGGTTTTTACAAAGCATTTTACTTATCAATTCTAATAAATTATAATGGGTATAGTTTGGGATAGCCTTCTAGGATAATTATTGTTTTATGCTGTTTCTAGCTCGTAAACTAGATTATACAGAATTGTGAGGCTCTACTTTAATACTGTATCCTTAGGTGTACAAGGATAAATCCTTTTAGTATAACCAGAGTCGCCTAGAGGGAGAGCGTGAGATTTGTGAATAGATCTACTTATTGGATTAGTGTCTAGGTCCATAACTATTTTGATATGTACTTGACCCGATGGTGCATGGTCCTTTTGGGTTGCCTTCACCAAAGCAACTTGATAGGATGAATTATGGAGAGAGAGGATTAATTATGATTTATTAATATATTATGAGAATAATATATTAAAGGAGAAATCATATTTTTTAATTAATAATTAGTCAAGAATTAATAAGAATTAATTTTGTGGCTAAAAGACATTAATTAAATAAATGGGACTAGAACTGTCAATTGTGTGATAGTTGAATATTGGGCTAATGGACTCCATAGAGGATGGAGTGGACGATTCTATGGGGAAACCAATTAGAAATTGTCCAAGGCCTCTAGAGGCAGTCCATGGGTTGCTTACGGCCTAATCATTCAAATTAGGGTTTCCTTGTTAGATAACCCTAATAGCCTCATTATTTAAGGACCCCTAGGGCACCAAAAACGTAGCCAACTGATTCCTTAGGGTTTCCACACGTTTTTGGGTGCCTCCTCTCTTCTCATTCTTCATCCTCTTGCTCTTGGTGTTTGTGAGCCATTAGAGGTGTGACATTTGTGTCACTAAGCTTTCTGAAGCCAATCACAAGGAGGATTTGAGATTGTTATTGCTACATAACAATCAAGGTATGATCTAAACCCTAATTCATATATTAATATCGATTATCATATGCTAGATCTAGGGTTTAAAGTCTTGGATGAATGCATGTACAATAGAGAAACCTATATCCAAGCATTAGGGTTTGCATGAGCACATAGGATGTTCTTATGGCTAAAACCCATCAGTGGTATCAAAGCCTTGATTGGTTTCTATTGTGTTGATGCCTTATTTATTTATTCAACCTTTAAAATCAATTTTTGTGCCTACTGCCTGATGAACTCGACGAGTTGGATGAACTCGACGAGTTCCAAAGTGAACTCGACGAGTTTAGCTGTCAGACAGATTTTCAGGATTTTTGCCTATTTTGACTTAGGATAATTGCCATAATTGTTTAAAATTAATAAAATTCGAATTTTATTGATTCCTTATGATTATCTTTATGAAAATAAAAGATTTTGGTCATCTAATTAGATAATTGTTACCTTATTTGATAAATGTTAAATTATTTGAATTATTTGATCATTATCTTGCATGAAATTGAATTAGGTCATAATTAGATAATCACCAATTAATTGTTTAATTGCCTTATTTGTGTTTTGATCTAATAGTTTTGAAATGTTTCAAAACTTGCCCTCAAGTTTTGGAATTTAAATTTTAATTAAAAGTTTAATTTTAAAATGTTGAATTCTAAAAACCTAAGTTTTGAAAAAAGTTCAAATTGCACCCTATGGTTTTATTAAATTAATTAAAGTGTATAATTAAAAGAAAGTTAATAAATCCATAGTGATATGGTTTACATGTAATTAAATTAAAAGTGTAATTTATGAAGTTAGACCACCTAGTATTTTAAAAGTGTAAAATACACCCTTATACTATATATAACATTAAAAGTCTAATATTATATATGTATAACTTAAACTGCTAGTCTTACCGTTAGTAGGCCTCATTCACGAAGCTAATCTATAAGGGAGGTATAAGGTTATAGCCTATAAAATGGCCTTTTAATGGGTGTCTATTCTCACCCACCGCTTCCTTGATTGGTGGAGGGTTGTTAGCCGAACGAGTAGGATAGGGCAAACCCTTTCCATTAAAAGTATAATGAAGTATAAAGTAACTAAATGTTTTTACAAAATTCCCAATCATAGTTACTTTAGGCAAAAGTGAATTGATGCAATTCCATGAAATTACACTTTGTGCCCTTGCGAAAACGTTAATGGAGCGTGTGTGGTTAACCGGCACACTAAATGGTTCTAAGCAAAGGTTACAAAGGGTGACTCATTGTTTGTCATAGTTCGATGGAGCGTATGTGGTTAACCGGCACATCGAATATGTGACTGTAACATTGGGGGCACCATGTAAGTTTGCATGGTTATTCACACCCTGTTTTGTGATCCTCGGCATCCCAGTCACAAATCGAGGGGCATATCAAGATTTAAACGTGCAATTGAAAGGTTCAATGAATCTCAAAGGATCTAGGAGTTTTCAATACATTTAAAACTTAATCTCCATTGTGTTTTTCATGGTGGAAAATTAGTGAATCATCATTCACTTACCTTCAAATGTTCTGCAATTTGGGTTACAGCATCCCTCTCCCAAGTTGTGGAATATTGTGTTGGATCCTAGCCTTAATATCTCATTTGGGTGTTTTATTAAGGACTCAATCAACTAACTTGAATTTTTTCTCCTGTTTTGTAGATGTTAAAGTATGACAACTATGGTCTTTCCAAATCCCGTGGAACAAGCTTTCCACATGAAGATGATATTCCACGATTCGATCGAGGAACCTGAGATCATGCTTCACTTCCTCCACCTCCTCCTTTTGTTCTCCCTAACCCACAAGTTCAATGGCTTGAAAAGTTCAAACTCACTCAAGCCCTTTTGGCAAGTAAACATGAAGAAGGAAAGTCAGTGTGTGCACACGTCCTAGAGATGAAGTCAAACATTGATAGGTTAAGATTGTTGGGATCCGTTGTCTGTGAGGAGCTGGTTGTTGACTGGGTTCTTCAGTCGCTTCCTGACTCATATAGTGAGTTCATAAGAAAGTACTATATGATGAACCACGATGTGACCCTCATCGATCTCACCTATGTGCTTATTGCTGCTGAATCAACAATGATTTGGTGCACTGGAAAAGCAAAGTGGATTGGTGGGTGTACCTTCTAGACCTCTATGTATATAGGCAATGGCAACAAAAGGCATGCCATGGTCGAAAAGTTTGATCATAAGAGAAAGGCAAAGTCTGAAGTAGTTCCGTGTGCTGTTCCAAAAGAGTCAATTTGCTTTTATTGCCAAGAGAAGGGGCATTAGAGACAAAGTTGCCCTGTCTACCTGAGAGATCTAAGAGATGGGAGAGTCATGGCATATGACTCTACTTCAGGTAAACTCCACTATCTAACTCCATTAAGTTCCTATTCATTGATTCTTAAAACGTAATGTGATAAGATTGCATTTGAATGTTTTGCAGGACCAGTGAAAGGAGAGGAAGCTTGATGGAAAAGCAAGATGAGTCCGTCACGAAGAAATGGATCATTATTACATGGATTCGAAGATAAGATTTTGAGCTTAGAAAGTTATGATAGATTTGTTAGGAGTATTTGATTACATAGTTTTTCAGTTGATTTTGCATTGTAAGGACATGTTTTTCCGCTGCTTTTATGAATAAAATAAATTTTGATTTGTCTTATTTATATATATATATATATATATATATATATATATCCTTGCAATGAAATCGTTGTGAAAAATTGGTGTTTGTGTATTTCTATAAATGGATGTGATTCTTAGTTATGTTATTAATGGAAGTGTAAAAAAATTTCTAAGGAAAGATTCCCATCACCCAGGTTTCAATTGGACAGAAACTTGGAATCATATGATTTGAATCATGCGATGTATGGAAATCTTGGTACATAGGAAATTAAGACTAATTCCTTGATCACTCAAGTATGTGAGTCAAGTGAAGGACTAAAGGACTAGAACACAATGTTGTGCACTAGTCAAGTCCACCACAAATAACAATAAGACTATTCGTCATAATTTACTAAAAGTCTAGTAAATGTGGTTAAGCTTACAAGATTAAGTGAAATTCTGAATCATTGAAAAGTTTCAATGAATGGCAGAACGAATAAGAAGAATCAATTAGGCAGAAAGATAAAAGTTTCTCCAATCTAAGAAGAAGGGAGAGTACTTTTGTATCAGTTTTATGACCGTCTTAATGATTAAGAACCATATCATAATTGATCTTCTAAGGACATCTTAGTGCACTAGTATGGCTAAGAAGAGGAATCGGAAATTTTTGAAATGGTTAAATCAAAAGGATGAGTCATACTTCGTTCCAAAAACAAGTATTAGAGTCATACTCCAAGATTGTGACTTGAGTGGCGTAATCTTAAGTAGGAATGTTCTTACACTTGCACATTTTGGTAAGTTGTGATGTCTTGAATAAGACAAAGACCAACTAGTACCAAATTGCGCGTAGTTTTGTCTTGATATAGACACACACTAACTCTTGGATATTTGTTTTATCAAGAAATGTTTCTTGATAAGAGAATCTAATGTGTCAAGAGGTCATTGGGAGTCTGAAGATATTGAAAAGATTCAAGAACTAATAAAGAGTAAACCTATTAAACACTAGCACACGACTTGAGGTTTGTAACCTATCGTGTTGATAAAATTCAATTTTCTGTGACAATCCTGTTGAGTGATTATGCATATGAGTTCTATGAGTTCTCATTAGAATGCATAAGGCGAACACCTTGTTCAATGAAAGTACATTGACTGACATAGGTGAGCTGCTAGATAACTTGGAAGCAATGGTGGGACCCTTGATGGCAAGAAATTAAGAATGAACAAGTTCTATCCATAAGAGTTTGAATTTGCCACAAACATTATCTTTCGATTATTATAATGGCAAATTCACATGGATAGGAACACATACACCATAAAATCTAAGTGTCATAAGGTTTCTCTCCTTCATGAAAATGATTGTGAGGAAACGCTTTCCCTAAGAGAGATTTTAAGGAGATAGCAACTATGTAAATTGCGTTCTCAAATTGGATTATGATTACGGTATCCCATTTCATAGTTCGAATTGTGAGATTTGGCAATTAGTCTGAACATTTAGGACTTAGTAAGATAAGTTCTGAATTAGTTTAGACACGCATATGAGCTGTCTAAGGACAGGTGTGTGATTTTGAGAATCTTAGATAAAGGCTAATCGAAGCACATCGTATTAGAAACAATGAACTTTGGAAGTCAATAAATATTGATTCCTAGAAGCTTAGCTGGTTCCTAAATACGTGTCAAAGCTAGTGGGAGCATAAGGGTTATGCTGGAATGAATATAATCATCATGTGAGTGGGAGCATGATTATTATTTAAGTATTGCAATTTGGCAATATTAATTATAGAAAAACAAAAGGTTTCACTTTGCACGGTTGCAGGGGTTGAAGAGATGTTTTTGCTATAATTAAGGGAGAGAATGTTATACTTTGTTTCTAATCTAAATGCTTAGATTGAGAAATTTTAATTGAATTTACTCAAGGATATATTTATTACTTGCATTCTAAAAGTTCGATTATGATTACGGAATCCCTCTTCGTAGTTCGAATTTTGAGAAAATGGCAAATAGAAATATTATGACGATATTATAGTAAGAAACTGGTAAAGTATCATGTTTTTATGATGAATTGCATCCCATACGCTTCGGGTATAGGATCAATTGCATATGCTATAATATTCGACCATTCTAAAATTTTCCAAATGTCTAGGGCATTTAGAGGGAAAAAGGAAATAGAACCGGTTTTGACTAAAATAATTAAACTGCCAAGGATAATCTAAGGTTCGCCAAGGATTGGTCGCTTGTGGACAGTTAGAAGTATAGTCATGGATGGATCATATTGACATTATTATGAATAGATAAGATTCTATTTAAAATGAGTTGTCATATGAAAATATGGAAATGTTTCCATGTTGGGAGTTGGACGTTAAATAACTTATGTCTAGATTAGAAACTTTTATGCAAGAAGGATGTTCAAAGGAATGTACTTTGAATGTGAGACTTCATATCTATGGAATTGTCTAGTAACAATCTCCAATAGAGTATTTTGTAATTTCGTTGGCTGAGTCATGGTGACTTTTGTGCCGTGACGTTACGAAATGACCGTTATATAAAATGTTAGAATCTAACATATTCTAGTAGTGGCGAGAATTTTGTATTCTTGCACTAATGGATTAGGAATTGTGAAATGAGTGTGATTGAAAATGTTATTCAATTATACTATTTCACAAAGTAAGGACCATAGGTAACATAGTGTGCATGCTAAGAGCATGGGACAATTGTTGTTATAATTCAAGTAAGAAGTTGATTACCCGAAACAACAAATAATGAGTAATCAATATGGTGATTAAATAAAATGTTTTATTTATACCCAAAGTTTGGGGCCATATGGGATTAGTATTATTCTTGTGTTTCACTTTGCATGTTTTGACTTCCTGAATAATTAAATTATTTCAGAATAATCAAATTATTCGAACGGTCCACAGTCGTTCATATGTTGGAAGTAGGTATGAATGAAGACTGTCGTGAATTGGTGTGTGGATTGTCTAAAGTGTATTGGACATAAGCAAATATTTGCTGCAACGTTCATGAGTGCTTATGAATATGATTTGAGCATTGGATTAAACCCATGCTCACTTGGATCAATTCATGGATTTTATCACGAGTGATTGGTGAGAAGATAATATCTTATATTCTTGAAACCAAGATGTGTGAGTTGTATCTTGCGATTCGGTTACACATTGATAATATCTAAACGCACCAGTAACTTGGTGTTATAAAACATATTGTTCTGTGTGACTCGGTGAGTGAGTGCAAGCTAGCATTGAGTCGAAGTTTATCCATTCCTTTTATCCAAAGTAGGATAAAAGCAATATTTGTGGGCCCCTCGATGACTTAGTGATGACACCTAAGCGTTTGGCCAAGCCGGGACTAACTTGATGTGTTCAATTGTAGTCTGTTGTCAGTCGTCATAAATCGGAAATTGGGAAACAACACATAGACTGAGAGAATGATTTAAATCCATGTCTCACGTCTATACGATATCTAGAATGGAGGAATATATGATCCCTTACCTAAAGGATGCGTATCTGATAAGATCAGAGTTGACAGCGGCTTTTGAAAGCTACGATTGTGGATCAGGATCTGAAGTCATACGCAGAATAGTTATTAGACTTATCCAAGTGGGAGACTGTTGGATTAATGTCTAAGTCCATAACTATTTTGGTATGTACATGACCCGATGATGCATGGTCCTTTTGGGTTGCCTTCACCAAAGCAACTTGATAGGATGAATTATGGAGAGAGAGGATTAATTATGATTTATTAATATATTATGATAATAATATATTAAAGGAGAAATCATATTGTTTAATTAATAATTAGTCAAGAATTAATAAGAATTAATTTTGTGGCTAAAAGACATTAATTAAATAAAGGGGACTAGAACTGTCAATTGTGTGATAGTTGAATATTGGGCTAATGGACTCCATAGAGGATGGAGTGGACGATTCTATGGGGAAACCAATTAGAAATTGTCCAAGGCCTCTAAGGAGGCAGTCCATGGGTTGCTTAGGGCCTAAGCATTCAAATTAGGCTTTCCTTGTTAGATAACCCTAATAGCCTCATTAAGCTTAGGGTTTCCACACGTTTTTGGGTGCCTCATCTCTTCTTATTCTTCATCCTCTTGCTCTTGGTTTTTGTGAGCCATTAGAGGTGTGAAATTTGTGACACTAAGCTTTCTGAAGCCAATCACAAGGAGGATTTGAGATTGTTATTGCTACATAACAATCAAGGTATGATCTAAACCCTAATTCATATATTAATATCGATTATCATATGCTAGATCTAGGGTTTAAAGTCTTGGATGAATGCATGTACAATTGAGAAACCTAGATCCATTCATTATGGTTTGCATGAGCACATAGGATGTTCTTATAGCTAAAACCCATCACTATTCGGGACTGACAATCCCACACCTGAACTGCTAGCTACAGTTAGGCAGGCATGCCTGGGGTGAACAAATGTCATTTAGCTTAACGCCTGAAGAACGTTGTAAAGGTCTCTCGATCATATCAAACATGGTTATACGACTCGCAAATAAATATAAACTAACTTTGGTTTACGGAATCTACTCTTCATTTGTTTTATTTTGAGTAATAAAACTACTTTTATATATACGGATAGTAATCAGAGATTTCTAAACTTGCATCTCTACATCTAGGATGGATAACTTGTTTTTAGGGAAAATATGAGATTTTCCCAGGATAACACTGACCTTTCTAAAACTGATGGCTTATTTTCTACTAATAGATACTCTTTCAAAACTGCTTTTGATAAGAAAATATAGGATTTTCTTGAGGAACACTTTTCAAAAGGATAAAAGAAATATTTTCCATAAAAACTAAATGGTTATGGACTCACTAGCTTTATGCTTATATTCTTTCAAAACTGCTTATATTCTCAGGGATTTAGTAAACAGGTGCTTCCAGGATTTTGGAGAAGTCGGCACGTTAGAGTCATGACTTTCCATTTTACTTTTGATATGAACATAACTATGTATTAATCAATGTAAACCTTTTTCATATATGTATTCAATGTCTGGTTGTGTTTACTATACTTGCTATGATACACTTGTTGTAATACTATGCTTGACGTCCTCCGCCCTAAAACGTTTCCGACGTTCCGGTTTAGGGGTGTACCACAAACACAAACATATAGAAGTCCAACCTAGATTAAGAAAAAATCTGATCAAAATCGTTCTCCTCTTTCCATCTCAGTTAAGAAAACACAACTACAATCATCAATCAAAGGAAGAATCACAATTATTATCGTCATTGATTTGAGCATTTCCATCTAGATCTCCGATCAATGGATTTTATGTTGTGGTTCGGTGGTGATTAATCAGTTGTGAGGAATGTAGGGGTAACCACTCATCTCCGGCGGCTGCAAATCGAAAGGAGAACATGTAGCAGCAACAGTCATCTGTTGTGTTTTGAGGGAGGCGGCTGATGGTGGCTGCGAACGGCGGCTGTGGTGGCGATCGAAGCTCCGGTGCTTCCATCGATTTCTAGTGTTTTGTTTCCTTGAATCTCTCCTGCTCCTGTCGAGCAATTAGGAGCAATTAGTACTGAGAAACTCGCCAGAGCTGCCATCGCAACATGTTTGCTCCCTTGGATCGGCAATCACTTCCTCTCCTTTGCAAATTATGTCTCGAGCAAGGTTGTTCCTTCCGATTCCCTCCATCTTCAACTCGATTTCACACCAGAGGAGTTTTCTGTTGTCAATTCGTGTTTCTTTTCTTGGTCGCATCTTTTTTCCTTGACAGCCAAAGCATGATGGCTTTCTTTTCACCCAAGGGACGAAATCCCTTTCTCTTTTCAATCAATTGGCAACCACTAGACAATTTGTTGCTTAGTATTTCTTTCTTAACTATAGTTCGTTCGTGATTCATTTTTTCCTTTGATCGATCAGACAACACTACTAGAAAAATAGCCTTTTACGACGTGAATTTAATGACACACACTAATAGAGGACCCGGATTTGAGCATGCCCTAAAAATTAATGTTAGGTTTCCAAAATTTGATGGATAGAGGACACGCATTGTTGCGTACCCTAAAATTAGTGTCAGAAAAGAAAAAAAAATAAATACGGAGGGCACCTATCAAAAAATGTGTGTCGTGTAACTGTGTCACTTTATATTTTTTTAGGAAACACACGTTTTTAGGGGGAAAATGAAATCCAAAAAATTAACCCCCGCCTATTCATCCCAAAAATTCCCGCCTCTTCGAATTAGGGCCTTCATCTTCATCCACAGCTTCCTCAACTCCTCTATCCATCACCTCCACCAAAAACCTAATTCTCGGTTCCAACAAGTTCTTACACTCTTAATTCGACCCTAATGAGCTGAGGATTTAGGGTTTTTACCTCCCAGTTATCAATTTGAGCCAATGATTTAGGGTTCCTAAATCCGACCCTAATTTTTTCTATCTCACTCTCGTATTTCCATCTCATCCCTCTCGCCTGGTTCAAAACACATAAGGGGCAATGAACACATTATTTCTTTGCATATTTTGGCAATGAACCATCCTCAAGCGATGTCATCTGCTTGTCTTACTTACGCATCTGCACTCAGTGGTTCTTTGTCCAGAAGCACCACTCCCGAACCTCAAATCGTGGCTAGGTTAACTAATCCTCGCATTCTTGCCACCGGAGGAAGGGTTAACTCTGCTCTTTCTGAACATTCCGACCTAGCAGCAAGCATGAGTCTATCAGCGGATGGTCTGACAAATCAAGAAAACGAGATTGATAACCAGAACACCCATATCAAACATTCATACTTGACCAACAAAGGTTGGTATCAATTTTAATGCCATGGTACATATATCTTTTCATCTATCTTCTCATCTTTTACATATCAATTTTAAACCTAATACTTTCAGTTTCTAGATTATATATGCAGAGGAGCTGGAGGCGGCAACCTAGAATCACGCTGTAACGCCTAATTATGAGTCTTAGTCATAAATCAATGATGCGAGATAGTCATGCATACACCAATGGATATGAGTTTCAAATGATTGGGTAAGGTGTAAATTAGACAAAAAGAATAAGGTGTTCGATTCACCCTTCTCCAAATTCTTCTCTTTAATATCTATGTAACTGAGTCACATGCCACTATCTTAGAATCATGAATAAGGTGTTTGACTGAAACTTTGGATGAGATGGTATCATAGTTACCTAATTCGCTCAGAAGGCCAGGAACTGCATACCAAATCGTTTCGTACCCAATCGGGTACGAAAGTGTTCCGAACGCGACCTAGATCGCAAACTGGTACGGTGTCGAGATAGTTCCCAATTGGAATCTGGAACAAGTTTGATTCAGTAATCTAATAGATCCAAAACACGATTTCAGGTTCAATTTTTGAAATTGGTATTTCAATTTCTAATATTGGTACGCCGATTTTATGGAATGGCGGGAAACTACCGACTCTTTCCACATCGATTCTTAGACTCTTAATTCTTCTAATTCACTGAACCATCTTACACACTAATGTTCAATTTCTTATTCTGAGTACTATAATTTTGTATATAATACTCAATTTGAAATCATCTTTTAGAATGATTGTTTGTGCAGTCTATACTACTGTTTAATTCTCGATTTTTACAAAGTTTATACAGAGTCTATACATACCAGACTAGTTATTCAAGTTCTTGTTCAGTGGGATTATTGGTCCTGAGCTTGCTATTCAAGTTCTTGTTCAGTTTGATAAGGTCTCTTAACTCTTCAGAGCTTCTTCTTATTCTTCTTCTTTTTTTAACTATGTGTTAATTCAATGTGAAGGTATTATGTGTTTTGATGATTATTTAATCTGTGAGATATCATTATCACTTCATGTTTCAAATGGTTGTAGTCAATGGATGAAGCTCTGGACAATCAGGTTAAGACCAAGGTCTCTATTAAGGTAAATAATTTTCATCTCTTCAATTCTGGTATGGAGATAAAATGACCATTATACCCTTTACATTCTAGTTAAAAAATTTCATAATATCATCAATTTGAACATGATAAAAGTTACATAAGGTAAAGAGTTAATGACTTGATACATTCCGTCTTAGGCTTTGGCTTAAGCATGTAAGAGTTAAATGATGATTATACCCTTGGTGTATGGATGCTGATGATTTGGTTTATATAGTGAGGTGAGGTTTGCATACTCAGATCTGAAACACTAAAATCCATAAGCTTTTTCACAACTGGAAGCTATCCTACCCTAAGTTCTATTTAAACTTTCACACACACACACAAACACAGACACACACACACACACATATATATATATATATATATATATATATATATATATATATATATATATATGCATATTTAGTTATTCTATAAGCTGACGTGGCATATTTCAGGCGCTTTTGGCTAAACTATGTGAAGGAACAGCAGAAGTGAATGCAAACAATGGCAACATCAGTGGTGTTCTTGTAACTGTGGGAGATCTTGCTAGAGTGGTAGGAGATTGTTACATTTTTTTTGTTCTCATAAGTGTAACATGTTTGATTTGATGAGTCTTACTTGTATATGTGTAGGGTGCTTTTGTTATGAAATAACTTGAACTTATGCCAAGAGCTGTTGAAGCTTTGTTGGATGGAGTTGATGCTACTAAACGTGATGTTTCTGTTGCAACTCTTGGTCAGGTTGTATAGAGCACAGGGTATGTATTCATGTTTACCAACATTAATTTTGAATTTGAGGATATTGTAGAATTTGAGGATATTGTAATTTTTGGCAATTCTTGGTGAGGTTTCTGTGAAAGTAAAACAACAATAATTTAGAATTTGAGGATATTGTGATTTTTGGCAATTAATACTTTTATTTACCACTGTATAAGCTATTTCCTGAAGTTAAAAGACGCAATACACAATGATTGTAGACATTAATGGCCAATTTTTCAACAAAGCAAATGAAGAGATCTTTTCTGCTTTGACCTCATTTTGACCAAGTAAACTTTCAGAAGCTTCTACTTCTGATGCATTGCAATGTTTGTGCAGTGTTTCCTTCACCAAACAAACAAAATTTACAAATCAAAACTTCCAATTTCAAAAATCAAGATTTTTAAAACATGCAATATGGGGTTTGATTTTTTTCTTTTTCCAAATTTATTAAGATAAAAGAAGTAAAAGCATACTTACAGAAACCTTGAAGAAATTGCCATCCAAAAGGATGAACTGAGTCCAAACATTGTGTTGAAAATGAACCTGAATCCATAAGTCAAAAGAAACAATGAAAGTTGGGTTAAATGCAGGAAATAACAAAGTATTATATCTTGCATTTAGCCCATTAAGTTTTGAATTGTTATAGTTAAAACATATCAATGCTTACACTGAAAATGTGCCAATTAGTATTATAGGCTTTCTCCCATATCTATCAGCAACCACTCCCCAAAAAAGAGAAGTCAAGGCTCTTCCAATCATGAATGAAGAACCTACAAAAATTTATCAAAGTTATCAAACAATCTTTTACAGGTTTATATCATTCAAAAAGAGTATTTCATGGAATTGTACAAGCTTTGTAAGGTTATTTTCAATGATGATAAGGAGGGCATTTAGGTCTCTTGTACATACAAGAGATCGAGATCTATGGGTTGAGTAGGACAAAAAATTTGCAACTTTTTGTCCCATTGACATCGCTCATAGCATCTTGTAACTTACCCACAAATCCAGCATAGTAACCAATATCTTCCTCTTAACTTGCAATATTAAAGTCTCTAATCTGCAGAAGATATCATATACATATAGGAATTTCTGGAACCTATAAGGGAACTAGAATGTTTAGAGAGAATGTTTAGCATGTATGAATACAGGTGTAACAAACTGTGACCTGAACTACACGATGCAACCAAATCATTGCTTTAAGATCTTCTTGGTCAACTAGAGGAGCTCCATCGGTTTCAACAGGCTTACTTCCACTTGGCCTACGGGTAATGATCCCACCACTTCTATTGGTGCAGAACCAGCAGCAGCATCACGTGATTCTTGGGACTTGTTTTTCGTCTGCTGACCCTCCTCCACTTTGTCTTGATCAGAGGGATTCTCAGGAGTTGGACGCCTCAAATGGTGACCTTGAGGTATAATATAAATTGTAACATATGGTTTCATCTTTGAGTAGCAGAATGATGTTGCAAGATGATGACAAGGTCTTTCCCAACTCCCCTTTTGTCCCATTTTATAAACTCTTAATTTAGTAATTAAATCTTTCTTTTGTATTTTAGGTAATTTCTTGCTGTGTTCCTTGGATCCTTGAGGATACGAAGAAATGTTCTTTACAAGAATTCTTAGCATAATGAAAAACCACAGGGAGCTATGGCTGTTATGGTAAGGGTTTAGGTGTTTTGGTTTAAATTTAATGGTAAATACTTTTCAAGTTTTGTTAAAATTGTTTCTTTTGTTGTGCGTAGGTTAAACTGAATGTTTCTTTACTAAGAGATATTAGTGATGATATTGACTTCTATTTCAAGCTAGCCAAAGAGGAATCCATGATTCTTCTTCCAGGTGATTACAATCCTTTTGTAACATTTTGTTGAATTTTATAATGACCTAATAAATATCTTTCTTTTTGGGTGTTGTAGGACTTACTATAGGTTTGAATAATTGGATTCGTGTAACTTTTGCTGCAGTCCCATCTTGTCTTGAAAAGGCTCTTGATAGAGTGTACATGCTTGTGCTTATTGCTACTTCCATAACAAAGAACATTTGGATTTCTTTATTTTTACCAAAAATGCCACAGAAATAGCAAGATACTTTCATTTGTTTGTGTATTGTAACATCTTTTTTTTAATATTCGGATGACATTGCTATAATTGGATAACACTTCCATTTCCATTTTATAGTCCTATGACCTAATTTGAGCTAACTTTTTCTTTACTAACACAATTTCCTTTTATTCCTTTCTGGCAGTTGTTTTGCGCATGATAAGCTTTCGGTATGACTACTTAGTCCCAAGTCTGGCCATTGTTCTACAAACAACACTTAGTCCCAATCCTGCTGAAAGAAAAGCCGCTGAAGAGAGCCTCAATAAGGTATTTACTTCTCATTTGGATCGAAGTTACATTGGAAATCGTATTCAATCATGGATCTTCCAAGTCTGTAGGTATATGTTTTTCTTAATGAATAATGTAATCATATGTATGAATATGAAATAAAGTTTCTTATTTAGTATGTAATAATCATGTATAGGGAGAAAACAACTTCTATTGATTTGTTTTATCTTTCCATGGATCGACTATTTGTATGATATTAAATTTTATGCAATGGATTATATTTTTTGTATACAGTATTTTATTTTTTGTTATGAGACATTAAATGAAAACTTAATTTGAAAATTAGTAAATCTATATATAATATTTTTTTTTAACATTTAAAATTATGATATGCAAAAATGTGTGTCATCTTCATTTATGACACGGCCTTTCTTGATAGGGGCTTCCTTGATACGCATTGCGTGTCATTAACCCGCGCGTCGTAAGGTTACGACGCGCGAATGCATGTCATCTTCCTTTATGAGAGGGCCTTCCTTGATACGCATTGCGTGTCGTAAACGTGCGTCGTAATTGCGCGTCGTAAATGAGCATCGTAAATGCGCGTCGTCTGTAGACGACGCGCAAAAGCGCGACAGGGCCTTCCTTGACGCACATTTGCGCGTCGTCTGAGCCTTTTACGACGCGCAATGAGCATCGTAAAAGGCTGTTTTTCTAGTAGTGCAAGTGACGGCGAGGGGCAAAAAATTCCTAATTTGTTTCTTTTTGGGTAACAATTATGCAATTGAGAGAGAGAGAGAGAGAGAGAGAGATGGGCCCAAAGTTTTGTTTGTCTCTAAACCGGCTAAACAAGTAAAAGGGACTAAAAGGATAAACTTTAGAAAATTCGTAGACTATATCTGTCATTTTTTCCTGTATTATATATATTATTTCTAGCACATTATATTCATTGTCTCTATTAAATCGTATCTTTAACAGAAACACCTAAACCGATTGGACAGAGCAAAACATAACATAAAGGTGGAAAAAGAGAGTATTTTCCACGTCATTCATATCGATACATCCATTACACCATGTATTGTTTTATTTAGGCTATACCATACATGGATTTGTACTAAGCTTTTCAAATTTTATAGGGTGTTCAAGGGAGAGATTGGCTTTCCTTAAATGCCTTGGATTCTTCTGGAGACGAACAACATCTGTTACATCTTCCACCGTATCCTTGACAGCATCCATGGCGGCATCCACCACCCCATCCGCTGCCACCGCCACCTCCACCTCCACCATAGTTACCTCCACCTCCACCATAGTTTCCTCCACCGCCACCATAGTTTACACCATACTTCCCTTCATCACCATTTGCTTCTTTATTTAACAAAGATGCCTTGGCTTCTTCTGGTGAGGTGCAACATCTGTTACATCTACCTCCATATCCTTGACAACATCCATGGCGGCATCCACCTCCCCATCCACTGCCACCGCCACCTCCACCTCCACCATAGTTTCCTCCTCCGCCGCCATAGTTTATACCATACTGTCCGTCATCACCCTTAGCTTCTACCTTATGCGCGTCAGCAGCTTTTTTTGATTTTGCTTGATTTTCCGCAAACGCCTTGGCTTCTTCTGGTGAGGCGCAACATCTGTTGCAACTTCCTCCATGTCCTTGGTAACAGCATCCATGATGGCATCCGCCACCCCATCCGCTGCCACCTCCACCATTGTTTCCTCCGCCGCCACCATAGTTTACACCATACTTTTCTCCATCTTCTTTAGCTTCAACTTTATGCGCGTCCGCAGCTTCTTTTGCTTCAAGATAAAGTTTAAAAAAAAATCAATATTCTGACAACTTAATTTTAATAATGTGTCACGAGAAAGAGAAGATACGGACTCTGAGGCGTCGTCTCTTGCTTGGAAATATCGTCAGCAAAAGTGGATGAAAGGAGAACGATCACAATTAGTGCAAAAAGCAAATATGAGTTGGTCTTCATTTTCGATGTGCGTTTCTATGGGTATGGATGCCTCTATTTATACTGAATTTAGGGTTTGGATATGAAGCTTTTGCATGCTATGGATGGATGGATAGTTCAAAATTTTGGCAGGTTGATGGTCAAAGTATCATCGTGTTTTCGATTCCCACTCGGTTGTTGCAGTCGAGGATTAGGTCATTAGGTGTGCCCATGCAGTTTGTGGCATGTGTCTTGATTGACTCTGTTGAGTGACACCTGGAAGTTGAATACAGGTTTTAGTGTGTCTTTTTGCTTTTGTCTATGCTTAGTTTATCCTCATCGGCTTATATCCTTGGACCTTTGTTTTGTTTCTGCTACAAATCGGCCTGAATTCAAAGTTTACACTTTACACACTGCAGAATTAAATAAAATCAGGAAACGAACAGAATTATCGATTGGTAAAATAGATTTTATATGTTGGAAAAAGAATACCTAAGGATTAGGATTAGGAGTTTTTTTTTTAATATGGCTGATCTATATTAAAATGTTTTTTCTTAGTTATTTAAGAATTTTATGATTTATTTTTTATCTACTTTTTTAAAATGTTTTTTCTTAGTCAACAAATAAAATACTTATGATTTACTTTTTTATTTATTTTTTGAAAATGTTTTTTCTTGGTCCTCAAATAATATAAAAAATTCATGATTTATTTTTTATCTATTTTTTTGAAATATACACTTGTTTGCGGCCCCTTTTCTCCTTTTATTCAGATAAGTAGATTATAACGTGTATGGTACACGGTTGACAAGCCTAAAACAACATTGAAACTTTAAAACTATTAATCACAAATGTGCAAACAGTTATTTTTATACGAAGTTAAATGTTTTGTCTGTACATAACAATATTATCGTTAATTTAAATTAGTATACTTACATAATCAACAAAAATTAAGTAGAATAATAATTGACATAGATTCCGGTCTTTAATCTTTCTGTAATTATAAAGACATCCAAAACATTTGCCCATTTATCAACTGAATCCAAAACATTACCAAGATTGATATTTTCTAATGTTTTGTCTGTACATAACAATATTATCGTTAATTTAAATTAGTATACTTACATAATCAACAAAAATTAAGTAGAATAAGAATTGACATAGATTTCGGTCTTTAATCTTTCTGTAATTATAAAGACATTCAAAACATTTGCCCATTTATCAACTGAATCCAAAACATCACCAAGATTGATATTTTCTAATGTTTTCCCTTGCAAAAAAGAGTATGTGGATAGTTTCTCACAATACCATGTTGTAATGGAAGAAATGGAAATAGGATGGTATAAAACATTAAACATTGTCCCATTTATCAACTGAATCCAAAACATCACCAAGATTGATATTTTCTAATGTTTTCCCCTACAAAAAAGAGTCTGCGGATAGTTTCTCACAATACCATGTTGTAATGGAAGAAATGGAAATAGGATGGTATAAAACATTTAACATTGAACTTCATTCAATTTGCTTTCATTTGCCAAATTACCATTTAGTCAAAAATGATCTTTTTAGCCACAAAACAAACCCGATTAAAACATTGAAATTAATACATAATTTATTCGTTCAACCCCTATTCAAACCATACCTTATATATGATTATGGTTTATGGTTTTCTCTAGAAACCATGAAACAATATGATAGTTTCTCCATTCCTTCCGACCACTATTTTGTATTTAACTTGCAGAACCTCTTCTATATGTTGAAACCATAAAAAAGATTAAATATGAGAAATAGTAATAGACTTTCTTGTCGTCAAAGTTTTAAGAAATCAAACTATAGAACATTGACTGAGATGCTGTAACAACCGAAAATCTCACACAAAAAAAATTATTTTTAACAATCATAAAACACGTGTCTCATTAACAAAATCCAAATATCCATCAACAAAGTTTTCAAAACAACAAGTCAAATCTAGGATCCACAACATAGCTCCATATCAAGAGTGTGTGTACAATCACGCCGGTGCCTTCCCGCAATCCACTGGGATACATGAAACACATAACACATAACACGGTAAGCATGAATACGCAGTGAGTTCCTCAAAGTACCACATACAACAATTCGCCACTCAAGGCTATACACTGTATGACCCTCTGGTCACTGTGTCTCTGCGGGACCCTCCAGTCTCGTAGCTCGTTGGACCCTCTGGCCCGGTCTAGCTCGTTGGACCCTCCGATCCAGTCTGGTTGAGGACCCTCCTGCCTCGTAAATTGTTGGACCCTCTAGTCCGGTCAGAATAACGCATAGCATACATAAATCACAATACACATAACCTCAAGCAAACACGTATGACCTTCCGGTCCACACATAGATACCACCTTAGGTAATGTATAGTGAGAAGACTCACCTCGGGTAAACTCACATGATCTCGTGCTCGAAACACTGATCTAGCCTCTGCCTAATCACATACATAAATTACCTCTAGTTAACAATGGCTCTGAAAGGCTAAACTATTCTCTTCCTATTCTCTCTCTCTCAGAAGGGTAAAAGACCATTCTACCCTTCCTGACCTCTTATACTCATCTTGACCAGACCCTAAGGCCAACAAAAGTCAACTCCAATCAACAGTCCAACTTTTGACCAGACTCGTCGAGTGCACTCAGGCGACTCGCCGAGTCCAGTCGATTCATGGCAACCCCATCAAGTTCCATCTCAACAAGCTAACCCCTAACTCGTCGGGTCACCACCTGACTCGGTTCATCGGGATAAAACCATAGGCTACTCGCCGAGTCAGCGACTCGACTCCGCGAGTCTATTCAGACTCTTTCATTCAACCATTTTAGTGCAATATACTTTCCCAAACTTCAGATCTATGCACTGAAGGATCATTAATCATTAAAAGGCTCAACCTTTATGTCCATGCATCACTCATCTAGCTCTATTTGACAAAATAGCCCTCATAATGGTGTCTTAGGCTCAATATCATTATGAGACTGCATAAAGTTTGGTTCTTGGGACTCCCTGGACCTCTTAAGGTCCATATATGATGTTTAGGCCTCAAAGGGACTTCATATATTTCATAACTCAACTTAAAAGAGGGTAAAGAAACCCTAACTTCAAGAGATCTACTAATCATACGAAAACAGGTGTAGATTCATACCTCCACAATAGCCTTGAATTAAATAGGGAAAGATCTTAGCCCCTCAAGACAGCTAAGCTTGAACCCTCTCCTTCTTCCTTGCAAGAATGCACCAAAATGAAGAAATTAGCTCTCTCTCTCTCTCTCTCTCTCTCTCTCTGGATCGATTAGGGTCTCACAAGGGAAAGTGTGGCCGCAAATGGAGGCCACAAGAGCCTTTAAATAGCCCACAGACCAGAGCAATTAGGGTTTTCCTTAGCAACACTGACTCGGCGAGTCAGATACTCGACTCGTCGAGTCCATTCATTAAACACGTCACCAAGCCGCGACCCTACTCGACGAGTTGAGGCACCAACTTGTTGAGTCCCTCTAAAAGTCTTAAACTAAATATTACGAATAATATGCCTGGAAAACTGGATGTTACAGATGCTCAATGAATACGTGCTTGATCTTTGATGTTCCTGTAATTGATGAAAACATCGATTAACTTGATATAAATATGAAATATATATATATATATATATATATATATATATATATATATAAGTTTCCTACAATAGTCAAGGAATATAAAAATTTAGAAAATATCATATTTTTTCAGTCCATTCGACATTTTGGACAACTTATGTGATGTCAGTTCACCAATTTTTGCAGTTTACCAAGAAAGAGATAAAATGCCTCATATTTCACTTTCTTGTCCAATTACTTCAGCAGTAGAGTAAAAGATAAATACAAAAGCCAAATTTGTTAAAAAGAAGGGCATAAGTTGAGTAGAAAGAAAGAAGAGTGCATTATCAGGACACACAATGGGTATACATATAACATGTATGAAAAACTGTTTCTTGACCATTCACTCCTACAAAAAGAAACAACAAAAAGGAAATTAAAGATCGTAAAACAACTAAAAAAACTTTTTCAACATGAAGACATCATTCGGGGTCGTCCTATATTTTCCTTGAGTACAAAATTGAATTCAGAGAGCTAAAACACAGATTGGGTGCTTTGCTTAAAATTTAAAATGGGAGGATGAAATATCACAAAAGAGTGAAAACACACAAAAAGAACCAAGTAACAAACATTTTTAAGAGGTTATAAATCTGGTTTATCAAAATATTTCTTCTTGAAATTGAGAAAAGTACCATAACCAACATCCATTAAAGAACTACAATACATAATAGCGAGACTTGTTAGATATATAACGAAAAAGTCATGAAGGGAAAAATAATACTAACAAGCTAGAATATGAGGAGGAGGATATGAAGCATTTAGACTGGATTTGGGGATCTATTTGGGTAAATCCCAAACAATAGATCCAAGGTAATCTAACATTGAATTGTAAAACAGACAAAAATCACAAATTAATACGTCTTACCTGATTGAAACTGGGAAAACAATTAAGAAATCGACATCTACATGTTGATCCACGATAAACCTTTGCAAAAAGAATCGAAAAATATAAATATATAAAGAATAATATACAAATACAAAAAATTACCCACAGTACGCACTCAAGCAAATGATCGAATAGTTGGTACGCAAATGAAAATCCAAGATGAACTGGAAAAGGTAAGAAATTGATGCAATCGAAGGACCATCATGTTCGATACAAATGAAAAAACTCGAAGAAGAAAGCGAACAGAAAAATAATACAAACCTTTTGAGCCTTTTACCAATCTTTTAGATGTCTAATTTTGACCCTTAATAGATAGATACTATAAGAATAAAAGAAAACACTTGAGATTAAAAATTGAAACTAAAATCAAGAATTTACATAAATCGATGCTTACTTGAGGCATCGTCATTCTTTAACTCTCTGTCTTCACGAAACAGAAGCATTACGTGAGTGTTGAGTTTTGCAGATTGAGAATTCCAGCATTGGTTGATAAAGCAGATGGATTTGAAGATTCTGGCGGCTGGGGGGTAACGAAGTTGGTAGCAACAGCATCATTGATGGTGATAGTGGTCATCTAGGGCTTGTATAATAAAATTAAGAGAGTAGAGATGAAGTATGTGTGTGAAGATTTTAAAAAGAAGACGTGTGATATAGGGGAAAGGGAGAGATTCAAGCGATAGGAGCTAATATCTCGGCTGGGCAATCGTGATTGATTCAAATAATGACAACCGAAATGCTGATATTTAGGAAGTGAATGTCGATGGTAGCAGTGAGTTAGTGGGCAGGAAACGTAGAGTGTAGATAGTTGGTGCAACGACATGTGGAAGAAGACAGTGCTTAAAAAATGACACATGGTTGATATAGGAGTCTTTTATTAAGAATAGAGATTCTACAAAAATTTAAACCCTTTAGAAAAGTTTCATAATAAATTTCATGAACTTTTTTATGTAAACTTTTGTGTGAAAGATCATTCTATTTACAAAAATGATGTGGTTTTGGGAAGAAAAAGAAAATATTTAGGGATATACCCTAATTAATAAAAAGAGTAAATTATTGAAATCGTCCCTGTGGTTTGGTCAAAGTTGCACGTTTGGTCCCTAACTTTTTTTTTGCACTCGGATCGTCCCTGTGGTTTGATTTTGTTGCGTTTTTCGTCCCTGTAGTTTGATTTTGTTGCATTTTTCATCCCTTACATACATAAAGTTAGGGACCAAACATGCAACTTTTACCAAACCATAGGGACGAAAAACGCAACAAAAGCAAACCACAGGGACGATCCGAGTGAAAAAAAAGTTAGGACCAAACGTGCAATTTTGACCAAACCACAAGGACGATTTCAGTAATTTACTCTAATAAAAACAATAGTTTTACTTGTCACATGTCATCTTCATAGTCTTCTTAATCAGTATATGTCACTTGTTATAGTACGAGACATGTCCACCAAATTCAGTATTCATTTAAAATCATTAACCTAATTTTATGATAATAATAATTACATTCAATTCATATCGATAGCGATTATGATACGTTTACTCCAAATTTGATATTCATCCAAAATTATTAACATAATCGATTTCAATAACTATTTTTAAATTTTGATTGCATTACCCATTTTACAGCTTTCAAGTTTTATCATCCTTTTATTTTTAGCTTATCATAATCTTTTTAAAAATTACAGGACTAGAAAATTCAAAATTCAAAATTCAATTGGAAATTATTCAACCAAATACATGTTTTTTTATCTCAGTTTTTATGGTGTTTCTAAAAAAGGTTTTCACTTCTGGGTTCAAGTAAACAAAAAGTTCTTAATACCTTCATATTCAACAAATTGAAGAGGAAGATTGTGTCTAGCAATTGCAATTGTAACTAATTCATGAAATTTATCATTCTTATACACGGCAGATCGAGTTCCCAATGAACCATTCGTGCAGGTTTTTTTTATCAAAAGTTGACCAACATCAGCATAATTATTTGTATTACAGGACCTAGCATGTCTAAGCATATTCCCTGTCCCATGATTACTTTCAGCAATGTATTTAGTCCCACATTTCTTGCATTTACACTGAATATTTCCATTTTCATCTAATTCATCAATCATTTCAAAATGTTTCCAAACAGGGGAAGTAAGCTTACGTTGGCGTTTCATAGGTTACCAGATAAGTTTGGTTTCAGTTTCTTTGCTTTCACCTTAGTAGCTTTAGAACCTTTAGAACCCAATGGAACTTCTGATTTATTTGGAATGCTTCCAACCTCCTTTTCACCTTCATCACCTGACAAGTTAATAGCTTCTGACAGAAACTAACCTTAAGTTTATGATTCCTCTTCATCAATGTACTTCCTTTAGCTTTTGGTTTATCAGATTCATCATTCTTTAATTGCACAATTTCAATATGAAATCAAGAGTCATTAGGTAAGATGATTGTTTTAATAGTAGTAATTATGAGGAAATTAAAGTAAATGAAGAAACCTTAGCCTTCTAAATCAATTTGGCAGTGAATTCATCTTTGGTTTAGATAGTTGATATGGAGATCACTGTTTGAGGACACCAAATATAGATTCAAATTGAATTTGTTTGATTTAAACAAATGAATTTAGAATTGGGATTCTTATGTTTCTAAGTTGTGATTCCAATTTGTTCTATAATTATAGTATGTATTACACTGTTTGGTGTAATTACAAATTCTACCTCAAATAAAAATATATATTGTTTATTTTATGTTTTTTGTTTGATGTTCCAAATCAACATATACTGATTATACAACAAAAACTAATTGTGAAAAAAATATATATAAATGAATATCTTTTAAACGAATAAAAATAACATACTAAAGTAAAAAAGTACCCTTCATGCCGAAAATGGTGATAGTCTTATCACCCATGAGAAGAGTCTTGGAATCCTTGACTCTGACCTCATCCTTTTCCAAGGCCATAAACACTATCGTATTTGAAATATTGAAAACCAACATAATGCATGTATAAATACATGTCCTATAAATACCAAATATGATATGTTATCATGCATAAAAGAACAAAAATCAAGAAAGCCAAAGTTATTGATTCCGTAGTGTAACTATTCGTTTGTAAGAGTATTAATCTTCCAGTCATCTTCACTAGTGGTGGTGATACCTTCTCAAATTGCTAACACTTTATCATTTTTCATTTTCATTCAATCAAACAATCATTTGATTCCTACATTTGTGTCAAATCTATTCTTAGTCCATAACTTGCATCTTATTGACATGCTTCTATTCAATTTCCTAATTAACTCTAACGGATAGTCACACCCCCAAAATTTTACTAAGCATAATAGAAATCATAAAATTATAATAATATACAACGATCTCTCATAAACTTTTATCATGATGCACATTCCTAACTCACAAATATCTTAATCGACAATTTAGGCGAGAATGATTTAGTTAACTCTTTTCCTTCCATGAATTTGAACTAAAATACCCTAATTTATAGCAATTTCGAAATTCAAAATTCAACTTATACTTGCTGAAATTTTTGAAAGTATCTCATGCTTTTTTTTCACAACGGGTCGTCGACAATCACTAACCTGGCTGTCTCCGTTCTCCGGCGGTCACAATCTATCTTAATAGGTTATTCTTTTTAAAGTTATTGACTTTTGGTCATCTCCAAAGTCCCAACTCCTCACCTCCGTTCATATTCACACCATCTCGTTAGTATCCCATTATTAGATGTGACTGAAGAACACCATCCACTAGCATTACAATGTGTATGTTCCTTCTATTGCATTTCATTTAATTTTTGGTAAACTTTTCTCTCTCTCTTAGGTCTCACATTAGTTCTTTGTGCTTACATGGTTATGTCTAGAGACAATAAATAGGTGTTGTACTGTGTAAACTAAAAGTCTTTGTGTCAAATAATGATGTGATTCTGGATCCAATGTGCTCCATTTGCCAAAGATGGTCTCCACTTCTTTCTTCCTCTTTCAAGATTACTAAAACACACTTAAATGGCTTAATAACACTGAAGAATGGATTAGGGTTTGTTTGGGGATGAAGGTAGGTTGGAGGCTGAGGAAAGAAAAAAGTCTTAGGGGTTAAGGATGAATTAATATGGTCCAAACCCTAAAAATTAGGATTTTGAGACCAGACCACAAATGCTATACGTTCGAGAAGGATGCTTAGCATCCATCATGCCATGCATTCAGAACCTGGCTCATAGCGTCCCTTTGAGCATGTGTTTTCTACAAAACGCTACAAGGGACCTATTTTCCAATACTTCTCATATCAAGGGTATGAAAGGAATACATTGGAATTAAGATGTTATAGTAGGAAAGAAAAAAAGCATGTTATTTAGTTATTTGAAGGCACATTGGTTGAGCACTATGCAAAGCTCTGGTCATATGGTAAGGAGATAAGAAGATCAAATCCTGGATCTACTGTGAAAATGGATGTTAATAGTATGCTAGATGGGAAGACATATTCTAGTAAGTTTTATGTTTGTTTTGAGGGACTAATGCTTGGCTAGTTAGGTAGTTATAGAAGAGAGAGTAATAAACCCGGATGGCTGTTTCCTGAAAGGGTTATGTACTGGAGAGTTGATATGTGCATTTGTTAGGGATGCTAATAAT
The DNA here is from genome assembly GCF_051521515.1 of Lactuca serriola. Taxonomy (NCBI): domain Eukaryota; kingdom Viridiplantae; phylum Streptophyta; class Magnoliopsida; order Asterales; family Asteraceae; genus Lactuca; species Lactuca serriola. The sequence goes on from NC_136414.1 coordinate 171,393,385, forward strand.
CATATATTCCCAATTGCATGGGCAGTTGTTCATGTGGAAAACAAAGAGAACTGGAAATGGTTTTGAGGAATTTAAAGGTGACTTAGGAATGATAAATGGTTTTGGATTTACATTAGTGTTAGATCAACATAAGGAATGTGCCTTATTTGTATTCTCTTTTTAATTGATTTTTAGTTATACTTTTTTACCAGTTCAACTCTTTATGTGTAGGGACTATTGGAGGCCGTGAAAGAGATTTTGCCTACTACTGAACACAGACAGTGTGCAAGGCAAATTCTTGCCAACTTCAAGAAAAGAATCTTCGGAGTAAACTATGAGAAGATGTTTTAGAAGGCATGCAAGGCATCTACTGAGCCTTTATTTAATGCAGCAATGAAGGAAATCCAAGTTCCTAATCCTTCAGCCTTTGAATATATAATGGAGAAGAACCCATAACCATGGTGTAGAGCTTTCTTTCAAGAGGGCAGGATGTGTGATGTAGTAGAAAATGGATTGTCAAAGGGCTTTAACATTTCCATCAGAGATGCAAGTAAAAAACCAATCATCACAATTCTAGAAGATATTAGATTGTATGTTACGGAAAGGCAGTTTAATTTGTGCATGAAAGGCATTTCATGGCCTGAATTTAAACCTTGTCCAACAATTACAACATTACTTAATCAACTAAAAAAAGCTTAAAGGTAAAAAAAATTTACTTTTTTGACTAACATCAATAATACTAAACATAGACTAACTTGTATACTATGTTATTAGTTATTGATTGGTTTTACCAACCGGTTTAAATCAGTTTGAGAGAAGAAACTTGGCAAAGTTTTTTTTTGGTGGATTTGGACAAAAAGACATGTTCTTGTAGAATATGGCAATTAAACGGATATGGATGTGTGCATTCAATTGCAATAATCTCCTACCTAAACAGAGACTTTGGAAGTTATGTAGGTCCCATGTTCTTTGGAGTTGTGTATAGGAACACTTACAATTATCCGTTACATGGGATGAATGGTAGCAATATGTGGCCATGCATTGATTTCATACCACCACTGCCACCTTTGAGGAGAAGAATTCCTGGCAGACCGAAAGTTAATAGAAGGAACGACCCAAGTGAAAGGAGTATTAGACACATTGTGTCAAAGGTAGGGAGGAAAATTCTATGCAATGTGTGTAAACAAGTTGGTCACAACAAGGTTACATGTCCTTATGTTGAGAAACCTAAACAAGTTTATAAGCCCAAAAAACTCAAGGTGAAGAGAAAGAAATCAAGTAGTAAAGATGTTAAAGGGGGAAAGGAAGTAGTGGTGTAAAATAAAATGAAATTGCAGGAGCTAAAGAGAAAGCAAAAACAACGGATACACGAAAAAGGAAGATTTCTGAAATGATTATCAAGATAAAATTGGCTAAAAGGGTTGAAGGGAAAATGGAGAAGGCAATTCAGGTGAACATGTAATGGATATTAATTAGCGAAAATTGGTTGTATATGTTTGATTTTAGTTTGCTTGTTAGACTACTATGTTGTTGGGTTTAATTATGATAAATGTTATGACCAAAAATTGGTTGTTAGACTAATATGTTGTTATTTGCATGTATAAATGCAATGGATGTGCATGGTTATATGAATCATATTATATCTTATTGTATTATAATGTGGTCGCATTACTAGTACAATTGTTGTATGTTGTATATTATTATATTTGTATGTGGATGCAATTGTTTTATATTGTAAGTTACATGTTGGATCTTATCGTATGGACATTTATATCATAAAGATAAACAATTGTATGTGTAATGTCTACAAAACACAATATCATTTTCATTAAATATAAAAATGATTTCTAAAACATTACAAATCCACAACACATACATTGTTAAACATAACAAGAAACATAAAATTAGAATGTTAAACATAATAAGAAAAATCCATTACACATCCATTACAACTTTTAGACTAATCTGACAAATAAAACAACCCAACTTTGAAATAACCAAAATTTCAGCATCCTAAATTCAATTGAAGCTTCTTATTTGACCTATTCAAAGTTGTAAACAACTGTTCGTCAACACCTGTTTTCGTAGTCTCCACTTTGTCTACCCAACATATAAACTTATCATGAGGACCCTAAAAATAAAAGTTTTAGGAGTATGTTACGAAAACCCAAAAAACGATTATGTAAATCTAGGTTAACAGTGAATGAAAATGCAATTGACATTAGACCTTTTTGGGGCGAGCATAGAATAGTTGACATGGATTGAATGGAGTAGTTAACAATCTTATTATTGCATCAAATCATATGAGCATGGCACCGTTTTCATCGATCCCTTCATTTTAGAAAGGTAAGTTGAAAGGAAACAAGAAGAAGAGAGAAAATTATAAATGTAAAAATACCCACACATGTGTCTTAAATCTGTATACACTTGAGGTTAAAATATGAAAGGACAAAATTACGCCCTCCTTGGCACTAATTATTGTACTGATGAGGGTTACTCTCTTAAAAAACATAATTTAATTATTAAACCCAAACAAATATATTAAATAATGTAGTCAGATTATAATAACAACATATTTTCCATTAACAAAAGAGGATTACACGCATTGGTAATACAAAATTGCCTGTGGATACACATGTCTTCATCCACTTTCACAAAATGAACTTCTACATACCAACTAAACTGAACGTCTGAAACACATAAACCTTAATACAAACACATAAACCCTAAAACAAAAACAATATTATCTAATCAACACAAACAACACAACCCCGAACATATCACTTCTTCAAAACATCAATATCCTTCACCACCAAAAACCCAAATATGACAAACACCAGTCCACATTAACAAAAAATCATATGCAAATTGTCAAAGTTGAGACAGTCCCTTGAATTTATCGACACCGATCCGGGTGGTTGTGGTGGCGGGGAAGCCATCGTGATTCACATGAAATGGATGTTTGTCGTATTGTCGTTATCGTTTAGTGGAAAAAAGGAATGAAGTTTTAGGGTTTCAACCAATTTGTCCCTCCTTTTATGTCACAAGGAAGGGTCCATAGTAAGTAGTAACCCTTACGGCCCAAGTATTCCACGTCCACCCAACTTAGTGACATGACCATAAATTTGACTTAGAGTTGACTCACTTGCTTATGTGTATTGTGACTTCTATGAGTAACATTTTAAAATAGATAAATAGACCAATTAAGCCGGTAAATTAACAACTCTTTCCCCTAAAACGCAAAAAAAAAATAAAAAAAAAATAAAATAAAATAAAAAAACTTTTTAAACCATAACATGTAACATGGGTGAGCTATAGTGACATTTACCATTTTTTGCTAAAAAAATACTGTAAATAAATACAAATTTTAACCAACTTAATAAAACATAATAAAAGGTAAAAATAATTAAAAAAATTATTATCTATGCCAACTTTTAGGACAAAATAAAATTTGTTATAACTCCGAGTTATAGTCAATTGCTTTTTTGGTTTATAATTTTTTATTTTAATAATAATGAAAATCAATATATATTGTATAGTATAATTTTTTATACTATTATATTAATTTGTTATCAAAATATCAACTAAGGCAATCAACTTTTATCATAATAAATTAATTTACACATAAACGAATTTTTATTTATTTCTCTAATATAATCATAAAAATGTTATTTAGGAATTTTGACATGATTAAGACGAAACATTAATACACAAAATTAGACATAAAACTTTTAATATTGTGTATAACAAAGTTTTTAGAAATTTATATGTAGTTTGTAGCATATTGTTTATTATATTTTATTTTTTATTATTTTTAATAAAACTTTATTGTTGATTTTCATTTGTAATTTGTTATATTTTTTCATATATTTTTATTTCAAACACTTAATTCTCTTTTTTACCATATATATATTTTAATATAATTCACTTCTCGTGGCTGTTTTATTTTTAATAATTAATTTAATATTTCATTATACAATATTATATTTTCATTAATTCAAAACTAAAACTGTCTAATATATATTGAAAAATAATTTTACATATTTATTTTAATCAATGAGTATGATTTTACATAAATAAAAAAATATAAATTTTAGTAATTTATTTAAAATAATTGATTAATAATTATAATATTTATTATAAAAATTTATTTATAAAAATCAACCGTGGTTAGCATGGGCTATAACCTATTCATCAAATCATACTATCATACCATAGGTATAAAGAAAATATTTTTTCTTTCACCAAATCAATTTGAAATTCCTAACTTTTCATATTTCCATATAATATTCTTTCTAATTCAAATATGTTATTAATTGTAAATATTATTATAAATAGAAGACTTTTTGAATTATCAATAATTTTAGTATAGTCTTAAATGTACAAACTAAATTAATATATCAAACAACATAAAAATATAGTGTAAAATTTAAAACCTAAATTAAAATATCAAATAAAATTTAAAAAAACTAAATTTATATTTTTTAAAAGAGTTAAAAGGAAAGTATTAAATACAATAAACTTAAAAAAAACATAAATCTAAAAGTAAAAATAACTAAAAATCTTTAAAAACTATTTTTATACTAACTAAATTTCAGTTAAGTTGTTTTTAAATTAATTTATAATAATAATAATAATAGTTAAAATAACATAAAGTTATAAAACAAATTACGTTACATCACAAACAATGATTTCTAATTTAAATAATTATCATGATAAAATTAAAACGTCGTTAATTTTTTTTAGATTAATAAATCATAACATCAATTAATTAAAATATACGAGAAATATAATTAATTTTATATACACGTAAAAATGAGTAGATTCAATTAAATAATTCGATTTTAGAAAGTGTTATGTTATCTATTATTCAAATTAATTATAAAGTTACATTAATTAAATGTCCATAAATATAATAATAATAATATAATCTACCCTAATAAATAAAGATAATTTTGCCAAATGTCAACTTCTTATTGAATTTGACACATGTCATTTTATTAGAATTTTAAAATTATATTTTTTCCACTTGTCATTTTTGTATTTTTTTCATTTTTATTCATCTTCCACCTACTAAATGTCACCTCATAATAATTAATGTGAATTAATGTATAATATACTTTCCATTTGTGAATTTTTATTTCTATTAATATATTAATGAATCCTATTTATGAATTTATATTAATTAGTTTTATTAGTATATAGATTAAATAAGACAAATTACATAAATGGTCTTTGTGTTTATTCTATTTATTGTTTTTTTATTTCAAAAGTTTACTTCAAAAAATACTTAATTTTTTACACGTTAATATTCAACATGATTATTTAAAACATGATAATAATTTTTTATTAGTATAGACTGAATTATTCATCATTTCATTTATATTTATTTCAAAATTTTACTTTAGAAAATACTTAACGTCTACACCTTATATTAATTTTTTTTTATCAATCCGTGTAACACACGAGTCACACACCTAGTTTAGTTAATATAAATAACATAAATATTTTTAGTGGATATGCTCCTACTATAATTACAAAACTTAATTATGCTTTACTTGATATATATAACGTAAATATTTTCAATAATATCCGTATTTTAATAAAAAAAATAGTTTTATTCTCGTTTTGATATGTGTCACCATATTAGGCCTCATAATTAATATATATATATATATATATATATATATATATATATATATATATATATATATTTGCCATGTGTCACTCTATTATGTCTCATAATTAATATATGTCATTTGTCAACCTATTCATTCTCCATTTCAAATTTTAAAATTTAAATTTTCCACTCTAATTATATTAAATTATTAACAGTAGAATAAAAAATACAGATAAAATTAATACAAATTATAAAGTGATATAATTTTAAATATTTATTTTAATCAATGATTGTAATTTTATATAACTAAAAAAATCTCTTAGTAATTTATTTAAAATAAGTGCTGAATAATTTAAAGTTTTTAATATTAAAAATTAATTAATTTTGTAATTGTGGTTCTCTCGGGTTATAAACTAGTATGATTAATAAAATGATTAGATATTCATCTACTATAAATATTTTCAATGACATGATTATTTAAAGATGAGATATTCGCCTACTATGATTAAACCAAAAAAGCATCTCACGATAAAATATATCATAACGCTTTTTCGAAACTAAGCTCAAAGTAAAAATCAAAATGCACGTGCACCCAAATAGTCACGAACAAAAGGTACACAAAAAATGAAAAACGAAAAATAAATCTGTAAGTGGATCTTACAACAAACATGTTGGTAGTATGACTTATGTTCATAGGAGCTTATGTTCACGAAAAATAAATCTGTAAGCTTCGAGTATATTAGGACCAATAAAATTAGATATATTCATTGTCTCGATTCAATCGTATCTTTAATAGATATACCTAAACCTAAACCGATTGGATAGAGCAAAACATAACATAAAGGTGGAAAAAGAGAGTATTTTCCACGTCATTCATATCGATACACTACAAGGAAAACGATCATTAGCGGCGACAAAAGTCGCCGGTAATAGTAATAGTGGCGACACGTCGCCGGTAATAAGTCGCCGCTACTGTTTCGTCGTTATTTATCAAATTGTCGCCGCTAATGATATGTGTTGCCGCTAATGATGCGTGTCGCCGCTAATAACAATGTCGCCCGTAATAACATATTCGTCGGTAATAGTGTCACCGGTAATAACAATTTTCATATTTTTTAATTTTTTTTAATTAAAGATTTTGGTTGACGGTAATAATGTCATCAGTAATTACATAACAACATTCGATTAAATATCAAAAATAATAGTGTCGACGCTAATTACATAACAAAATCTGATTATAATTAGTTAATATCAAAAGTCATAATATCCGATTAAATATAAAAAGTAATAATGTAGCCCGGTAATTACATAACATCGGATTAAATATAAAAAGTAATAATGTCGCCCGGTATTAGTGTCGCCGGTAATTACAAAAAACAACCAAAGTTGTACAATCTACCAAGTAGCAAAGTGTGACAACGTATGCAAATAAAACTCATTCCTACATATCATCATCTTTGTTCCCATCATTTCCTCGATTATTTTGGGAATGAAAAAATGAATAAAGCTCATCGCTACATGTCGGGTCGTTGAGCATTGCACGAAGATTTTCCAACTACATAATTAATAACAACATATATAAACTTATAAGTTAAATTATCAAACATAAACACTAGGAGTGATAAATGTGAATTTTGATTATCATCATGAACATAAAATGATTTGGGAATAAGTGTTACATGATATATGAAAACAATAGTATTTTCAGAAGTAAAGTTATGACCATGTCGTTTTAGACCTTGATCTTGAGATCCATGTCCAAATGTGATTGCACCATTCTTGTTCCTCCTCAAATGATAGTCTCGTTTCATGTGACCATGTTCGTTGCAATTCCAACCCACAAGTTTTGATTTTTTGTTGAACCTTTATATTGGTCATCTTTCTTCTTCCTTTTTTCATTTGTTATTTTTCTGATGTTGATCATCTTCCACCATGTTCATAGAAGAACTAGGAACTTCTTTTTCCTTTCCTATGCCACTTTCTTGAGCCCGAAGACCCTCTTCATTTTCAAGTGAGTACCAAGTTATACTAGATACAACTCTTCCTTTTGGTGTTTTAAAGTATGTTTAAAGTCTTTCGAGGATGGGGGGAATTTTTCAATAACACTTGAGACAGAAATAGATTAATCTTTTTGCATATTGTGTTGTTTAAATTGTCCCAAAATCCTCATGGGTTCATTGTATTCTTCCATGATAGGCCTAGAATCCACCATTTTGTAATTAGTGAAATTACTCATAAGAAACTTATCACTAGAAGCATCCTTTCCCATGTACTTAGACTCAACCTTTGCCGATTCATATTTTTGTTAGAGGTCAAAGGGAGAGTCATACATACCATTCAAAATGTGCCCACAACATATATAATCATCATTATTCCCCTTGCATCTTCTTCTGGTATGTTCAATCGCTTTATCCTCTATTGGTTCTGGCGTAGAACTTCTTACAACATGAACACCTTTCAGAGAGGTGAGAAGGAAGTTCATCTTCTTTGGCAGAAAACAAAAATCATTGCCCTCAATCATATCCAATTTTCTGAATTTGGAAGTTAAGTCCCTGACAGATTCTACCATTGATATTCTTCACAAATCACATATTTTGAATATTAGATTATGGGTCTAAGAATATCAATATATACTTAGATAATTCTAGGATCGTGATTGAAATCAATTTCCAAAATCTATGATTTTGATCCTATAGCCTAGGGTATCATGAAATCAGATTTGGCATAATCCAATATGGACAAATTAGAAGTCAGGCCACTACATCTGAAACACAAAAAGTACTTTGTTGTTTTGTGTTTTGGAGAGATATAGAGAATATGATGATCAATTTCGAGTATGAGAAAATCCAACCCTTTTCTGGAACATTTAATATGTTCCCATACAAGGAAGAAAGGCGTTTAAAAGGTGGTTACATCCATTTTGGTGCCAAAATTGCTAGTTGGAAAGGTGTTTATAAGACACAACCTATTCTTATTTCATAAATGATGTCACCATTAGAGTGGAGCCTCACATAACCCCCTTTAGCACAGAGAAATGTACACCTAATGCCCGGACTGAATCTAAGTTATTCTATACATTGATTATAAAGTGACTTACGAGTCGGAATGGTCGGGCATAATGAGTGTAGCTCAGTGCTCCCTCTCCTTAACAGTCGAGCTCTTTCTTTCCTTTCAAGAAGCACGAGTGGAACGGTCAAACCGTTAAGTCAACAGGTTGAGAAAGAGATTGATCGTCACATACGACATTGCCCCAGAATGAGATTAGTCGTCATATACGAGATTAGACTTAGTCCGTTGTTGTTTGATCTTTTACTCGGACAAGTGCTACAACCGTCGAGCTGAGGAGCGAGACTAAGGTCGACCGTTAGGGAGACTAAAGCGGGAGGCTAAAACGAATGCTTTCAGTATGCCGCGAGTGGCTTTAAGAAGGTGTTATGCTGGACACATTAAGGACTAAATTCATCCAGGTCCTGGTAGTTACACGGGAAAGCTTTCAGGCTTACTGCTCTACTGGTTTCAAGCAAGACCTAGCCTCTCCAGCTTATTCATTAGGGCGAAGAGGACTAACTAGTTGTTGACAGGAGATGCAGGCAAGGAAGTCACTAGAGAGGTGAAAAAGACATACATAATGTAAAGACATTCCTGGTAGTTCTTGACTGACTGCTATTAGTATGAATGATCTTTCTTTATCTCCACAAAAGGAAGATTCATGAATGAAATCATAGATTAACCAAGACGATTTAAAGAAAATTGCGGCCTAGTCAACAAGCTTCTCAACTTCCTTTCATCTGCTTATACGAGAAAGGCCTAAACAGAGCCCTGGAAGAGGCATCTACTTCTGATCTAAAGACGGATTTAGAATCACCTATGAGGTAGTTGTTGTGAGGCATAGAACTAACCTTAAGAGGCAGTATGAGACCTATCTCTCACTCTATCGACGTAGGTGGTTGCTTTTCCACTTTTGAGTCGGACTGCTACAACCATTGATTAAAGAGAAGGGCCATAAGGAGTGTAGCGAAGTGATTCTCCTAAGAGTGAAAGTGGAACGGGTAGAAGCCTTCTAAAGTAAAGTCAAGTAAACACCCGCTCTAAAGCACTACTTGTCCTATATCGGGGTTTGAGTCTCCCTCCTAAGGCTTACTCCTAGCGACGGTTGTAGCAGCTTACTATAGAAATTCATATAGGCAACAACAACTACTAAGAAATGCTAGGGAAAAAGCCGACTGATTTCTTAAAATAAGGGGCATCAACTTTCGTTTTTGCTTAGTAAACTTGGCCTCAGAGACCGTTTTTCAACTGTCTGAAAGATCTCCGTTTTGATCCTCTGTCTCAGTCGACTAGCTTTTATGAGAGATCTAAAATCTCCGAAATCTCCCCTCTGTCTCAGAGGACTAGCTTTTTTGGGAGATCTAAAAAAATATCCAAAACCTCCTCGGTAGAGGCCTGATTCTATTCCTTGGACTAGCTAATGAGTTAGTTTAACAACCTTCGGTAACTCCTAATTAGCTACATAACAAGAGAAAGATTCTGAACCAATCTTTGAATCAGGCTATCGCCTGCCTAAAAGAAAGGTCTCACTGGAGAAGCTTGACTGAAGGGTCCTAAGAGCAAGGTGCTTAGTCGCTCTCCCTTTGCTAACTGAACACCAACCCGATCTAGCATTCGAAACAGGCTAAGAGCTTTAAGCCAACAGGCATATTAACTCGCTAGCCAGCAAGCCAGCAAAGCCCTCTTACTCACGTCTTCATCGACGGCAGAGTATGTCGGGCAAAGAAAGGCGTCTCGCGGTCCTTCATGACACCAGAGTTGGATTAGACTTTGGACTTGAT
>NC_136414.1:171406312-171418812 GCF_051521515.1 Lactuca serriola
AGATATAGAAAGTGTGCCGTGCTTGATTCATAAGATTCTATAGTAGAACCAGTATATTATTTCACTTAGCCTGCCTCTCCCATGACTTTCCGGACCAACCAACCCGGATCTGTCCTCGCAAGTCTCTCTGCATTTTGGAAGCAGAGCATGCAGAAAAATCGAGCAATGGATCTTAGAAGAATTCCACTTTTTTCGGCACGACTCTTTCTATTTCTGCGCTGACATTTGAGTTGTCTCTCTTCTTTCTTTCAATTGACACACTCGACGCAGATAACTCCGGTGGCCCCCGCTTCTGTCTCTATCAGGCGGCGACAGCCCCCACCTCCATAGCCACAGCATGGAGGAGCAGCTCCTTAATCCGCACTACAACCAATCAAAATGTTCTCCAGATCGATATATGATGCTAAACGGAGACCGAGATAGAGATAGAGGGCTGCCCCTTTGTTGGCTCTTCGAGACAAAAGCACTCATATGAATTGTGCTAATTCCCATGTTCCTTCTAGTCTCGTTTGGTTTCGAGAGCCTCCCCCTCCCCGTCCCTTACTCGTCTTTTGCGTCATCCTTTTTTTTCCGTATGCCGGGGAAAATGCCTCACCTTTCTACATGAATTATTAGAAGAATTTCCGTCTCTATAAAACAGAAGGAAAAGCCCGGGTGGAAGCACAAACTAAAGGAGAGAGGAAAAGTCGAAAGGGGGGAAGAAGTCTAGTGCTAGTTCTTACTGAAACTTCTTGATTTTATCTAACTTTCATTTTTGAGTGGTTTCTTTGTTCTCTTATTTGGATTGAAAGAAAGAAAAAACTTCCCTTTCTTTCTCTTCTTTTTTTTCCTTCGACGAATTGAAGCTATGACCAATGGCCCCCTAGCTGAATAGGCGTAAGAAAGCTACCTGAAAAAAAGGCAAGGTGCACCTTGGATTGAACTCGACGAATTGCGTTTTGCCAGATATATTTTTTTAGAAAGATTCCCATTAAAAAATAGAAAGAATCAAAATAGAAACTAAATACTAAATCAAGGCGCATACGCGGGAAGGGGGCCTTACTACTTCTTCATTCAGGGGGGGGAGACTAGCCTCATGACTTCCCACTGGGCGAGAGGTGCACCTAACCCACCTACCCACTCATCAATCACGGTGTTCAGCTGACTTGCACTGGTAGACCCCTATTGTATTGGAATTAGGCGCCCATCTTTTGACTGTTGTCAACTAATCTCTTCAATGTTAGATTCTACTCTATGTTAGAACATTTCTGTGAATGCTATTCTGATCTAAGTGGTCTTATTCTGTGTCCCGTGCTAGGAAGCATTACTCCTCTTTTCATTCCAAATTCAAGAATACGACCGATACGATTGATTGGTCTGTGCGCCTCTCTTATTACTTTTTTGTATTCCCCTGTTCTTCGGATACAATTCGATCCTTCTACGGCCAAATCTCAATTTGTGGAAAGCCTTCGATGGCTTCCTTATGAAAACATCCATTTTTATTTGGGTATAGACGGTATCTCTTTATTCTTCGTGATATTGACCACATTTCTGATCCCTATTTGCATTTTAGTGGGTTGGTCTGGTATGAGAAGTTATGGGAAAGAGTATATTACAACATCTCTAATTCGTGAATTTCTAATGATCGCCGTGTTCCGCATGCTGGATCCTCTACTATTCTATGTTCTTCCCGAAAGCGTGCTAATCCCTATGTTGTGCGGAGCTGAGCATCTTATATTCGCTGGGATCAAGCTTTTCCTCTGCAGGGGCCTTGTGCAGTAAACCCCCTACGGGCGGTCGTCCGTCGTCGTAAAGTAGTCCCCGCGAAGCTTTCGGGAAGAGGGGTAGTCTTGTGTGTAAGCATAGCATTTCTGGTCGAACCCACCCAACCCAACTAAGAAGAACCGAACCTGAAAAACACATCTTTTTCCTTTGGGGAGGGTACTCCGAGTAGTGGGTACCTCGTAGGACCTCGACCCGCCTACTCGGGTCTTGTATGGATATGCAGGAAGGGGTGCTCCTAGGTGTGTGTAGGGGTTGTGTTTGTTCGCGAGAATGGATTCCTCGTCAAGTCAGTTTGGGGGGTGTGGACACACTTGCGCGAATTCGGGTAACAGCTACAAGGGAGAAAGAAAAAGGAAACTGTACCCGACCAGGGATGGACGTAAACTCGTAAGCTACCGAGGGTAGGGATAATCGTCCAGGTCTTATTGTGAAAGAAAAAAGCCGCCCCGCCACAGCAGGCGGGTTGCTTCCTCTGTCGTCGCCGGGGAGCTCTTGGCGAGGAGACCTTAGGATAAGTTGCTAAAACAAACGGGGGGGGGGGGGGGGGGGAGGATCGACCCGTTCAGTAGAATTCCGAAGAAAGACTGTTGGCAGCAGGTGGAGACATTTCTTTTGCCCCTTAAAAAAAGAAAAAAAAAAACGAAATGCGGGCAGGGTGGAGCTCGGCAGAGGGTTCGAGAATAGGGTAGGGTCCAGTTCTTAAGATTCAGATAATAAAAAAGTTCCAAACCTTTATGCATGCACCTCCGTACAAGTGCTGCGTACAAGTTCCGGCCAGGATGATCGGGAAAGATCAAACCAATTTGAACCGCTCACATCACAGTAGTAGTAGCGTAAAGGCCGTAAGCCGGGGGGCGGCCATAACATAAAGCTATTACTTTCACACCTCTCTCTCTCTTTATCTATAGATATCTAAAAAGAGAGAGATCCGCTACGTGAGCAACCCGACTGTGCGTTACATGTGCTCTACAGGCTGCACTCCTTCTTTCTTCCCCCTTTTTTCTTTTGATTTGGAAGACGGGCGTTGCGTTTGGTTCGAAAGGCATGGTTTTCAGTATGTCTCCAGATAGGCCCCCCACTAGTCCGGCTAGCTAGTGAGTGGTTCTTTCGGGCGGGAAGCAGGCCGGGCCCTACGGGCGGGCATCCCCCACAACGCAAGCAGCATTGTTCGCCACCACCCGAGAAGCAAAAGATTATAGAGTCCAGGCTGAAAATACATGCATAGATAGTGGTCTAATGACAAGGCCGACGACGGAAGCTCGGGACGGAGCCGTATGATGCGGAAGTCTCACGTACGGTTCCCCGAGAAGGGAGTGGCTACCTACTGGAGCTTCGACCAATCACCACCGGTCAATTCCGCTTTGGGGCCACCCCTTACTCTACCATTATTATAGGGGTATGGGGTTCGAGACAAAGAAAGATCAAGGCAGCATATCAGCTTTTCCTTTATACTTTACTTGGATCTGTTTTTATGCTATTAGCTATTCTGTTGATTCTTTTCCAAACAGGAACCACCGATTTACAAATTTTATTAACCACAGAATTTAGTGAGCGGCGCCAAATCTTTCTATGGATTGCTTTTTTCGCCTCTTTCGCCGTCAAAGTGCCTATGGTACCAGTTCATATTTGGTTACCCGAAGCTCATGTAGAGGCACCTACGGCAGGATCCGTCATCTTGGCGGGAATTCTTTTAAAATTGGGAACCTACGGCTTTTTAAGATTTTCAATACCCATGTTTCCTGAAGCGACACTTTGTTTCACTCCTTTCATTTATACTTTAAGCGCGATTGCTATAATATATACTTCCTTGACCACTTTAAGACAGATCGATCTTAAGAAGATCATTGCTTACTCCTCAGTAGCTCATATGAATCTGGTGACTATTGGTATGTTTAGTCTGAACATACATGGAATTGGAGGTAGCATTCTACTGATGTTAAGTCATGGACTGGTTTCTTCAGCCCTTTTTCTATGTGTTGGTGTTCTATATGACCGACATAAGACTCGACTTGTTAGATATTACGGAGGTTTAGTGAGCACCATGCCGAATTTCTCTACCATTTTCTTCTTTTTCACTTTGGCCAATATGAGTTTACCTGGTACTAGCAGCTTTATCGGGGAATTTCTCATCTTAGTAGGAGCTTTCCAAAGAAATAGCTTAGTAGCCACATTAGCAGCTTGGGATGATTTTAGGCGCGGCGTATTCCCTTTGGCTATATAATCGTGTGGTTTCTGGGAATTTAAAACCGGATTTCCTCCATAAATTCTCCGATCTAAATGGTAGAGAAGTTTTCATATTTATACCTTTTCTTGTTGGAGTTGTTTGGATGGGTGTTTACCCCAAAGTGTTCCCGGACTGCATGCATACATCCGTAAGTAACTTAGTGCAACATGGAAAATTTCATTGAGAGGAATCAGCAAAGAAAAGAAAAAGGGTCAACATCTTAATGTGTATTTGAGAGATTGTCCTCGGGCTGAAGAGTGCCCACATCTAAATAAAGTATGAAAAAAATTCTAAAAATAAGCGAGAACTTCTTTTTCATTTTGGCAAAAAAAAAGAAAGCTCAATATAGGAATTTTTTTTTGGGGGGGGGGGGGTGGTCCACCGACAGGGACAACTGCCAGCAATTGAAAGAAAGTTGCGAACAGACAAAATGAGGATGTTTGACACCTCGATTGTCCCGAAGCCCTCTCATGCGAATTAAATCAACTTAGTCAATGTTTTGTCCGGTTTTACTGAAGGCAAAAAGAGCCTTAAATTGTCCAGCACCTTCGCGCGCATATGTACATTCCGTCGTTAAAGTGCTCCTACCTTTCCTTTTCAAGGAGAAGCGGTTGAGAGCAATCGAGAAGAGCTACTCGACTCAAAGACGAGAGGAAGCGAGTGAAAAGGAAGGATAGGGGGAGGAAGATGACTATCTAAAGCCGATAGTCCAGTAGGTCCTTGTAAGGCGAGTGGAAGGAAGTGACTCGACCGATAGGTTGAGGAAGTCGGGCAGGTCTGGAGGTAGTGCCTCCTAAGAGAGATGATAACTGCACCATTCAAGATCAATGCTTGCATCCGGAGATAGATGGGCGAAAGATGGACGAAAGCCCTTGAAAGTGGAACTGATTCTTATCTGGTTGTTCAAAGCCTGCCTACTTTTGATGACATGAGATTCAAGACCCCCTTAAATAAAGTAAAGGCAGCTGATCCCGATTTCCTTGATCCTTCATCTGGCTGGGCTGTCGATAGAGTAAGCTGGATGTGCTAGTCGATCTTGTAACCCACGAAAGCTCAAGAAAGAGAATGTCCTCTCAAGGCCGGTCTTTCAACCGCCTCCTTTAAAAATCACCTGGCATTCCTCTAGTTAATCTGCCGCGGGGTAGGGAGGTCCCTCTCTAGTTCATAACCTTTCTTCCAAAGCCTCCCCCGATTCTACTTTTGGCAGGCCATGGCGCGGATAAAAGCTTATGGGTTTTCTCCTGCTTATTCATTAGGGCGAGTGGATGTCAATGGAGGGGATCATAGTCTTTCAACTCATCTGGAATATCACGGAGCAGCTTCGTGCCCCTGTTCCGGTCCCCGATGCAGCCCCGTCATCAGTAGCTAAAACCAAGGTCGGCCCTCCCCCATAAGGCCCCGGAAGTTGTATCTTATTGAGTGGACTTATCAGCATCACGCTTCAAAAAAAGTGTCCAACTCTGCGCGTGACTCGCATTGGCAACTTTATCCCACCCTACATCAGCCGGTGTGTGTGAGCTTCGCTCCTTATAGCTATAGTTCTACACCGCCGCCGGCCACTTTCGTTCCTCTACCGTATCCATTGATGGGATTTCTTCTCGACTGGCGTATTACGCACTCGGGCCAATCTACTACACGCTAATAATGGTCTTTTGGATTGAATATCCTACAAAAATGGAAAGTGGTTGGCCGTTCGATCGAGTCCATCCCTTGAAGTCGTACCCTCCCAGGATGCATGAGTCTTCCGCCGATTGACAGAAATGCCGATTAAGCAATTCCTCCCATCCCGATAAAGGGAGTCACCCGTGATTCGATAGTTCCATTTTCCGCCGATGCAGGCCGATTGGGATCCCAGCAGTCAAACCACTATCTTCGTTCCTCACCCTCCTTCCAATCAAATCTCTTCTAAGGTGCCCGGAGGCAGGGGAAACAAAGGAGGGATTGATCGACCAACTTGAACAGATCCATAACCTGGTTCCATCTGTCCTGAATGAGGGAATTAAGGCGGGTATAGTCGAACTGGTTGATTCTAGGGTGATAAGCAGCTGTATCCGTATCAAGCCTACCATCTCTTCTCACGAAAGTCTTTCCACCCCGTCTCCGAATTGAAATATCTGTGGCCCTGCTTCAAAGCCCATCTACACACTCCAGCTGCCTCCTTTTGAGCTAGTCAAGCAGGCGTTGAACACGGACTGAGACTCTCCCGCCCCTTCGACAGCAATTCCTGCACTTGACGTCGGATCTCCTCATTCCCAAATGGGGATAAGCGAGAAGCCGCTTTGCAGGGTAGACTCACTCCTACCTACAACTAAATCTGCTTCTATATCCTCCTCTTAGGGGGTAATCAAGCCGGAAGAGTGTTGCAGAAAGATCTGCACTTCCCTTTTACAACATAGGAGGGAGGGGGCCTCCTTCCTAAAAAAAAAAGCCTTTCCGATTGCCTCAGCCCTTATCTCTTAAAGCTACGGCATCCCACCGATCCTCGGCTCTGCTAGTTGGCTTTGCTATCAAGGCATAGCATTCTATGGACTCTTCCACCACGTCCAGAAATGCTATGCCAACACCCTTTCTCCTTAGCCAACCAAAGTCTTCTGATGGCAATAACCGCGTTTGCCGTTCAAAGTCAACCGGTGTTCTCCCTACGCAGGTAACACCCTACTCGTATTACCACGGTCTTCCGAGTAGGATATGTAATACATAGGGACGACCTCACACCAGACGTCCTGCTTGAACTTCCCCAGCCCCAACTGATCCACCATCTCCGTGGACGCTATGTTATCCGAACTCCCAGCATCAATGATCATCTTTGCACTGTCCAATTCGGACATAGATTCGGAATACAGCCTTCCGTCTCCTCCTCCTTTCTGCTGGCGTTGGCTCACGTTGCCACACAATCTAACGACAGCGAAACAGTCTCCTCTCCTAAGCTTCAGAACCCCCGCTATGTTTCCGACTTTCACTTACCTTTAGAGCTTCCCGGGCTCTAGGCTCCACAACGTGCACTCTTCCATCTTCAGCTGGTCTATTCTGCACTCCCCCAGCAGCATTCGTTCATCTGAACATTGGGGCAGTAACGAGAAAAATGCCCCACTCCCCCACATTCATAACAGTTACCGGATCTCCTCTGCAGCAAGCTCTGCTGGCCTCGCGCTCCAAACTGATGGCGTCTCGACGTTCTCCTTGAAGCCGTCCTGTCGCTATCCCCCTTTAAGAAGTTTGTAAAAAGGCTCAAGTTTTTTGGCTTCCTATAATAGAAACCCCTCCTAGGTTGTGGCAACTTTCTACTCCTCCTGAGCTGTCTTGTCGTAAAAAAAAGAAAATTGCTTCGAGCATCCGGCTTCACCACCGCTGCCTGCTCTCTCCTTCTTCGGCACTTCCCAGTCCAAAACAGACCTGATCTTCTCTTGATCCATCTGAATCACACCCTTGCTGATCCAATGGCCAAGAAATAGCACTTTAGTCTGAGTACCCTTTCACGTACAGCCTCTTTTCCTGCTACACCCGGAACACTGTACTCAGGGTTCCAAACCTCCAGTGAGTGACTATAAACGATTATGTCATCGAGGTTTTCCTGGTCAAGGTAAGGCTTTGAGTTATCCGTTTAAGTGCGGAACAAGACCTGAATTAGGATGATATTCATAGAGCGGTTACTCTTTGTGTACGTTATGGAGTCTCCACTCCATGTTGAAAGCTCTTTCAAATAGCATGAGCGTTGAAAGTCTTCAATTAGACTAGAGCGTTAGATTCTTTTTTTTTTTTTTT
Organism: Lactuca serriola; assembly: GCF_051521515.1. NCBI lineage: Eukaryota > Viridiplantae > Streptophyta > Magnoliopsida > Asterales > Asteraceae > Lactuca > Lactuca serriola. The sequence continues at coordinate 171,414,063 of NC_136414.1, forward strand.
TTTTTACTTCTTTAAAAGGGGAATGAATGGAATGAAGAAAAGAAAAGAAGAGAGGAGGAAAGTGGTTCACTGGAGTTTGTCTCTTGAAAATGGTTATTATCTTGAAGGTCTTTTTCTCTATTTTCTTTCATGGTATTAAAGCCAACAAACAAGAGAATTAGGGTGTTAAAAAAAGAACCCCAAACCTGCTTGTTTAGAGAATAAAACTGTTCCTGTCTGCTTTTTCTTTTTTGATTGATTTTATGACCGATAGAAATGGAAACTTTTTTATTAGATGCCCTATACCCACCCTCTTTGGTAGATCCTAACACGAATTATGTACACTACACAATGAGGATCACAATCATTGATACAGTTTGGATACCAAGCTATCTTATCAATATATTTACAAAAAAGCCTTCGATGTAGTGATGAAATTGTGATACATAATCAATCCTATTTGTTTTGTTCATTACTAAAGAATCCTATAAAATCTTTCTCTTTACCCTTTGAATTACTCATATATATATCCTATGAATTTCATTTCGCACCGGAAACTATTATAGGAGAAGTTCGAATCCGTTCCGTTCGGATATTGATCGGTCTTGGTTTGACATGGTTTACGCGTTACTGGTTCCCGGAAGAGTTAATATCTCCATTAGCTAAACCCTTTCTTATTCTTACCTTGCCTTTGGACTCGTATTTTGTTCGTACACAATCAACGGAGGCCTCCCCGACATATCTTGCAACGTCTTCAATAGCATGCTCTTACTTCGTCTTTCCCTTAATAAGTCATCAAATTTGGTGCTTTTTGATCCCCAGTTGCTATGGGGAACAAAGGACGAAATACAATCGATTCCTCCATTTAAGTGGTTCTCGCTTCTCCTTGTTCCTGTTCCTAACTCCTCCCCGGGTAGTTCCCAATGTTTGGCACTTTCCATACTTGATGGGTGCAACATCAACAAATTCGCTCATGATCAAGTTACAACCTAAGATCTATGACCATATTATGTTAACTGTTCGTATTTCGTTCATTCCATCGGTATGCTCCCAGGTACCTGTAATTGTGATCCGTTTGCCAGAACCAAGGGGTCTTTCTGTGGAAACCTCCACGAACAATCGTCGTTTTTTGATGGTTTTTCCGCTTCTCACAGCTGCTCTTTCCACACCTCCGGATATCTGGTGCCAAATCGTCGCCCCTTTCCTTATTTTTTCGATAATAGAGTTGGCTATCTCTGTGGCATCGATTGTACAAGTTCGTGAAGAGGGCTGGACGAGTGGAATGAGGGAGAGCGGCTCGATCGACAAAAAAGAATAGTAGCCCCCTAGAACCTGGCAAAGTCATTATCATTATCAATGAATTCCCGAGCAATTCTCAACCAACATATGCGATTCATTCCCGTAAAGATTCTAACACACAGAAGACTCCTTACCTTAGGAGCGGGATGAGTGATACATCCGGCGAGCGCCGGTGAAGAACACAAGGAAAGCAGGAGCTCGGGTATTGATATATTCCATCAATAGAAAGGAGGCAGACTGGTAATAAGGCCGACCGCATAGGGGGAGGGAACCGAAAAGCTAAGCTTTGCGGAGCGGACCAATCTTCCGTACCGCCCCCCTGACTCTCTCCCTATAAAAAAAGCCTGCGGGAAGCGCGAAGAGCTAAGCCACTAATGTCGTGGCGAAGGTTATACCTCGGAAAGTCCGCGAAGTTAAGGTTTTGTATGTATTATATCCTTTTGATCGAGCGACAACTTCTAAGGAAGGTCTTCATTCCCCTTTTAAAGAAGTAAAAAAAAAGTTAGGGAAGGGAAATGGAGAGAGATAAAGTTGCAGAAGTGCTTCTAGATCTCATGGAATAAGGCATAATTTAGAACAAAACTTTCCATCTCTTGCTTTCATAGAAAAAAAATTTATGAAAATCCCGATTACATTACCGCAGGCCAAAATGAAATTTTGAAAAGCAAGCCAGAGAAAAGCATCGTTGAGATAATACCTTTCATCCTAATCTCATCTACTGAAAAAGGGGCCCTCTTGATCACCTGAAGAGATTTTTAGGCAGAATTGGCATAATTATTACCGTGAGGATTGAGCTGCCAAAAGATATTATCCTCCCTATCAAAAAAGCAAAAATAAAGTATTCTGAAGCCAAATGCTTTTGGATGGGTAGTTGAATAGAGGGATAAATCCTTTTTTCTCCTTCATATTGAATGTAGTCTATCACTTTGAGATCATGAGAACCTTGTGAATTGATATAAATTATGGCATGCATCTCTGAGTAGAGTGGCATGGCCAAACATCATCCCAGAAACGAATCAGCTTACCATTGCCCAACCAAAGTCTAGCCCAAGTTCTGCCTGAAAGTCTTTCTGTATCAAATAAGACCTTTCTAGATGCAGGATATTTAAGAGGTGGGTTGGTCAATCCATTTTTTCCATTGGAGAGGTACTTAGCAGCCAAATATGCGCACCGTGGCTTTTTATTTTCCTTTGGAAATAGCCATAGCCACTTCATAAGAAAGGCTGACTTGGTTGAAGTCCACCTCCTTCGTTAAGGTGATTAAAAAAATCCAGACCATAAAAAGAAAAAAAAGATTTTCTTTTTTGTATGGGATGCTAGTAAGGATGAACATGACGAGGTCTTATTTCATTACTTTTTTTTATTTAAATTCAAACATATCTATCTCAATCTTGTGGAAATTTTATCTTCAAATAACATTTGAAGGAGTAGGGAAGGCTACTCTTGGAATTAGGATTATGGTGGGGTCATAAGAGATGGAAATAGTGCTGTCATGTGGAATTGAACAGAGATCCCTTCTAGGGATCAAAGATGCAAACTTTGCAGAAGCAGAAACTCTCCTGCATGGCCATGGTTTTGTCCAAACTCTTGATTCTTTTCAAGTCATCATATCAAACAAAAAGGGGTTCTCTTAACTTAGATGGACGAATGGTAATAATCAAGAACCTAGGCGCCTATGCTTTATCCTGAGAAAACATTTCTCAATCTATGTTGAGTTCAAATTCATCATGTGAAGAGGGAAGGGACTCATTTAGCTGACCGTCAAGCTAACTTGGGTGTTAGGCTGCAGTCTTGTAGTCAGTGGACGGGAGGTCTTCCATTCCAGAAGAGATTGTAATTTCACTCTTTCCCCCACTTCTCATCTCTCTGTGGGACTTGTTCCCTCTTCAACTCAGCGTAGATAGGCATTTTTATTGAGAATGTAAAGATCCCACCTTACCTTAAAAAAAAAGTAGCCGAGCCGAAGGAGCTGTCACAAATAGAATTTGAGTACCACGGGGAAAAGCTAGCTGGATAAACAAGACAGGGATCACCCGCTCGGCAATGCTACCTTGGGGAGGAGACAAAAGACTTTAATATAACAATGGAAACTCATATTCTAAAGCTTTTTCGATATATGAACAAGATTACTATGGAAGAGTTGGTGAACATTGTTCTGACTCATAGCTCTAAGATGACTAGCATGAATGAGCCAGCTTCAACACCACCTAGACTCTTAATCATAGACAGACTTGCGACCTCAACATAAAAGGATGAGCCTGGTCTGTCTATTTGTACGCATTGGCTTAATTCACTCCTAACCTCCCGTAAAGAACACATAATGAAAACAGCCTGGTAAGGCTGTACAAGGGGAAGGGCTTTGATAAGAAAGAGTTTGGGGGTGTCCCGCTTAGTTAACAAACATCGAGTTTAAATTAAAGTCGAGGCAGCATGGATACGAGACTCTTTAAGTGAAGTTTGGGAAAATTATGGTTTTCTATCTTCATATTTAAAAATGGGAGAATCACCAAGGCCTTTCAGGGATTCGGCGCCCCCCCCCCCCCCCCAAGCTAGACGCTTCACCTACCTGGCCCCAGATAGAATGAGTTTTCCTAGCCCTAGTCTTACTAAGAGGTTGAATTGCTCTATAGGATAGTAGGCGAATGAATCGCATTAGTGCGATTTGGCTCGCTGAATCGCCCAGCGAACAAATAACCTCCTTGCTTTCTTAAAAAAAAAGCAGACCCGCGCGAATCGCGTCTTCGATCTTGCATATAAATAAATGAAAAAAATCTTTATTTATTTATCAACCGGGTCAACTGACGCCAGCATCACCACTACGAAAACTCAATTTCCTTAGTCCTTTTTCTGTGAAACAAAGCCAAGCCTTTTCCGCCTTCCATCCTGCGTTTCCCTGCTTGAGACTCTTTTTCTTAGCCCAGTCATGAACCACCTGGTTGGAGCCATGGTCTACCCAGCAGTGCTTCATATCCTCCTTGCTCTTTGTCTAAGATTGGACTAAAGGTACCAAAGAAGGCAGACTTTTTTCTTGTTTTTCTTTTGTCTAAGAAGCCCGTAGGTTGTACGCCAGCCATACGTAGCTGGAACTGTGATGGCCACAATGCTTAGCTATTGCCGATCCCCAAGACGCCTTTGGTTGAATGTTCACACCTGATCCACCGTCTGCACTTCCTACATTCACTCCCGGAAATTGAAACAGGAAAACAGGAATTGTAACCTCCCGGTCTGCTGTAGTCAGCCTCACGGTGTGCCTGACTGGCGAGTCTGCCGTCTCCACGGCTTTCCCTTTTTCGGGCTGCTCCTCAAGCCTGCGAGTGCCAATCTTCGCTTGGGCCGGCTCTGAGGCTCTACCCTGGCTTTTCATTGGTTTCTCCCAGGGGCCTTTATCGTATCGCGCGCATCTTCCAGCAATCGGGGGAGGCCCCGAGTACATAGACGGGGCGGTCCTGGGGATGAAAGTACATTCCCTCGT
>NC_136414.1:173283812-173458812 GCF_051521515.1 Lactuca serriola
GTTAATGTTAAATACTTACAGTTAAATCTTAAAACACATGATTATAAAAATAAAACTAGAAGTAACTGACAAAAATATATTTATTTTAATAATCATTTCTTTTAACATGTTCAAGTATTTACAAGAAATAAATAAATAAATAAATAAATATATATATATATATATATATATATATATATATATATATATATATATATATAGAGAGAGAGAGAGAGAGAGAGAGAGATGTGGGTTCAATTGAGAAAATAAAAAAAGGTTGAGAATGGGGGAATCATTCTCAGCCACTCATTTATCTAAGCATAAAAATACACGGTGGCAAACTCGTAAATATGTTAATAACCTTCAATGTCAAATACGTAATTATAGAGAATTCGATAACTGTTCGTTCATCCTCAAAATTTCTCCTCCAGCTTTCAACAATCATCCAAATTTTTTCAACTAAACCATCATCAATGTCATCCAGTGTTAATCAATCATCAATATTCGTAGCTGAGAGGTTCGTCGTTCAAGACAAATTCGCAACCCAAATTCATCAATTTCATCGATTTGTTAAAGTTTAGAACTGGAATTTCCCAGATTCGCAAACGAAATCAGTTGGAATCGGAATTTCTTCGCTGTTCATGAAATTGGAATCGAAGTTCTGGACTCGCAGTCACGGTCGACATTGAAGGACTCAGAATCGGTACTCACAGGTTCCTAATCGGATTTTTGGAAATCAAAATCAAAATGAGAAATCGATCAAACATAGGTGTCGCATCTGAAGTCGAAATCGGAAGTATATGATGATTTGGAATTGATAACTTGATGTTTTTAACATTTTTAAAATAGTTAACTTGTATGCACTCCAACTGTTTGATGAAATGCATAAACTAAATTACCACATTATATTCATATATGAATATGTTTTTTCACTTGAATCTGTATATGATTACTAAAACAAAAAAAACGAATATGCAAGTCTGTATGTTATTCATATGTGAATAACATATAAAAATTATATATATTTGTGAAAACACATTGTAATATTCATATGTGAATATACTATGTAATATTTATAAGTGAATATATAATCTAATTTTTACAAGTGAATATACTATGTAATATTCACATGTGATATACCATGTAATACTATGTAATATTCATATATTAAAATATTATCTAATATTCATAAGTGAATATATCATCTAATATTCACAAGTGAATATACTATGTAATATTCACAAGTGAATGAATCGTCAAATATTTAAATATGAATATACTATGTTTAGTATATGCTATATTCATATATGAATGATACTTAAAATGTAAAAAAAAAAATTAATCATAGTTTTTGTTCATAAGTGAATAACGAATGTACTGTAGAAAAAACTTGATTTATTTTTATTCACTTATGAATAACGATAGCTGAAAATATAAAAAAAATAAATTTTTTATTTTATTTTAAAACTATATCAATATGGATATCTATTTGTAGAGAATAAAAAATCATAAATTTTGGTATATTTAAAATAATTTTTCGATAAAAATAGCTTCTTAAAAATTAAAAAAAACGAAAAAGACTATGTTTTTGTATATATTAAGGTAATGTTTAGCGTAGTTTAAGGAAACATGTTTTGTTTGAAAACACATGTTTATTCTTTTCCCATTTCTGCTGGTACGACGGAGACTTTTGCGGCAAAAATAAATGAGTGACTGAGAATGATTCCCCCATTCTCAACCTTTTTTTTATCAATTGAACTCTCCCATATATATATATATATATATATATATATATATATATATATATATATATATATATATATATATATATATATATATATATATATATATATATATATATATATATATATACCAAATTATCTCATGAACGTTGACATAAATGCAATTGCACTTTGCTAAGGACATGAGCATGCAAAAATATTTTAAGGGAAATGGACTTAATAAGGTAATTATTTTTTTCTTGTACACATCTAGGTAACGAACTTTTTGAAAGTGTTCACATATGACCATTATTAGTGGTTGTAGCAGGTTACATGGTCATATGTGAACACTTCCAAAAAGTTTGTTACCTAGATGTGTACAAAAAAAAGATTCTTACCCAGACGTGAACACACCGAAAAGGTAAAAGTAAATTACACTAATGGTCCCTGTAGTTTGGGTAATTTGTGCATTTGGTCTCTAACTTATGTGAACACTTCCAAAAAGTTTATTACCTAGATGTGTACAAAAAAAAAGATTCTTACCCAGACGTGAACACACCGAAAAGGTAAAAGTAAATTACACTAATGGTCCCTGTAGTTTGGGTAATTTGTGCGTTTGGTCCCTAACTTAATTTGTAACTTGGATGATCCCTACTGTTTATTCTTGTTATGCGTTTGGTCTCTATTTTACCTCAAAAGACTATTGTGCCCTTTTTTAATTTATTTTTTAATTAATTTTCTTATTTATGTATTTATTTTTTATATATTTTAAAAAATTAATAGGTCCCACATCAACGTCTTCGGTCTTCAATATCCCTTCTTTTTTCGGTCAATCACTCTGGCGAACCAACCCCACAACCCAATGTCTCTTCGTTGAATTTTCCACCACCACAACCCAATATAAGGGTTGTGGGGCTGGTTCGTCAGAGTTGAAGGACCGAAAAAAGAAGAGATAGTGAGGACGTTGATGTCATTAAAAATGAAAAGGAAAGAGAAGTTGAGGAAGATGAGAGATGAGATGGTGACTGGTGGGACCGAGCTTAAATTTCTCAGATGTGGTTTCAGGTTTAGGGTGAGGAGAAACAAATATGTGGGGTCTATTCATTTTTTAAAATATATAAAAAAAATAAATACATAAATAAGAAAAATAATTAAAAAAAAAGGCACAATAGTCTTTTGAGGTAAGATAGAGACCAAACGCACAACAAAAATAAACATTAGGGATCATCCAAGTTAAAAAATAAGTTAGGGACCAAACACAAAAATTACCCAAACTATAGGGACCATTCGTGTAAGTTACTCATACCTTTTCGGTTTGTTCACATCTGAGTAACTATCTTTTTTTGTACACATCTAGGTAACGAATTTTTTTGGAGTGTTCACATATGATCATTATGACCGAATGTAACCTGCTACAGCCGGTCATAATGATCATATGTGAACACTTCCAAAAAGTTCGTTACCTAGATGTGTACAAAAAAAAAGATAGTTATCCAAATGTGAACAAATCGAAAAGTTAATTACCTTATTAAGTCCATTTACCATATTTTAATCTTTTACTTTTATACCATGTCAGGCTACATAATTACCAATCAAATGTTTAAAACAATAAAAAAAGGGGAAAAACTTAAAAAAAAAAAAAAAAACCCCTATATATTATACCCAAATGCTTAGAAAAACCCTTTTATATATATATATATATATATATATATATATATATATATATATATATATATATATATATATATATTTGTACACATTAACAATTATTATTTCTAATTTGATTGTTTTCAATCTTTGTGACCGGTTAGCCCAAAGCTACCGGTAACACAACTTTTGTACGCATTAATCATTATGCATTAACCAATATTCATCATCATCTTCATCCGGACCTATTGAACTGCCGAACACCACCACCCTGCCGTCTCTGCTGCTGTATTTTTCGGTTCATCCCCACCCCCGAGATCACCACTGCTACCCAACCACGAACCACCATTAATCGAAACCCACAACTCATATCCTCCATTCTGTTTTGCCGAGAACCAAAGAAAAGACAGAAAAATAGTTGTTTTCCTTGTGGTTTCAGATGAACAAAAATGAAAAAAGAAAAAAAAATCACAGAACAGGAGACCATCACCCTCGTAGAGCCCACTGTTCATCATCTCCTTTGTTTCAAACCTCTAAACTTGCAACAAAAACTGGAAAACAAAACCCAAACAGGAAGAAAAAAGACGAATCACAAAACAGAACAAGAAAATAATAAAAGAAATTTGAGAATTTCTTTTTGTATATTGTTGCTACCTGTGACAACCCTATTTTTCCCAAAAAGCATTATAAACACTCGAAAGCTAAAAACAACGAAATTAACCTCGAAAATAAAGTGTTCAAGTATCTAAGTTGGGATGCATCGAATATTAGATATCATGCCAAGGTTTCCAAAAACATAAAGAACGCTCAAAACCGGGTTACATTGAAGAAATTATAACCACTCGTATATTTACGACGCGACGTTAAAACATTTTTTTTGACGTAAAAAGTAGAATCTCAATAAAATGCATTTTTAAGCCTTAAGTATCTAAACAAAAGTCGTAGATCTCGTTGAAAGGTGAACGTACATAAAAGGATCGCCCAAATTGGACCTCGTATGAAGAAGTTACGAATTTTCAAAGTTTCGTAACAGTAGTAGAGGGCTAAAAAAAAAAAACTCGGATTGAAGATCGAGTGTTATTTAGCTAACGCAACCTAAACGAAAGTTGAAGATCTCCTCAGTAGTAATAAAACAATAAAAAGACAAACGAAAACCGACGTCGAATAAAGGACCTATGAATTTTTAACGAACTTTAGGAGGCCCGGCCTATTAAAAATATATCATTAAAAATAAAGTCAAAACTAGCCGACGGAGTCTAAAGGAAAGTTGTAGAGCATAATCTCACCTACGCGTGGATATAAAGAACGCGAAAAACGGAGCTCGTACGCAAAAGTTACGGAATTTAGAAGTCGGAAGCAGGGATTACGCCCCGCGTACTCTGGGAGTACGCCCCGCGTACTAGACCCAGAGTCGAGTCCCATCGGCCCGCCCAAGCTACGCTTAACTAGCCAGGAGTCGTAAGCCATGACGCCATATTACGCCCAGCGTAACGACGTACGCGCCGCTCCAAAATTACGCCCCGCGTACTCACTCTTCCAGCACTATAAATAGATGGCATGAGCTCGAGTCTTTGCACACCTTTCTCAAATCCCCAGTTACTCTCACACACTTCCAAGCACAAGAAGCTATCCCGACGACCTCGGTTTCCGCACTCGAGCCCCGACGAAAGATTTACGCTGCAGAGATTCCCGAAGAGCCCGACGACGCAACCATCCGCGGACGAAGTTCTGCTCAACCCTAGCCTCTCTCTTCGAAACGAGTGAGTTCATACCCCTACTTTTCAATTCTTTTCACATTTTAGGGGGGGAAATACAAGTACATTACAAATCAAAGTATTATTTTTATAATATCGTTCTTATAGAGTGTTGATACAAAAATAACTTTATGTTTTAAAGGGATATTATATCACCAAGTTATTATTACCAAATGGGAACATACTTTTGACAAACTATAATGAGCATAGTATTCAAGTGATTCATACATTTTACATATACATCTCGACAAATGAAATGCTTTCAAAAGAAGTACAGTCTTTTATCATCGTAAATCTGTTTATACCTAGTAATGTGAGACAGCTTCACGTACGTTCGAGTATGCATTATTAAGTCCTGTATTATATACCATAATCCCTTGTAGGGGGAGCGTGATACTTGTGTATAGATCTATACGGGATTGACAATCCCACACCTAAGCTGTTAGCTACAGCTAGGCCGGCGGGCCTGGGGTGACAAATGTCATAACAGTTCCAACGCCTGAAGAACGTTGTTACAGGCCAACAATGTCATTAGCATGGTTATAAAACTCACATAAAAGTATAAAAACAAGTTAGATTTACGAGATTCATACATGCATTTCAGTTTTCCATTTTATTGTTAATACAAATGTTATCACTATTATTCAAGCATGGAAAACACTAATGCACTCTAACACGGGAAACTTTTCAAATCATCTATAGAAAATATTGGATTTTCTGAAAACCTCGTTCATCGATTTACTATCAAAAAGGACATACTTTTCAATGCAAAACACTTATGAACTCACCAACTTAATTGTTGACACTTTTTCGAAACCACTTGTATTTCTCAGGGAATCAGTAATACAGGTAACTACCAGCTTTTGGAGAAGGAAACACTAAAGATGTTTTATTATTGAACATTTATCATCTCATTGTAATATTCTTTTGCTATTATGTATAACGCAACAACATACGTTTTCATTATATATGTGATGGTTGTGTTACTTTCTTTACAATATTCAATGGTTGTGATACTACGTGAAGTCATCCACCCCCGAATGTTTCCGCCATTCTGGTTTGGGGGTGTGACAGATTGGTATCAGAGCATTGTTTATAGTGAACTAAGTATATCGAACCACATACGATATACAAACTATAAATGCAAAGGGGACCAAAAACCCTCTGGTGAAGCATTTTCATGAACAAAATACATTCTTTTAAAGATATACATTTTTACAAGCATGCATAAATCTCGTATCATAACAAGTTTTACTAAAAAGTATTACGGCAAGTTACGACACTACGATTGAGCATCGGGGTATGTAATCATGTCGAGAATAAATATAGCCTGATCAACTATATTTATCCTGGATTTGACCAACGTACGTCGAGGAATGGTCGTAGTGGACAACAAGCCGAAAACTTACCAAATACAAAATTGTTCTAGTTTCGCCAAGTTGAAATAGTATAGAAGTATTATTAAAAATAGTTGTACAATAAAAATTATAGTTAAAAATAATAAGTCGCTAAATAGAAATTTCTTTTCTTATAACGTTCTCATACATCTATCCTAGTACAGACAAATGGCCGGGTTCCATTTACCAGGAGATCCCTACTACCCAAACCAAGGCAACGGCGGTTGGATAGAAGAAGACCCGGAGGAAGACCCAGAGGAAATCGAAGAAGAGGTCGAGGAAGAATTCGAAGTCGAAGTCGGAGAGGAGTTCGAAGTCGACGAAGAGATCGTGGAGATTTCTAGCGGGACAGACTCCGAGCCAGAAGTGTACAACCCTCCCATCCCTCATCCTCCCGTAATCAGACCAGATCAACCGGGACCCCTCCCCATCTGGGGAAGCCACCTCTACTACTGGAGCCGCCAACAAGGTGTACGCCCTCCATTCGGCATGTGTCGGGATTTTTACAACGTCAGTGGGGGAGGCTCAGCAGATCGAGCACTTCCTGTCGTCGTGAATGCTATAGCTAACCAGAACTACCAGGCGGACCAACAAGCAGCCAGAGTTCGTGAAATCAATGCTGCTACCCAAGGTAACGCCGCTGACATCCGCCGTTTGGAAGGACTACATGAGAATACCCAAATCTACACGGGAACACTTCAGAACCAAATGATAGTGGCTCTGGCAGAAATAAGAGGGATGAAGGAACGACAAGCGGATTTTGAGAGGCGACTAATGGGAGTCAAACGGTCGGATGCCGAGTCTAGCTCCAAACGCCGCAAATAGAGCTTGTTCGATGCCCAACAATTTTGTTATAGATTAGGATTTCGGATAAAAGTTTTTCCTTTATTTCCCTGTTGTATCCGTAATCGGAGATCTCTAGGAGGATCAAATTTTTCCCGAACAAGATATGTAATGTAACACACCTCAAGTGTGACCTATATGAATGAATATGAAGTATTTCTTATTATATACCTCTCAAAAATTACGAGTTTTAAATTTCTATGCCTACCTCGAAACCATAAACTAAAGTCAAAACAAATAACAACTAACACACGATTGTCAAAACATTAGAAACTTATAATATTCATTCTTATTTTTCTCTACCAGAACATGCCTCCTCGTAGATCAACACGCAGAAACTCAACTTCAACACCACCTCCACCACCTCCTCCAATTATGGACACCGTTATGTTCCAGACTGCTGTAACCGCTGCTGTAAATGCAGCAATGGCTCAAATGAGCAACAACGGATCGGGGGGAGGAACAGACAGTTTTACAAACGGCCAAGGTCAAAGTCGTTCAGGGGTATGCACTTACAAAGACTTCACCAACGGAAAACCTATTCCCTTTTGCGGGACTGGGGGGGGGGTATTGGCTCTATCTCAATGGATAGAGAAAACAGAAGCTGTATTCGAAATCTGTGCATGTCCTGAAGAAAGCAAAGTAAAGTTCGCCGCTTTTACTTTCTCTGAACGCGCCCTGACATGGTGGAACGGCCACGTCCAGACACTAACCCTGGTGGTGGCAAACTCCATGGGTTGGGAAAACCTGAAAAGAATGCTCCTTCGAGAATACTGCCCAAGAGGCGAGATTCAGAAGCTTGAACAGGAACTGTGGAACCTCTCGATGGTAGGATCGGACATAGCTGGTTACACCAACAGGTTCAGTGACTTAATAACACTTTGCCCAGGAATGTTAACCCTGGAGAGCCAGAAGGTTGAGAGATACATTTGGGGACTATCACCCCAACTTCGAGGAAGTGTGCTAGCTTCCAGACCCTTGACTTTCGCCAGCGCCAAGGAACTAGCGCAATCTCTTGTTGATCATGGTGTCTGTCAAGGAGTCGCGGCGATTATGGCTGAACCAACCAAAGGGAACAGCAACAATGAAATCAATGCCAACAACAACAACAAGAAGAAATTTTGGAACAAAAGGAAGGGGCAAACTTCACAAGAACCTTCAAAGAAACAAATGGTTGCGGTTTATGCTGCTACTACCCCCACCACAACTCCTGCTACCTCTGCGCCAACAAAACCATATGCAGGGATTCTGCCCAAGTGCAGCAAGTGCAACTACCATCACCATGGTATTTGTCGCGAGATGCACTGCAAGAACTGTGACAGGAAAGGGCACACAGCCCGTTTCTGTAAAGCACCGGCACGACCAATTACTCAGGTTCCTGGAACTGGGGTAAGCCGGGCATGTTATGGGTGCGGAGAGACTGGACACTTCAGGAGGGATTGTCCCAAGGAAAGGAATATTGGCGGTGTGGGGAGAGTGCTGGCAGTAGGACAGAGAGAAGCAATAGCGGACCCCACGGTGGTTACGGGTACGTTTCTACTCAACAACACTTATGCATGCATACTTTTTGACTGCGGTGCGGAGAGAAGTTTTGTGAGTCATAAATTCAAACACCTACTTAATCAAGAACCCCAACCACTCAATAAAATATTCACTGTAGAAATGGCAAACGGTAAAACAGAACACGCAAACGATTTATACGTAGGGTGCACACTAAATTTAAACGAGCACTTGTTTCAAGTCGATCTTATGCCCATTTCCATAAGAAGTTTCGATGTCATCATCGGTATGGACTGGTTGAGCCTTCACCATGCCGATATCCTTTGCCACGAAAGGGCTGTTCGCTTAAATCTGCCAAACAGTGAAACTCTTGTCATTTATGGCGACAAACCTAGTTCAAGTTTACAAATCATTTCCTGTATTAAAGCACAAAAGTATCTTCGTAAGGAATATCATGCCTTTCTAGCCCACGTAGTAGACAAGAAACGAGAATCGAAAAACATTAAAGATATTCCGGAAGTCTGCAACTTCCTGGATATTTTCCCAGAAGATCTTCCAGGAATCCCACCGGAACGTCAAGTCGAGTTCAGAATCGACTTAATCCCCGGGGCTACCCCTGTAGCAAAGTCGCCGTACCGTTTAGCTCCAGCCGAGATGCAGGAACTATCCAGTCAATTAAACGAGCTGCTAAGCAAGGGATTCATCAGACCAAGTTTCTCACCATGGGGAGCGCCAGTCCTATTTGTGAAGAAGAAGGACGGATCCTTTCGCATGTGCATCGATTATCGGGAGCTAAACAAACTCACAATCAAGAACCGATATCCCTTACCGCGCATAGACGATCTATTCGACCAACTGCAGGGGGCAAGCTACTTCTCAAAGATCGATCTAAGGTCTGGTTATCACCAACTACGAGTACTGGAAGGAGACATCCCCAAAACGGCTTTCCGAACACGTTATGGTCACTACGAATTTGTGGTAATGCCCTTCGGATTGACGAATGCTCCAGCAGTGTTCATGGACTTGATGAACCGAGTATGTCGTCCCTTCCTGGACAAGTTCGTGATCGTGTTCATAGATGATATACTCATCTATTCAAGAAGCCAGGAAGAACACAGCAAACACCTCCGCCAAGTATTGGAAACATTAAGGGCAGAGAAACTTTACGCAAAATTTTCCAAATGTGAATTTTGGATTCGGGAAGTGGATTTCCTAGGACATGTTGTAAGCAAAGAAGGAATACACGTGGACCCCTCCAAAATAAAGGCAATAGATAGTTGGACTACTCCAAGAACCCCTACAGAAATCCGGCAATTTTTGGGACTCGCCGGGTATTACCGAAGATTCATACCGAACTTTTCAAAGATTGCCAAGCCACTTACCACCCTAACCCAGAAGAATGTGACCTTCGACTGGGGAGAAAAACAAGACAGTGCATTTCAGACACTAAAGCGAGCCTTATGTAGTGCGCCCATCCTAACCTTGCCAGAAGGAACGGAGGACTTCGTGGTCTATTGTGATGCTTCAAACCAAGGACTTGGGTGTGTCTTAATGCAAAGAGGGAAGGTCATCGCCTACGCCTCAAGACAACTAAAGACGCACGAAGTGAACTACACAACGCATGATCTTGAGCTAGGAGCAGTCGTCTTCGCTCTGAAGATATGGAGACACTATCTCTACGGCACAAAATGTACCATCTTCACTGATCATAAAAGCCTCCAACATATCCTCAACCAGAAGGAACTCAACATGAGACAGAGGCGATGGGTAGAACTACTAAGTGATTACGAGTGCGAAATCCGATATCACCCCGGAAAGGCTAATGTAGTGGCTGATGCACTCAGTCGGAAGGAGTACTCAGGTCGCCGAGTGAAATCCCTAACTATGACAATCCATTCACACCTGTTCACGCAAATCAAGGAAGCCCAAATAGAAGCCTTGAAAGCCGAAAATGTGACAGGAGAAGCCCTAAGAGGAATGGATAAGAACCTTGAGACCAAGAACAACGGAATTCGTTATTTCATGGATCGAATTTGGATACCGAAGTTTGGTGGATTCAGAGAAATCGTTATGGACGAAGCCCATAAAACACGATACTCCATACATCCCGGCTCCGATAAGATGTATCTCGATCTCAAGAAATTGTACTGGTGGCAAAACATGAAAGCCGAAATTGCTACCTACGTAAGCAAATGCCTAACATGTGCCAAAGTCAAGGTGGAATATCAGAAGCCCTCGGGTTTATTACAACAACCAGAAATACCCGAATGGAAGTGGGAGCGGATAACCATGGATTTCATAACAAAGTTGCCCAAGACAACAAGCGGACTCGACACCATTTGGGTAATTGTCGACAGGTTAACTAAGTCAGCACATTTCCTACCGATCAAAGAGACGGATAAATTGGAGAAGTTAACAAGAACATACCTCAGAGAAATTGTACGACTGCATGGTGTGCCCATGTCCATTATCTCGGACCGTGATAGTAGATTCACCTCAAGGTTCTGGCAGTCGCTACAAAAAGCTTTGGGGACAAGACTAGACATGAGTACCGCTTATCACCCACAAACCGACGGCCAGAGTGAGAGAACTATACAAACCCTAGAAGACATGCTGAGAGCTTGCGTAATCGACTTTGGCAAAGCATGGGACACACATCTACCATTGGTCGAATTCTCGTACAACAATAGCTACCACACCAGCATCAAGGCTGCCCCGTTCGAAGCCCTTTATGGCCGCAAATGCAGGTCACCTTTGTGCTGGGCCGAAGTGGGGGACACGCAACTAGCAAAAGGACAAGCAACTGACAACACGCTCACTGGACCAGAAATCATAAGGGAGACTACGGAGAAAATTGTTCAAATCCGAGAACGTCTAAAAGCATCAAGAGATAGACAAAAGAGTTACGCAGATAAGAGACGCAAACCCTTGGAATTCCAAGTTGGAGACCATGTCCTACTCAAAGTCTCACCTTGGAAAGGCTTAATACGCTTCGGAAAACGTGGAAAACTGAACCCTAGATACATCGGACCATTCGAGATCCTTGCCAGGATCGGTCCAGTGGCTTACAAACTTAGACTACCTCAGGAACTCCACAACGTACACCCTACCTTTCACGTATCAAATCTAAAGAAGTGCTTATCCGACGAGACCCTTGTCGTCCCTCTAGACGAAATTGCAATAAATGAAAACCTTCAATTTGTGGAGGAACCAGTAGAGATCATGGATCGGGAAATCAAAAGGACTAAACAAAGCCGCATACCCATTGTAAAGGTCCGCTGGAACGCCAAGCGAGGACCTGAATACACCTGGGAACGCGAAGATCAGATGAAACAAAAGTACCCGCATCTTTTTCCTAAAAATGTAAACTCTATCTTAGATTAAATTTCGGGACGAAATTCCCTTAACAGGGGGATGATGTGACAACCCTATTTTTCCCAAAAAGCATTATAAACACTCGAAAGCTAAAAACAACGAAATTAACCTCGAAAATAAAGTGTTCAAGTATCTAAGTTGGGATGCATCGAATATTAGATATCATGCCAAGGTTTCCAAAAACATAAAGAACGCTCAAAACCGGGTTACATTGAAGAAATTATAACCACTCGTATATTTACGACGCGACGTTAAAACATTTTTTTTGACGTAAAAAGTAGAATCTCAATAAAATGCATTTTTAAGCCTTAAGTATCTAAACAAAAGTCGTAGATCTCGTTGAAAGGTGAACGTACATAAAAGGATCGCCCAAATTGGACCTCGTATGAAGAAGTTACGAATTTTCAAAGTTTCGTAACAGTAGTAGAGGGCTAAAAAAAAAAAACTCGGATTGAAGATCGAGTGTTATTTAGCTAACGCAACCTAAACGAAAGTTGAAGATCTCCTCAGTAGTAATAAAACAATAAAAAGACAAACGAAAACCGACGTCGAATAAAGGACCTATGAATTTTTAACGAACTTTAGGAGGCCCGGCCTATTAAAAATATATCATTAAAAATAAAGTCAAAACTAGCCGACGGAGTCTAAAGGAAAGTTGTAGAGCATAATCTCACCTACGCGTGGATATAAAGAACGCGAAAAACGGAGCTCGTACGCAAAAGTTACGGAATTTAGAAGTCGGAAGCAGGGATTACGCCCCGCGTACTCTGGGAGTACGCCCCGCGTACTAGACCCAGAGTCGAGTCCCATCGGCCCGCCCAAGCTACGCTTAACTAGCCAGGAGTCGTAAGCCATGACGCCATATTACGCCCAGCGTAACGACGTACGCGCCGCGTACGTGAGTACGCCCAGCGTACTCCAAAATTATGCCCCGCGTACTCACTCTTCCAGCACTATAAATAGATGGCATGAGCTCGAGTCTTTGCACACCTTTCTCAAATCCCCAGTTACTCTCACACACTTCCAAGCACAAGAAGCTATCCCGACGACCTCGGTTTCCGCACTCGAGCCCCGACGAAAGATTTACGCTGCAGAGATTCCCGAAGAGCCCGACGACGCAACCATCCGCGGACGAAGTTCTGCTCAACCCTAGCCTCTCTCTTCGAAACGAGTGAGTTCATACCCCTACTTTTCAATTCTTTTCACATTTTAGGGGGGGAAATACAAGTACATTACAAATCAAAGTATTATTTTTATAATATCGTTCTTATAGAGTGTTGATACAAAAATAACTTTATGTTTTAAAGGGATATTATATCACCAAGTTATTATTACCAAATGGGAACATACTTTTGACAAACTATAATGAGCATAGTATTCAAGTGATTCATACATTTTACATATACATCTCGACAAATGAAATGCTTTCAAAAGAAGTACAGTCTTTTATCATCGTAAATCTGTTTATACCTAGTAATGTGAGACAGCTTCACGTACGTTCGAGTATGCATTATTAAGTCCTGTATTATATACCATAATCCCTTGTAGGGGGAGCGTGATACTTGTGTATAGATCTATACGGGATTGACAATCCCACACCTAAGCTGTTAGCTACAGCTAGGCCGGCGGGCCTGGGGTGACAAATGTCATAACAGTTCCAACGCCTGAAGAACGTTGTTACAGGCCAACAATGTCATTAGCATGGTTATAAAACTCACATAAAAGTATAAAAACAAGTTAGATTTACGAGATTCATACATGCATTTCAGTTTTCCATTTTATTGTTAATACAAATGTTATCACTATTATTCAAGCATGGAAAACACTAATGCACTCTAACACGGGAAACTTTTCAAATCATCTATAGAAAATATTGGATTTTCTGAAAACCTCGTTCATCGATTTACTATCAAAAAGGACATACTTTTCAATGCAAAACACTTATGAACTCACCAACTTAATTGTTGACACTTTTTCGAAACCACTTGTATTTCTCAGGGAATCAGTAATACAGGTAACTACCAGCTTTTGGAGAAGGAAACACTAAAGATGTTTTATTATTGAACATTTATCATCTCATTGTAATATTCTTTTGCTATTATGTATAACGCAACAACATACGTTTTCATTATATATGTGATGGTTGTGTTACTTTCTTTACAATATTCAATGGTTGTGATACTACGTGAAGTCATCCACCCCCGAATGTTTCCGCCATTCTGGTTTGGGGGTGTGACACTACCAAAAATCAAAACCAAATCACAAAAATTGTTTTGTGTGTGTGTGTTGGTGTTGTCGAGTAAACAAGAAGGAAAGAAGAAAAAAATTGTTTTTATTCCACCACCATTACCTGTTGCTACTTGTGCTTAAATCTGAAAAAATCGAGAACCAACTATCTTCCGAAACCATCACCACGAAATCAACAACCGGTTAACCACTGTCACATGCTCGAAACATCACATGTGAAACCCGAGAACCAGATCGAAAACAGGGAGACCTGCCCTTCAGTTCCAAACCCACCCGAGACCGGAGACCTTTACGAAACCCGAAGACCTGCAAACTGCCTTTTCCGAAACCAAACAACCTCTAGCAACTTACTGTTCATCATCCCCTCCACTTAAAAACCTGCAACAAATATCAAGAAACAAAACATAAAAAAAAAATCTGTTGTTGTTTTCTTTGCCCTCTAGCTGAGACCCGAGACCGTTCCATCGAGCCTCATCCCAGTCACCTTCAAAAAAGAATTGAAACAGAAATCAAAATCAAAATTGAAGAAGTTTTGGGATTAAGGGTTTTTTAACAGATCAAGAATCTGTTACCAGATAAAGTAGGGATTTTAAACGGTTTTGGAAATCATAGTGGTTAATACATACAAAATAATTATATAGGGGTTTTTCTAAGTATTTAGGTATAATAGATAGGGTTTTTATGAGTGTTTTCCCTAAAAAAAATCATTGATCGAAAGCAGTAGCATGGTCTTGATGATAATAATAATAAAATATATGCTTCCTGTTAAAAAAAATAATCAATAAATAAAATAAGAGTGTTTGAAATTACGTTTCAAAATAACTTATTAACTCATTGGTTTTTCAAAAAATCAATAAATTTAATATAATGTTTTGCTATTACATAATTATTTTTCAAAATGACTTTTTTGATGTTGCTTTTAAAATGGAGGTTTCTAAAAGTTAGAGGAAATATTTATGGTTTAAACGGAAAATAACAATATTATCCTTAATGAAATCCCTTACTCTTTTTTCTTCCCTCTTTCCTTTCCATGCCATTTTTAATCATTTTAAAAATATAAAGTTTTTTACTATCACAAGTTTACAACACATAAAAATTAATCAAAAACAAACTTTTTTACTATCATCATAAGTCAATAATCATTTTTGCTCAAATCACTTTTGGAGTTCAAAAAACAATCTCAAACACCTCCTTGAATAGTTGATGGATGAAATAATTTCAACAAATTACTTTCTAAAAATATCCTTAAAATATACAATATATCTGAAAATCTCACATACCTTTTTAGTTTGATGTCATTTACACCAAAAAAAACATATATATATATCCCTAACTAAATGTTGTATGACGGTTAAACATAAAATTATAAACTTTTATGGAAGGGATTTTGTAGATATTGTCTTTTTTAGAATTTAATAGTATAATACAGTTTTTATCTTTTAGTTTTGAGTAAATTACACGCATCGTCCTTCATGCTGGTGTCAAAATGCACGTTTAGTCCATATTTTCAAAAATTAACTCGGATCGTCTTTCGTATTGTTAAAAGTTGCACGGTACATCCCTCGTTAGTTTAAATTTGCATGTTTCATCCCTTTTCATACATAAAAAGACTATAATACCCTTTTTCTTTTCTTTTTCATTTATTTTGAACATTTTTAATTATTAAAATTATTTTAATTATTTGCCCTGATTATTTTTAATTACTAAAAATTATTTTAGTTGTTTTTCTATTTTGTGGAATAAGAACTGACCACCACCACCACCGGTAATGTACGTCACCACCACAAAATAGAGCACCACCACCACTTCTCACCGGAAAATGTGGCACCATCGCTACCCCTCACTTCACCCAACCCACTCCTTTGTTATTGTTAACATGTTTCACTGAAAATAACTACAAACCACCACCTCATTCACCAAACCAACAACATATACTCAAACCACCATCAAACCAGACATATTTACTGTTAACACCACCACCATCCTCCATCGGAAAACCCACTTGCAAAACAGGAAAAATAATCAGGGTAAATTAGGAAGTAAGAGTCAAGGAGATGGAAAATCTGATTTGATACAAGAATGATTGAAAGCAAACGATTTAGGGTTCTTAAATTGAAAGCAAACCTGATTCACTGAACCTGCAAATCTGATTCATTACAGAAGGAGATGGCAATAGGGGGTTGTAAGTTTGCACTTCGTTCGATTGGTGAACCACTATCGCCAACTGTGAGTCGTCATCGTCACCGCCACGCTGCCGTCGTCGCATCATCTAGGGTTCACGTCATTGTGTTATCTGAGAGGAGGACTGTCACTGGAGACGATTTGGGTTCGATTCGACATGCTTCTCCGATCTCAATGTCCCTCTTATCCGATCTTGCGTGATGGACTTGTACCTGGTTCGATGAGGACAGAAGGAAAAAGGGAAATAGAAAAGGGATGGTGGGTTGAGTTGTGGTGGGTAATGATTTGATAGCATCACTGGAGTGGACGAAGAGGCAGAGATGTCCTGAAGTCGTCGAAGCCGACGATGATACTGGTGGAGGTGGGGATGATTGAAGAAGAAATGGTGGAAGAGGACGACGTGCTTAGGGTTTAAGGATCTTTATTTAATATATTGATAAAAGAAAATAAATAATTATTTTCATAATAAACAAATCAATAAATTATTAGTAAATAAAAAATAAATCAAAAAAATTAATAAATAAGGGTAAAATTGTCTTTTTATGTCTCGAGGGATGAAGCGTGTAAGTTTTAAAGTAACAAGCGACGGTCCAAGTTAATTTTTGAAAATAGGGACTGGACGTGTATTTTTGCATATGCACGAGTGACGATTCGTGTAATTTACTCTTTAGTTTTCAATAAAAAAATTCAATTTAAATAAAAAGTTTGGTTAAAGTACAAAGTTTTTAATTTAAATTTAAAAGTATTTCATGTAGCATTTAAGAAAAAGTTATTGAGTTTTTTTAATCAATTTTCATAATTGTTATTAAAAATATATTTATATTTGTATTTTTAAACAATTGTCTTTGTATATAATTTTACACATTTTAAAGTTTTCAACCACTACTGTCAAACATTTATATAACAAATAAAAATTACAACATCAATTTGTATATCATAACTTAATTTAGTTAAGTTCTAAATTCTCAACAACAAAACAAAAAAAAACCTTTGTAGCTAATAGAGATGTCTCATGTTTATTAATTTATTTTAGATAAAAATGTAAATTTGGTCCTTGTGGTATTCAAAAAACTTTGGATAACATCTAAAAAGTTTTCAACTTGCATGGAAGGTCTAAAATCAAGGTTTTTCTGGGTTTTTGGTCCAAGAAAACTTAAAAAGATGGTTATGCCCTTTTATTTCTTTTTTCCTTTTTTCTATAAGTATTTTAATGCTATTTTGATTTAAAAAAATAAGGGTTTTCCACCCCCACCTTATCGTACTCTCTCTCTCTATCCCACTCTCTTTCTCTTTGACTCTTTCTCTCTCATTTCACTGGTTACTTCGTCGATTTATGATGAACATACATAGACATGAAAATCTCTCACACAAAAGAAAACCCATAAAATCCAATCTACAATCGATTTATGTATGTTTGTATGTGTTGGTTTCCTTTTGTAAATTGTTTTCTATATGTTCATCCCTAAAGTTCATCGGGTCCCCCATAAGATCCAAATCAAAAAGCTTTGTCTGCCTCTTTCTGAAACTAAAATCGAAGTCAACACCCACCTCCCATCCCTCATATCCACTTATCCTCTTACTTTGAACCGAAGGAGACTGAATCGATGTCGTCATTGAAGCACTTCAAGTGGGAGTTTTCAAACGATTTTGTTGTTGTTGCAGGTTGGTTATTGAGAAACCGAGTTTTCTGATGATTCTGATTTCTTGGATATGCTGAGAAGGGTTAGAGTTTCAAATTTAGGGACGGTGGTTGTTGGTGATTAGAACAGAGCATTGGGGGAGAAAAGCTGATTTGTGAGTTCCATTGAATAGGGTCAAGAATGGGGAGATTACAGAAGAGTATTTCGTACTTAGAACCAGAAATGATTTCATATGAATTTGTATGTTCATACCCAGAAGCTCTTTCAAAAAAATGTTCATACTCAAAAATCTAGAGAGATAGAGAGGCTACGGTGGGGTCGAGTAGGCAATGGATATCGAAGATGGGAGAGGTGGCTGGAAATTGGCGAGGTTGCTGGTGGTGGGTGATGATGGATCTGGTCTAGTTTTTTCATCTAGAAGTTGCGCGTGAAATGTTGGGAGGAAGAAGATGAGAGAGAGAGAGAGAGAGAGAGAGAAGAAAAGAAAAGAAAATGAGTGAGAAAAAGGGAAGGGTACGATAGAGAGGGATTAGGGGTGTTGTTTTATTATTTTTATTTTTTTTATAATTATTTAAATTTTGAAATAAATAAAAAAATGTAAAAAAGAAATAATAAGGATAAAATAGTCTTTTCATATTTATTTGGACCAAAACACAAAAAATATTTGATTTTGGATTTTCCATGCAAGTCAGAAACTTTTTTAACCATATCTAAAGTTTTTTGCAAACCACAATGACTAAATTTGCAGTTTTGTCTTTATTTTAACTCTTCTAACAATAAATATATATAAAATTAAAAACAAAAACAAAAACTTATAATCAAATAAAGTATTGTCGACATATTGCATCAATTATACAAATAACATGTGGAACAAAAAGTATTTCAATTATTAGGAGGATATAGAATGGGCACCAACTAGAAAGTACAAACAAAAGAGCTTTGTTGAATCGTGTGGAATATAAGTGAATTTACAGAAATAACCTTGGTGGATATCATAAATGTCAATCGAAAGCAAACAATTGTCCCGAAGCCAGAATATGACATTTCCGTAGAAAATGACAAAAAAACTACAGTTGGCAGTTTGAGGGTAGACTGGGAAATTGCCCCACTACCACTCTTATTACCTTTTTGCCCCTATCCTTTAACGTAATTACCAACCATGCATGGATACGGTGCCCTTGTCACGTTCGACCAATCTAGTTTGAAAATTGGTAGGTTGAGGTTGTTTTCTTCCTACCATTCACTAAAATATTTTATTTGAAAGTCTTTAAGTATATTTAAACAATCATGTCTTTTGCCCTTTTGGTTTCATCATACAAAATGATAAAAAGCATATTGTGAATTCACGAATTAATAATTTCGATGAAAAAAGGAAGCTAAATATCCATGCGATATACTTGTTCCACTTCCACAAACACATTTTATGTCAAACATGTAGTCCGTTTTTCACTAAAATTCTTTACTAAAAAATCTCAGAATTTAAGTTAGCTGTCCAATTTTAGAGACAATTTTTCCTATTAACTGTCTTATTTACAAACATCCACAGTTGTCCCTCAAATAGTACCGTTGTCAAGTTAGAGATAAAAAGAAATAGGTAATATATGCCTTTACGTCAAAATTGCTCACCCAGAAAAATTTTAAAAATACGAACATTGATTATGACTATTTCACCTTGATAAAAAAAGAATCAATTTCCTGATCACAAATAACCAATTAGACTTATGGGTGAATGATACTATAGCACATCAAACTTTTTCCATTTGACCAATTTGGTCACTAAAGATTTTTTTTTTTTTTTTTTTTCCAATTAAGTTACTAAAGTCATGTTTTACCTGTCAATTAAGTTATTTTCCTCAATTTTAAACGGTTTCCCGGTTTCCTTCTTACGTGGCTAAGTGATGTGTCAAAAACCCCTTACATGGACTTCCAACGTGGCGCCTAACATGTTTTCTTCCCAATTATGCTATTAATTAAAACCCCGATTTGGTCCTCATTCATTTCTTTCTTACCCCTTCGTGAAAAGTCGAAGCAAGCACCCTCCTTTATATAATCAACTTGTTCGATTCTTCAACACAATGTTTGCGAGCTCGTCCAATGCAAGAAATCGCCTCCAAGTTGTTGGTGTGCTTGTTAAAGACAATGCTAACAACTGTAACTGCGATGTTCCAGCTAAAGAACGGACATGTTGAAAGCTCACTAACCCCGACAGACGTTTTTGGAACTGCAACAACAGCTTGGTAAGCTTCAATCTAGTTTGATTTGTTAATGCAAGATTTTTTAGGGCTTCACAATCAAAAAACCCATTACATTACGAAAAAAACCCTAAAAATAATTTTGATTATCTTGGGTTGTTGTCGTGATTTCATTTCTAAAAATACATGTACGATCGCGAATGTTTAAATGGTGTTGTAGTGTTAACCATTTTTTATTTCGTGGTTTCTTAAATTGCATTTGGTGATTAGTGATTATGTTTTGATGTTTTATTAATGTGGGTTTGATACAGACAAGACTGAGGAAATGTGATTACTTTGAATGGAAAGATGTTGCACTGGAAGATGGTTACTAAGAAAACCTCATCTATTCCATGAAGCAGCAGTTGGATTCCAAAAAGGATCTTAGTGTCATAAAAAACTTGAGGACTAAGAATGTTAAGTTGGACTGAGTAAGGAGAAGAGTCTAGTGGCAAGCATGGAGAAGGGGATGTGTGATTCCAAGAAGAGCATACGTATCTACAAGCTGTTGGTAGTTGTTCTAGTTGTTGGGTATGTTTGTTTTGTTTTTAAGTTTGCTAATTAGTGCTGGGATGTGAAGTTTCTGGTTTAGCTGTTAGTGTAAGGTGTATGTATTAGGATGTGAAGGTTTTTTGTATCTTTTGTAAAGTCAGCATAAAGTGGTAATATGTTGCATTTTGTATCTTTTGTAAAATCCCAATGACAATTGGTAATTAGCCTTAATGTAAGGTCCCAACAACATATAACTAGAATGGAAAGTTTATGTGGATAGTTGAATGGAATCGTTTATGCAAATGAAATTGTTTATGTTATTCAAAGGAAACATGCATGTATGGTTTCATTTCCCTATATTAATATAATTATATTGGTTGCAGTGGTCATTGTGAAAGTACCAATTGTATGGGGACCATTTGCATACATAGTGGATGTTTTATAATGGAGAAATGGGACCTTTCAACCCATTAAAGTAATATATCCGATACCATATACCACATTGACATTCATACACATAATTCCAAACTATTCCATGCAGGATATATAAAAAGCCATCACCTTTTCTTATAGCTAAACACATTAAAAGAGAACATTCTGCATTTAACCTAAAATGGTAACATACTATCATAGTTACAAAAAAATTACCATATTATACAAACACAGACACAAAGTCAAAATTACCGTCATCCTAATAGACTTACATTAAATCCATATTACAGAAACATAAAGACAAAAACACAAAACCATAACACCCTACCCTAATCAATTATAAGAGCTTTTCCCTTGGAATTTCCTGGATCATCAACACCACTAACTATCTTTCCTAATTTGATCTTCAATATTCTCTCTGACTTTCTTCTCCTTATCGTCTTCAAAATATCTAAAATTGGTCTAACTTGCTTCACTTGCACATTAGGAACCTCAACAGCTTCCTCAACCACAACATTAACTATACCCTGACCATCTTCAAACACACCATTACCTTGACCCTGACCATCTTCAACCGCACCTTTAGTTTGACCCTGGCCATCTTCAACCACACCATTTGCTTCACCCTGACTACCTTCAACATTTTCAACCTCAACATCCTCACCAACAAAATCTTCAACTTCATAACTTCTAAGAGGAGTCACTTGCATATACTGAGCACAACCCCCTGCACTACTAGAATCATAATCACTAGGAGTATCCTAGAAATCATTTTGAGTATTATCCACCTAAATTGGAGTCAATTCAACCTCATCATGTTCTTAAGGTTCACTTGTACTAGCCTACAATATAAGAAATAATTATGTAAGTGGATAAGCTCATGTAAATAACTTTAAATAGAAAATGGTTTTACCTGGGCTGCTTTTTTCCTTGGACAAAGTTTTTGTTTCTTGTTTTTCCTATCATTTACATCTTAGGGTCTTCTTTGTGGGACAAGTATCCTTGTTGTGACCTATCTCCTTGCATATACTTTTTCTAAGTGGGAATTCTTCAATTTTCATGAATCGTGAAGACTTAGTCGAATCTAAGTGGGGGAGAATCGTCCAGGGATTTGAAAACAGGAGCAGTTTTGAGACTGGGATAAGTTTTGCATTATTTTTCAGGAAGGAAGACAGTCCAAGCAGCTGTATGGATTGAGGATATTTGTAACATCCCGGAATTCAGGTTCAACCATTTGACCCTTCATCTTTTCCAAGTTGTCATATTAGGTACCTTTGTGTTAATTGCTAAGCTTGTGAGTACGCTGGGCGTACAAGGAGTACGCTACGCGTACTCGCGTGCTTATTTTGTACGCGGGTCCATCCGGGTACGTGGGGCGTACCTAAGGTTACGCCGGGCGTAACCGGCCCAGATTCAAAACCCTAATATGACTTGAAGGCTATAAAAGGAATGAGATGGTCTTGTCCCTCAGCCACCATCTTTCAGAAAGAAACCCTAAGAGAATATTTCCTTTGTTTTTAGCTTGGGTGTGAGTGTTCTAAGCTTCAAAGTGTCATTCCCAGTTGGTGAAAGAGTATAGGAGACCAATGTGGAAGCTAGAAGTGGGTGGAAAAGTGTAGATCTGAGGACTACAAAGGTTGGAGCCTCTTCCCGAGGTAAAAAGTTCAGATCTTGCCTTGTAGTTTGTGTGGTGTGCTTCTTGGGCCAATTTCTAGGGTTTTTGGTCCCAAGATGGAGATTTTATGAGCAAATAGCCTCCACTGGCCTAGATCTATCATATTCCAGGACTATATGAGTTGTAAGTTCATAAAAATGCAATCTTGGACGTGAATGTTGAGCCATGCATGAGATCTAGACTTTTGGAGGAGGAAGGAAAGGTGTTAGAAGGTGTGGGGAACCTTTATAGCCATGCAAAGGCTTAAAGGTTTCGACTTTATGGATTTAGAGATATTAAAATGGCCAGATATGGAATATGGGGTTATGTCTTAATCGTTTAAGACATTAGAATGAGGAAGTAAGAAACTGGGATGTACGCTGGGCGTACTCCCAGTACGCGCCGCATAGTGGGTCGCGTTCCCCGTTTCTAGAATGCAAGGGTACGCCCCGAGTATAGGAGCAGGTACGCCCCGCGTACTGCTTGTTGTTGACTTTTGTTGACTTTTAGGGTTTTGGTCAACATGTGGACTTTTGAGTCAGGGAGGGGTGAAATGGTCTTTTACCCTTCTATGGGATAGTGGAAAAGGGTGTAGCATAGCCTTGAAAGCCGTTAATAATTAGAATGATTATTTGTTGTGATTAGGCGAGACTAGGTTGTCG
Organism: Lactuca serriola; assembly: GCF_051521515.1. NCBI lineage: Eukaryota > Viridiplantae > Streptophyta > Magnoliopsida > Asterales > Asteraceae > Lactuca > Lactuca serriola. The sequence continues at coordinate 173,307,568 of NC_136414.1, forward strand.
TTTCGAGATTCAGAGATATCGAGCACGTGAGGTTCTAGACATCATACGAGGTGAGTCTTCTCACTATACTGTACCTGGAAAGGTACCTATGTGTGACCGGAAGGTCTGGTGTGCTATGAGATATGTGTGTTACATGCTATGAGTTGTCTGTTTCGTATGCGCTATGTATGTGATATATATGCTATGTTTGATATGGGCTGGAAGGCATTATGATATGGACCGGAAGGTCAGGGAGTTATGGACCAGAAGGTCAACACGGGTAAGACCGGAAGGTTTACCGGGTTGGGACGGAAGTCCCCTGAGACACATGGACCGAAAGTTCGTGTGAAGTATGGCCTGGAAAGGCGTATGTTTGTAAGTGGTATTTTGGGGAACTCACTAAGCATTTATGTTTACAGTTGTTGTGTTATGTGTTTCAGGTACTAGCGAGGACCGTGGAAAGGCACCAACATGACTCGTACACACTAGAGAGAGGATTTGATTTTTGTGATCTTGGGATACGATATGCTTTGATAACTATTGTTGGATATTTTTGAAAATATTTTATATGAAAATGGTTGTTGAAAAATGAAAATTTTGTTTTGAAAATTACGTTGTTACAAGTTGGTATCAGAGCCTTGGTTTGAGAGATTCGGATGCACCTTCGGGCGTAGCCGAACTCAAACTGAGGATTTGAGGAAATTTTCAAACGATAAAAAAACTAAATTTTCTAAAAAGCAAGAGATTTTGAGACAACTAGAGCGGAGCAGTGTGTACGGACAGTCAGCGCCCGAACGGTAAAACCCCCCAAAATGTCCTTACGTATGTGTTATGAAATATGATATGTTATATTATGCATGCTAGAGCTGGCTAGGTATTCATATTAGGACTAGAGTGGCCTGATTTTGTGATGCCTTAGCCTAGGAAGGAATGTGTTGCTATGTGATGCTTGCGAGCGAGTAGGTAGCAGTGAGGGGCTTATGAGAGGTCTCCCGAGGAGTAGCCTATGCCAGTGAGATATAGAGTACTTTTGATTTGGGATCCAAGGATGAGGACTTAGGGTGAATATTAATGCGGTGTAGGCGGTAGTATAAGGGCCCGTACTACCGAAGACACCGAAGCAGTGCGCACTCTAGGTAAGAATCCTTTGGGCACTAAGGAACAAGTAGGGTCGAGATTTCGAGTGTGAGCATACTCGAATGAGTCTTTGATATTATTATATTATATTTCAGAGACATCATGGTTGGGACACGCCACAGACCTGAGACGAGCGGTGTGAGTGACAAGGAGCTTCGTCAAATGATCCACGATGAGGTGGCTGCGGCGATCAGGGCCGAGATTCCGGAGATGTTTGGGTCTATCAAGATCACACTAATGGAGACTTTTGATGAGCGGTACACCGTGGTGACTGAGGCCGCAGCCGCTGCAGCTACAGCAGCTGTGGCTGCTTCCAGGCCTTAGGGAGGTGACTCGTTGTTGTTCCGGGAGTTCAACAACACGAAGCCACCTGAGTTTGATGGGACGCAGGATCCGATCGCTGCGATGAGGTGGATTGCTGACATTATGGGATGCTTCTATACGTGTTCATGTCCAGAGCACCTGAGGGTATGGTTCGCTCTGAACCAGCTTCGCTTGGGAGCGAAGGATTGGTGGAAGTCTGTGACAGCGAACTTCACTCTTGCAGAGATTTCAGCGGTGACCTGGGAGAGGTTCACCACCATGTTCAGAGACGAGTTTGTTCCCCCGGTGGAGAGGGAACGGTTGGTTCAGGAGTTCTTGACCCTTAAGTAGGGTAATGATTCGGTTACTGTGGTCACCCGGAAGTTTCATGAGAGGGCGATGTTCTGCCCTGAGCAGGTGTCCACTGAGCAGGCACGGATGAGCCGGTATTTGGGCATTCTGAGGAGGGACATTCGGGAGTTCGTGTCGAACTCGACGTACCGGACATTTGCTGGGCTCCAGGAAAATGCCCGAAAGAGGGAGATTGAGTTGGAGACTCAGGCCAGGAAGGAGGCCGAGTCTCAGAGGATGGATCGGTGGCCGGCTCAGTCTCAGCCGGGCAACCAAGTGGACCAAGTCCGCTGATTCGAAGACTGGAGACTAGAAGGGCCGCACTTGCGGGAAGTGCGGCAAGGGTCACGAGGGGGTCTGTCGATCGGGTGCTTGCTACAAATGTGGCAATGAGGGGCATATCGCCAAGGATTGCCCCAAGGGATTTATGGTTTGCTTCCATTGCAACCAGACCGGCCATCGAAAGGCCGAGTGCCCTCAGCTACATCAGGGATCAGCGCAGGGATCTGCGCCTGCTGCTAGGGTTACCGAGGTTCAACTGGTGAAGGTCGAGGCTCCGAAGGCTCATGAGAGAGCTTTCCAGTTGACTGCAGAGGAGGTCCGCGCGGCGGCCGATGTTGTGGCTGGTATGTATTATGTATTTTATCCTTTGTTTGAGATATTGTGCTTATATGATGATATGCGTAGGTACTTTTCTTGTGAGTTATGTACCTGCTTTGGTATTATTTGACTCGGGTGCGAGTCAATCATTTGTTTCCTTGGCATTTAGTCAGCACATTAGTATCCATCGAGAGGCGTTGAGTCGACCTCTGCGAGTTTCCATAGCTGATGAGTGAGTAGTGCATGCTTCGGATGTGATTCGAGGATGTATCCTTGAGATCTTCGGTGTGGAGTTCCGTATCGATTTGGTTCCGGGAGCAGCACCTATCGCCAAGGTGCCTTATCACCTCGCGTCGCCAGAGATGCAGGAGTTATCCTCGCAACTTCAGGAGCTATTGGGGGAAGGGGTTTATTCGACTGAGTAGCTCACATTGGGGAGCGCCGATCCTTTTTGTCAAGAAGAAGGATGGTTCACACCGGATGTGTATTGATTACCAGGAGTTGAACAAGTTTACGGTCAAGAACCGTTATCCGTTGTCGAGGATCGATGATCTGTTCAATCAGTTGCAGGGGGCGTCTTGGTTCTCCAAGATAGACTTGAGGTCAAGTTATAATAAGATGAGGGTTCGGGATGAAGATATTCAGAAGACAGCATTCAGAACTCGTTATGGGCATTACGAGTTCGTGGTGATGCCTTTTTGGGCTCACCAATGCACCAACTGCTTTCATGGATCTCATGAACAGGGTGTGCAGGCCGATGCTAGATCGGTCGGTGATCGTATTCATTGATGATATTTTGGTATATTCGAGGTCTAGAGAGCAACATGAGGAACATTTGAGGGAGATCCTTGGAGTTCTAAGATCGGAGAGGTTGTATGCCAAATTCTCCAAGTGTGAGTTCTGGTTACGAGAGGTTCAGTTTTTGGGACATCTTGTCAACCAGAATGGAATATTGGTCGATTCGGCCAAGATTGAGGTGGTCATGAGGTGGGAGGTGCCGAGATCACCCACCGAGATCAGGAGCTTTCTGGGATTGGCCGGTTATTATCGGAGATTTATTAAGGATTTCTCCAAGATCGTCGTGCCACTTACCAAGATGACCCGGAAGGGTGTCGCTTTTTCCTGGGGTCCGGAGCAGCAGACCTCATTTGAGACACTTCGCCAGAAGTTGTACGAAGCCCCGGTGCTCGCACTCCCGGAAGGGATGGAGGATTTTGTGGTGTACTGCGATGCATCGATATCCGGTTTGGGAGCAGTGCTTATGCAGAGGGGGCATGTGATAGCATATGCTTCGAGGCAACTGAAGCCTCATGAGTCGAGGTATCCCACCCACGATCTGGAGCTGGGGGCTGTGGTGTTCGCCCTCAAGATCTGGCGTCACTATCTGTATGGGGTTCGGTGTACCATATACACGAACCACAAGAGTCTGAAGTACTTGATGGATCAGCCCAACCTGAATATGCGCCATAGGAGATGGTTGGATGTGGTAAAGGATTACGATTGTGAGATCCTGTACCACCCGGGCAAGGCTAATGTTGTAGCCGATGCTTTGAGCCGTAGGGCGGAGAGCGCCCGATTCGAGACGTTTGTATGAGGTTGACAGTGATGACTCTGGTGTTGGACACTATACGAGGGGCCCAGGCAGAGGCAGTGAGACCGGAGAACCGCAAAAGGGAGCGGGTGATTGGGCAGGTATCAGAGTTTGTTACCGATAGTCGAGGACTTATGACTTTTCAGGGCCGGATTTGGGTACCGTTTGTGGGCGGAGCGCGTACCATCTTGATGGAGGAGGCCCATAGGTCGAAGTTCTCGATCCATCCCGGGGCCACTAAGATGTTCTTGGATTTAAAGAAGGAGTATTGGTGGCCCTGTATGAAGAGGGATGTTGCATGGTTCGTAGAGAGGTGCTTGACCTGTCGCAAGGTTAAGGCCGAGCACCAGCGTCCGCATGGTAAGCTGCAGCCGTTAAAGATTCTCGAGTGGAAGTGGGAGCAGGTTACCATGGATTTTATCACCAAATTGCCAAGGACTGCTAGAGGTGTCGATGCAATTTGGGTGATTGTGGACAGGTTGACGAAGAGCGCTCACTTTCTTGCTATCAGTGAGAGCTCTTCTGCTGAGAGGATGGCATAGCTGTATGTGAGGGATGTGGTATCGCGGCATGGAGTTCCGATCTTGATTGTTTCAGATCGAGATGTGCGATTTACTTCCATATTTTGGAAGAAATTTCACGAGGAGTTGGGTACGAGGCTGCATTTCAGTACCGCATACCACCCACAGACGGACGGACAGAGTGAGCGGACGATTCGGACGCTCGAGGACATGCTTCGGGCGTGTGTATTGGATTTCGGCCGAAGTCGGGACACGTATTTGCCCTTGGTTGAGTTTTCCTACAACAACAGCCATCACTCGAGCATCGGTATGCCACCTTTTGAGCTGTTGTATGGGAGGAGGTGTCGGACCCCCATATGTTGGGGAGAAGTAGGGCAACGCGTGATGGGTAGTACAAAGATTGTGCTCCAGACGACAGAGCAGATACAGCAGGTCCGACAGAGGTTGTTGACCGCTCAGAGTTGCCAGAAGAGTTATGCGGATAGGCGACGGTCTGAGCTCGAGTTCCAGGTTGGTGATTTCGTGCTCCTGAAGGTATCTCCTTGGAAATGAGTGATCCGATTCAGGAAGAGGGGCAAGCTAGGGTTCCAGTATATTGGGCCGTTTAGAGTGATTGCGAGGGTAGGCAGAGTAGCATATCATCTGGAGCTACCTGCGGAGTTGAGCCAGATTCATGATACCTTCCACGTGTCTCAGTTGAGGAAGTGTATAGCCGACGAGTCAGCGGTAGTGCCTCTGAAGGATATTCAAGTGGATGCGGGCCTGAATTATGCCGAGAGACCAATTGCGATTCGGGATCAGAAGATCAAGGTTCTGAGGAACAATGAGGTGCCATTGGCGCAGGTTCAGTGACAGCATCGGAAGGGGTCCGAGCTGAAGTGGGAGTCAGAGTCGGAGATGCGGGAGCAGCATCTGGAGTTGTTTTCGGTATAAGACTTCGGGGACGAAGTCTGGTTCTAGTGGGGGAGAATTGTAACATCCCGGAATTCAGGTTCAACCATTTAACCCTTCATCTTTTCCAAGTTGTCATGTTAGTTCCCTTTGTGTTAAGTGCTAAGCTTGTGAGTACGCTGGGAGTACAAGGAGTACGCTACACGTACTCGCACGCTTATTTTGTACGCGGGTCCATCCGGGTACGTTGGGCGTACCTAAGGTTACGTTGGGCGTAACCGTCCCAGATTCAAAACCCTAATATGACTTGAAGGCTATAAAAGGAATGAGATGGTCTTGTCCCTCAGCCACCATCTTTCAGAAAGAAACCCTAAGAGAGTATTTCCTTCGTTTTTAGCTTAGGTGTGAGTGTTCTAAGCTTCAAAGTGTCATTCCCAGGTGGTGAAAGAGTAGAGGAGACCATTGTGGAAGCTAGAAGTGGGTGGACAAGTGTAGATCTGAGGACTACAAAGGTTGGAGCTTCTTCCTAAGGTAAAAAGTTCAGATCTTGCCTTGTAGTTTGTGTGGTGTGCTTCTTGGACCAATTTCTAGGGTTTTTGGTCCCAAGTTGGAGACTTTATGAGCAAATAGCCTCCATTGACCTAGATCTATCATATTCCAGGGCTATATGAGTTGTAAGTTCATAAAAATGAAATCTTGGACGTGAATGTTGAGCCATGCATAAGATCTAGACTTTTGGAGGAGAAAGGAAAGGTGTTAGAAGGTGTGGGGAACCTTTATAGCCATGCAAAGGCTTAAAGGTTTCGACTTTATGGATTTAGAGATATTAAAATGGACAAATCTGGAATATGGGGTTATGTCTTAATCGTTTAAGACATTAGAATGAGGAAGTAAGAAACTGGGATGTACGTTGGGCGTAATCCCAGTACGCGCCGCGTATTGGGTCGCGTCCCCCGTTTCTGGAATGCAAGGGTACGCCCCGCGTACAGGAGCTGGTACACCCCGCGTACTGCTTGCTGTTGACTTTTGTTGACTTTTAGGGTTTTGGTCAACATGTGGACTTTTGAGTCAGGGAGGGGTGAAATGGTCTTTTACCCTTCTATGGGATAGTGGAAAAGGGTGTAGCATAGCCTTGAAAGCCATTAATAATTAGAATGATTATTTGTTGTGATTAGGCGAGGCTAGGTTGTCGTTTCGAGATTCAGAGATATCGAGCACGTGAGGTTCTAAACATCATACGAGGTAAGTCTTCTCATTATATTGTACCTGGAAAGGTACCTATGTGTGACCGGAAGGTCTGGTGTGCTATGAGATATGTGTGTTACATGCTATGAGTTGTCTGTTTCGTATGCGCTATGTATGTGATATACATGCTATGTTTGATATGGGCCGGAAGGCATTATGATATGGACCGGAAGGTCAACACGGGTAGGACCGGAAGGTTTACCGGGTTGGGACAGAAGTCCCCTGAGACACATGGACCGGAAGGTCGTGTGAAGTATGCCTTGGAAAGGTGTATGTTTGTAAGTGGTATTTTGGGGAACTCACTAAGCATCTATGCTTACATTTGTTGTGTTATGTGTTTCAGGTACTAGTGAGGACCGTGGGAAGGCGCCGACATGCTTCCGGGGGGGGGGGGTCCGAGCCATCAGTGAGATACCACTTTGGAAGAGCTAGAATTCTAACCTTGTGTCGGGATGTACGGGCCAAGGGACAGTCTCAGGTAGACAGGTTCTATGGGGCGTAGGCCTCCCAAAAGGTAACGGAGGCGTGCAAAGGTTTCCTCGGGCCGGACAGAGATTGGCCCTCGAGTGCAAAGGCAGAAGGGAGCTTGACTGCAAGACCCACCCGTCGAGTAGGGACGAAATTCGGCCTTAGTGATCCGACGGTGCCGAGTGGAAGGGTCGTCGACATTAGAGAGAGGTTTTGATTTTTGTGATCTTGGGATACGATATGTTTTGATAACTATTGTTGGATATTTTTGAAAATATTTTATATGTAAATGGTTGTTGAAAAATGAAAATTTTGTTTTGAAAACTACGTTGTTACAATAGTGTGAGTTGGAAGTTCGGAAAACTTGTCGATGATGAGATCGCGTTCTCGGAATGTTTGATAGCAGGCCTTATGGAACCAGGTTGGGGACTCTAGTCAGAACATGAGTTCAGTTGGGATGTTAGATCATGTGTGTGTGTTCGACGATGGATGTGTTCGAATTGGTAATCGGCGATTGAGACAATGTGGACAGTGTTGTGAGACTGTGGGATAGCCATAACATTCTCTGGAAACCAGATAGTGTGAGGAAGTGTTGTAAGTCTGCGGGTGTAGTCATAGCATTCACACGATTGATAGATACTGTTAGAGTGTTATAAGTTTGCGGGTGTAGCTATAGCATTCACAAGGTTGACAAATAGTTTTAGAGTGTTGTAAGTCTGCGGGTGTAGCCGTAGCATTCACAAGGTTGACAGATAGTTTTAGAATGTTGTAAGTTTACGGGTGTAGCCATAGCATTCACAAGGTTGACAGATAGTTTTAGAGTGTTGTAAGTCTGCGGGTGTAGCCGTAGCATTCACAAGGTTGACAGATAGTGTTAGAGTGTTATAAGTCTGCGAGTGTAGCCATAGCATTCACAAGGTTGACATATAGTGTTAGAGTGTTGTAAGTCTGTGGGTGTAGCCGTAGCATTCACAAGGTTGGCAGATAGTGTTAGAGTGTTGTAAGTTTGTGGGTGTAGCCGTAGCATTCACAAGGTTGACAGATAATGTTAGAGTGTTGTAAGTCTGCAGGTGTAGCCGTAGCATTCACAAGGTTGGCAGATAGTGCTAGAATGTTGTAAGACTGCGGGTGTAACCGTAGCATTCACTACGTTGGTAGATAGCATGAGAGTGTTATTAGATTACAGAAGGAACAATAGTAGCCACCAGTTCGGGTGCAACAGTGAGGGCATGGTAAATCCACGAATTGGTTTTACAGATTTCCCCAGATGAATTAGAGCTGGTTGGGCCAATGATAAGGCCGTAGGAAGCGATGGACCGTTTAAGGTCGTTTGTGTTATAAGACTACCCTTAGTCATGTAGTAATCATTCTAAGCCTTGGATTTAGTGACGTTAGGATTCGACGTATGGACCCGATCGGTTGGATCAGGAGGTCATTAGAGCCATAGTGGCAATATAACTAATGACAACTATTGGCAGACAAGGATTTCGTTTGGAAGTCATTTGGGGTGACTGCATGGGAATCTTTTGGCTCCGTAACCTGGACGGAACCCGGTATTTCAGATGACTGACAAACAAATTGAGACCAGGGAGGTCTCGATGGATTTTGGAGAGTAGCTAGGAGACAACATACTGTTTCAGGCAGTTCAGTGTTTCACGTAGTTTCAATGTCTCAGACAGTATTAGTGTTTTAGGTTCGCAAGTACGGACAAAATGACCAATTGATTGGGAAGTGATAAGTCACTTGCAGTGGGATTAAATAATCTCAGAGTAATTGATTTGAACTTGTTGCGCAACTCTCGTCTGAGTCTAACCGTTGCAAGAATGAGTCTCTTACTCGAAGGATTATCCGAGCCTTGGTCATGTATAAGTGATATGCATGGATAATTAGGTATGTGATTCTGTTTCCAGTAGGAACCTCCGGTTATCAAAAGTTAAATGGTTAGCTGAGAGATAAGTAGATTGGGTTCAACAATACTGATTCAGTATGGGCGGTCTGTCAGGGAGTTAGACCATCTCGAGACTTCACATTTTAACTTGAGTAAATGTGATTAAGTTGCAAAGGATTCCTTCATCTGCGGGTTGTAGAGCACTGCGAGGGTTGGTTTTGGTTGCCTTGGAAAGGTTGTTGTATGCTCGGGATTGTGGCCATGACGATCAAGTTGTTGAGCGTGACAAGAATGGTAAGGAATGATTTCGAGGACGGAATCTAATTTTAAGTGGGGTAGAATTGTAACATTCTATTTTGGAATTTAAATAAATAAGATTAAATAAAATAAATAAATAAATAAACCCGGGATAAGAAGTATATTTCATATCATTTTATTAAAACCCTAAATCCATAATAGTTTATCAGTGTCAGCCTTGGGAGTAAAATGTTATAAATTTGGGAATTTATGGTTTAAATGGTATCATTTGGACTTGTGTTGAATAAATTTTGAGAAGCAAGGGCTAAAGGGTAAATTCCGGATTCAGTTTGTAAAGATTTCTGAGGGCAGGGGCTGTTTGGTAAGTTTTGGATTTAAGTTGAAGAGGATTTAAGTAGGAGGGACTGAATATGAATAATTGGTGAAAGTTTTATAAGAAAGGGACATACCCGTCACCCTTCCTCATGGCTGCGTTTTAAAGAAGCTACCAAAACCCTAACCCTAGTTCTATTGCCAGCCGCCACCGAAGATGGAAGTCATCCAGCCGCTGCTACGTTGCCGAGCCCGCTGCCGCCACTCCTTCGCCATCGAAACGCCACAACGTCGTTGCCGGAGACTCCGACGATTGAAGAACAGACGAGCCGGATGATGGATGTCGGGGAAGAAGAGGCTGAAAGAAAACCAACATCGTCGATGTCGTTGTTTCCCCCATCGAAGATTGTGCGCATTCCTCGCCTCCATCTTTTGTTGTTGATGCGTCGCTGTCGCCGCCACTCCAAGCGGTTGAAGAGTGTCACCGCTGCTCCGACCGCTGCTGCCACCTCGAGGGGGGCCATGCCGGGTGTGTTTCTGTGATTTTACTTGTGTTAGTGTTCGTGTTTTGCTGCTACAAGCCTAATGATCGTGTGTGTGTTTTTTTGGCCGGAAATCCACCGCTGCCACCGTGAGGTGGTGGCTGCCGCCTTCTACCGCTACCAACCGTTGTGTTGGGCAACAATGTGCATTTGAGTGTGAATGGATTGTTATTTGAGATATTTTTGGACATGTTTTGGATCTAGAATCACAACCACCACGAGGTGGTGGCTGCCGCTATGAGTTGCCGTTGACCACCACTACCCGAGGTGGTAGTGGTTGCTGCCCGACCTAATGAAACCCTAGTTGACCTAATTAAACCCTAATTGATATAAAGACTTAGCTTTTGGGCCTAATTGGCGTGTTTTGGGTTGGAAAGCCTAATTAGGGTTTAGAAAACCCTAATTTTGGAAGATGTTAGTGTTAAGTTAAGAAAAACTAACTTGAAGATCGATTAGATCTTAAACAGGTGAAATAAAGAGCAAACAGCAAGAACACGAAAATAGTAAACAACTCAAGAATGGATCGAACAATGTCGAATGATTATAAACAATCCTCAGAAGAGCTCGATGAAGAACTACAACTGTAGAGGATTAAAGGTTTACAGGAACGATGAAAGAAAGTATTCTGTAAGCTATCAATCGATCTATCAAAACGTTAACCTAATATGCATGCAAGCACATTATTATATAGTAAGCACTACATGCTCACGGTTGGACAGGCCCAAACCGGAGTGCAAAACTGGACTATAAACCGAGCCCAATGACGCGACACAAAAGTAAAGTCCTACGCTACCTAACAATCTCCCCCTTTGCGTCAATTGGAGCGAGATCATTACTTCTTGCTTGGGCCAGCAGCAGCAGGAACTTTCTTCTTTACAGTCTGAAACAGACGAGAGATAAGAGCAAGTATCGTTTGTCTGAATCGGATGTACCACTGAATCATATCGTTGAAGTATTTGATATCATCCGCTGCATTTTCTTTACACCGATGGATGATCTCCAGCACATGCTCTAGACAAGCAGTGGTATAAAGATGTTTATCTGCTAAGGCAAAGATACATTTCTGTCCTTCAGCCCTAGTGAACATGACCGAATTTCACCTTGGGTCAATCTTTCCCATCTTCATCTGGTTCAGATCACTGGCTAAGCCAACAGGAGATATCTTCGGTTTCTTCTTGAAGACATTAGCAATCTCCTGATCCATCAGTGCTACCTCCATGATATAACATACCAACATCCTTTTGAGATGGTCTATAATCGGACCATATTCAGCTTCGTTCGTCAAAAGGATGTTGTGCAGAACAATCCAGTCATGGGGGTTGAGGTTCGGTAGATCTGCTAAAGATATGAGATGTTCGGTTTTTGCAGACCCTCGGATCACCCTGAACCGAACATTAATGAATCTCCCTTCAGAATAAGGCTTCAGAACCCGAACGTTGACTATCTTCTGAGCGCTCCAGGTTTGATACTGTGGTTGAGCAGCCTTCAGATAGAACTCGATTAATTCCCGATCAACCTCCGGATGAGGATGAGGGACTTCGGCAACGCAGGCGAAGGCATGAAAAATAAACGCCTTTCGGGTTAAGGGCATGTCGAACTGCGAGTCGACAGAATTGTAGCAGTTGAAGGAGATCACCGGTTCGAGCCATAGGATGCTCGGAGTATCGATAGCCTCCTTAATCATTCTTTCTCGAGTCCAAGCAGGGAAAAGAGTCTTCCTGCTCTCGAGGAGATCGTGGGCTTCTTTTTGTCTGCGTTCAGCTTCTTCAGCTTCTCGCGCCACACAAATGTTGTCATTATCAACATTGCGACTATTTTTGCGTTTCAGCAAGTCAGCAATGGTTTCTTGATCATCTTCATCTTCTTCCTCAGCTATCTTCTTTCCTTTATCCTTCACACCCGAACCCAAAGTTTGACCAGTAGGATGAGGTTCGGTTGTGTGAGCAGCTTTTGAGGAAGGAGGTGGTTTCGATCCGGACTGCACTTCTCCCCCTTGTTTCGGAGTGGACACGAAACTAGGTAGCCCTTCTATTTTACTGAGCAGGTCCAGGGCAGGAGCAAGTTTTTCAGCAAGGGTTCGCCTCACCGAATGGTTCAGGATCGGATCGTGTGCTTCCAGGATGTTGGATATGGCAGAGTGTACATCCGAAACACATGTCTTGATGACCTCCCGTTCGGATCGAAGAGCGTCAAGTTGTTGCTGAGAGTTGGAAAGCTGAGCGCTCTTGACCTTGAGGGCGGTGGTTTTGTTTGCAAGGACGTCCATCAACGAGTTTTCTACAGCGAAATCCTCTTGGAGTTTAGAGAGGCGCTCGTCAATGGAGGCACGAAGGGCCGAGTTGTCGTCACTAATTGATTGGCGAAGGGTAGCGAAGGACTTCAACTCCGTGGAGACGAACGTGGCCAATTGTTGAACGATTGGTTCCAACGTTGTCTTAGTGGCATCGGCACTCTCCTGTAAGGACTTTAACAGGGAAGAGGCGTCAGAGAATAGTTTATCGACTTTTTCGGTCGCAGCCTCACATGCTTTCGTCGAGGCGTCAATGGCGGCAGTGGCTGAAGCGACTGAATCTTGCTGAGCCCGGGAGAAGGCATCAACAATCTTATGAAGAGCAGCTTCAGAGAGAGATGACTGAGAATTGGAGGAGGAAGCAATGAGCAAATCAACCTTCTCATGCAACTCCTTAAGGTGCTTCTTTGTTACGGGTGCATCCTCATCATCGTCGCTTTGCACCTGAAACGGACTGAAATAGACCGAATCAAATTGCATGTTCTCCCCGCCAAGGAAGGGGTTATCTCTGTCAGAGGCATGACCGGGAGATGGTGGTGGTGGTGAAGCTGGTGGTTGTTCGGTTGTATGGGTGGGTTCTGGATGGGTTGTTTCGGGTGTAGGTGTAGGTGTAGGTTCGGTTGGTTGTTGGGTTTCGGTTGTGTGTATGGGTTCGGTTACTGGTGGTGGTTCGGTTGCATCGGTATGAACCCCCGTATCAGATACGTTGGTTGTAACCTTTGCAGTGGCTGTTGTGGTTGTATCAGTGAAAATGGGTGGTGGTATAGGGAAAGAGGTTTTAGGAATGTTGGTAGTGGGGGTTATGGTGGGAATGGAAGTGGGAATTGTTTGAGTAGGAGAGGGAATTGGTGAGTTATGGATTTCCATGTCAGGGGTAGGTGATCTGGGTGGGGTGTTGCCTCTTGGAGGGGTTTCGCCTCTTTGAGAGCCGTCCGAATCCGAACTCTCACCTTCTTACTCACTGGAAGAAGAAGCGATAATGAGCTTTCGCTTAGGTTGAGTTTTTCGCCTCTTCTGCTGCGGGGACTGAGCAGCCTTAGTAGCCTTCCTCTTTTTAGGAGAAGGACCTTTAGCCCCTTTCGCCACTTGCTTCCTTTTTTTGCCTTTTTGCCTCTATTAACAGGCTTATCAGCATCATGAATGGACTTGAGCATCTCCTGTGTGAGCTCCCTCGGTCCAGACTGCTTGAACTCCTTGATAGTCCGGATGATTCTGCTGTCACCTGGAACATCACCGTACATGGTCTCCGGGATGGAACCAATGAAAGAGAACCTCGATGCATCTGAGACGATAATCTTCGTGGTATGGAATGTACCAATCGAAGACATCGATGCACCGGCAGCAGTGGGAACATCATGCTTATCCATCGCCCACTTAGTAATGATCGTCCAAAACCTGGCATACGACACCTCAGAATGTCGTGAAGAGGAGGATAAACTCTGGATGAGTTGTTGCCAGAGAACCAACCCATAATCGAGATTGACGCGGTTGTAAACCCCGTACATGATAGAGAGAAAGAGCCGACTGGAGCCGTCTGAACCTGAGCTCCGTTCTGGGAGACCCTTGAAGAGGACAGCGAACATACCGTTCCACTGTGGCGGCAAACATGACTTTTTAAACTTCGCGACGGAGGTGAGCACCTCCGTGTACCCTATATTGTAGAACATATTGTAGAGGTGCCCAATCGGAATCGTCTCCGGATTAACCCTAGAAGGGTCAGCAGCAAACCCAAGCAATGAGCCAAATCGTTGCCTGGAAATCGAGGCTTTGTGATCAGCAACCTCAAAGAAGATTCTATCGACTGCTTTGTCATAATGTGCAGTCGCATAGATCTGCGATAATATCTCCATGGGCACTGTTTCCACCCGTGAAAGTGCAGGAGCGATAGGGGAATACTTCAGGCACTCGATAATCGGGAACATGTAGGAATCGTACGCCTGAGGGGTTAAATCGATCACCAAACACTGTTGAGGGCGAATGGGAAGGATGTGGGAAGTAGCGTGAACTGACGATGATTTTGCCATTGTTGAAGTGGGGAAGAAGGTGATGAACAGTTAGGTTTTTGCTCTCTTGGAAATTTGGATGCGGTAAAGAGGTAAAAGGGAGATGAGGTCGCCTTTTATAGTGGTTTGCAGGAGAGAGAAAAATCTGTTCAAATCTTCTATCGAAATACGAAAGGTTTTCTCTGGAATTTGACTGATGGGTGACAGTTAAGGAATGCGATGATCACGCATGAGAGAGAATGTCAGATTCCTTGTAACACGCCGCCCAACAAGCGCCGTTTCTGAAGAAACCGTTTCAAATCCACACGCGCCTTTATGTGCCAGAGAGGAATCGCTTCAAATTCGCACACGCGTCCATAGTGTCAGTTAAAGAATGGACGTTTCAATTTCGCATGCATCCCCGATTTACCGCCGGTTGAAATTCAATCCATAAGACTCCCGCCTGAGTCAGCAACTCTTCATCTTATCCTTGTAACGGCATCTTTTTAAGAATACGCCCACGTGGATTAATTTTGACCACGTCTTTAGAATTAAGCACCGAACCAATGAAAAAGCCTGTAATAATTAGAGCCAGAATTTTGGAAAATCAAAGATTTTCGTGCTAAGGGTGTAAAATGAAAAGAAATAAAGCAAATCTTTTTAGGAATAAATGTGATGTCAATAATGACACGAAACAAATGATCCCGGGCACGAATCTCTTCCTTCAAAGTCAAGAGAGACCTTAAAGTGTTAATGTGGTTTCCCGTTGAATAACGATCAAACACTTATTGAGAAGTGTTGAAAGGCTTCTTTTAATTAGGCTCCTTAGGGTGGCTTTAGCTTTGATTCAACAGTTCTAATCTTGAAATAAGATAGAAAGTGAACAAAGTACTTGTGAGACCGGTGTAGTCTGTTGAACAAGTAAGCATGAAATAATTTTCAAGTGGCTTGGAAAATATAAAATCTCAAAAAAATAAGACTGGATCCCTAGGGAAGAAACGTTATGGTGTTTAACAATTTCATAGGAATCACACAAAAGAAAAACTTGAGATTTCATGAGGATACGACCGTCAATTCATTAGTGAAAACTTGATCAAATTAATTGTTCACCGTCAATTCAAATTTGGTATTGAATTTTGGGTTTCACTCAGCTCATAGTGGCACGAAACTAAGATCATAAACACAAATTTTGAGTAACCATAAACCTCAGTGGTAATTTCTGAGAGTCTCAAGGGTTACATTGATGAAACGAATGTAATGGAGAAAGTAATGGAGATGGTGTGAGAAATCAAATTACCTCTGCTATAAACGAAGGACCAAGCAGAAAACTCTTATCTCATGTGAGAAGAGAGTTAGGTAGCTCTTGATTAGAATAAATGTGATAGCCTAATTGGGAAGACAAGGTTTGTGTATACCAAGTCATTAAGGCTGTTATTCAAAATCTGATGAGACTTTGGTCACATACAGCAACATGCTTCTAGGGACACTTAACTAATTCATTAAAAAAAATTTCCCCATAATCGATCGAACACTCATATAAAATGAAAGACTAAAAAGTAAATAAAGAACAAAATATTTTTGGAATTTTGGATATATATATAAAAACAATTAAAAATAACAAAGTAAAAAAAATAAGACTCAGAAAGAAATTAAAAAGAGTTAAAAAAAAACTTTGGAAAAATTAGGAACCGAACCCGAGCGTTCGGTTGGAGTCGGTTGAGAAAAATTCTGAAAAACCGAACCCGAGCGTTCGGTTGGTTTCGGTTTTGAAAAATTTTAGAAACCGAACCCGAGCGTTCGGTTGGTTTCGGTTTTGAAAAATTTTGGAAAACCAAACCCGAGCGTTCGGTTGGTTTCGGTTTTGAAAAATTTTGGAAAACCGAACCCGAGCGTTCGGTTGGTTTCGGTTTTGAAAAATTTTGGAAAACCGAACCCGAGCGTTCGGTTGGTTTCGGTTTTGAAAAATTTTGGAAAACCGAACCCGAACCTTCGGTTGGTTTCGGTTTTGAAATTTTTTTTAGAAACCAAGGAATTTTGACATTCAAGAAGGTAATACTTTAGACGAATAGATAAACAACTTTGTACAAGAAATTTACAACCAAGAAAACTACCTTTGAAATGATGAGCGAGTGCAGATGATGCAACCGAACCCGAACGTTCGGTCAATTTTGCTTATTACGTTTGAGATCGAGAAGTAGTTTGTGGTACTGATTCTGATTCCATCATACCTAGCCCTTGTAGAATTTTGTTGAATGAGGCTTCAGGAAGAGCTTTGGTAAAGACATCAGCCAGTTGATCAGTGGTTCTAACAAAGTGTACTTCAACGTTTCCATCTTCCACATGATCTTTGATGAAGTGATACCTCAGTGCTATGTGTTTGGTTTTGGAGTGTTGCACTGGGTTATGACAGATCCTTATTGCACTTTCAGAGTCGCAATATAGTGGGATCTTTTTCATATTGAGTCCATAGTCTCTGAGTTGACTCTGGATCCAAATCACTTGAGAGGTGCAGGATGCAGCTGCAATGTATTCAGCTTCTGCAGTGGACAAAGACACGCACGTTTGTTTCTTTGACTGCCAGCTAACCAACTTCCCGTCAAGGAATTGGCAGCCACCAGTTGTGCTTTTTCTGTCGAGTCCACAACCTCCAAGGTCTGCATCTGAATAGGCTTGAACGAAGAAGCCTGAGTTGGAAGGATACCATAGACCTAGAGAGGTGGTTCGCTTGAGATAGCGTAGAATGTTCTTTACTGCAAGCATGTGAGGTTCGCGTGGATTTGCCTGAAATCGAGCACAGTAACAAACAGAAAACATTATGTCAGGCCTGCTAGCAGTGAGATACATTAGTGAGCCTATCATCTGTCGATAAAGCATAATATCAACAGCCGGTTTGTCCAGGGATGGGGTGAGCTTGGTGCCGAACGCCATTGGAACTTTGACTTTGGAATCTCCCATCATGCCAAACTTTGCTAGGAGAGTCTTCGTGTAAGCTTCCTGATTGATAAAGATGCCTTCGGGTCCATGTCTAATATTTAAACCAAGGAAAAAATTAATAGGACCCATTGAGCTCATTTCAAATTTAGTCTCCATCAGCTTTCTGAATTCAGCTGTTAGGCTAGGATTCGTGGAGCCAAAGATGATATCATCGACATAAATTTGAACGATCATAAGGTGGTTACCTTCCTTCTTGCGAAAGAAGGTTGGGTCAACCGAACCTTGCTTGAATTTGGACATCTTTAAAAATTTAGTCAGCGTTTCATACCAGGCTCTCGGAGCTTGTTTCAGTCCATACACGGCTTTATCCAAGATATAACAATGATTAGGATACTTTTCATTTACGAAGCCAGGAGGTTGCTCCACATACACAGTTTCTTCGAGTTCACCATTGAGGAATGCACACTTGACGTCCATTTGGTAAACCTCAAAGTTTTTGTGGGCAGCATAGGCTAGAAATATTCTTACAGATTCCAACCTAGCTACGGGAGCGAACGTTTCTTCATAATCAATCCCTTCCTCCTGACAGTAGCCTTTCACGACCAGACGAGCTTTGTTACGAATTACGTTTCCTTCCTTGTCCATTTTGTTCCTAAAGACCCATTTAAGACCAACAACCGAGGCATCTGTAGGAGTTGGAATAAGACGCCAGACTTTGTTCCTTTCGAATTCGTTCAGTTCATCCTGCATAGCTTGAACCCAATCGGAGTGATCAAGAGCAGTATTA
Source organism: Lactuca serriola (assembly GCF_051521515.1). Classification (NCBI taxonomy): domain Eukaryota; kingdom Viridiplantae; phylum Streptophyta; class Magnoliopsida; order Asterales; family Asteraceae; genus Lactuca; species Lactuca serriola. The sequence continues at coordinate 173,325,647 of NC_136414.1, forward strand.
ACTGTCTTTGGTTCAACTTTTGATACGAATGAGTTAAACATGCAGAATTCGACTTTAGAAAACAAGGAAGTCTGTTTTGCCTTGAGTTGTGATCGAGTCAGAACCTTTTCAGATACATCACCAACAACTTGAGAGATAGGATGATCTCTGGTCCATTTGGTGAGAGGTGGATAGTTTGGATCAAAGGTTGGATCTAATTCAGTGTTTATCATTTCTTCTGGTTCGGACTGGCTTTCATAGTCGTAAGACATATCAGCATGCTCCCCCTCGATAGATGAGCTTTCAGGAATGTTTTGAGCTTCAGAGGTTTCTTGAGGTGTGGAGCTTTCAGGCGTTGATGCACCTTCGGATGGTGCGGCACTTTCGGTTGGTGAAGTGCTTTCGGTTGACAAAGTGCTTGGCTCCCCCTCAACTTGTGAGGTTGGCTGAGTTGACGATGGTTGATCCTCCCCCTCGACTGAAGTATTATGTGATGGAGGTTCGTCAGAACTTGATTCTCCTTCATTCATTCTTCTAGCAGCGTCTTCAACAACTTGCTTCATGTGATCTACCTTGTTGTCTGTTGCTCCTGCTTCTGATAGAGTGGCTTTATCTGGTTCATCAAAGAGCTCCATGAACTTCTCGAATAGATTAGCGATCGAGACTGTGACTTGGCCAGTTTGAGGAAAGATTTCCCCAGTTGTGTCTTCATTGGCCTTTAGCTTTTTGACATAGCTATCATCAAAAGTCACGTAGTAAGTCTCTTCGATTTTCCTCGAACGCTTGTTTAATACCCTGTACGCCTTAGAAGTGAGAGAATATCCCAGAAATATCCCTTCGTCGGCTTTGACATCGAATTTGTTTCGGTGTTCTTTGGAATTGAAAATGAAACACCTAGAACCGAACACATGGAAAAACTTCACATTGGGCTTCCTGTTGTTGAGAATCTCGTAAGGAGTGAGCGAGAATCGCTTGTTGAGATATGACCTGTTCTGTGTAAAACAAGCAGCAGAAATAGCATCAGCCCAAAAATAAAGAGGTAAGGAATCGAAACTTAGCATGGTTCGAGCGGCTTTCGACAATCCCGTTTTGTTGAGGAGTGTAGGGAGCTGAGAAGTTGTGACTAATTCCCTCTTCCGTCAGGAATTCTTCGAATTCTCTATTTTTGAATTCCAGACCATTGTCGCTTCTGATGTTGCGAACGACCTTTTTCAGCTGTAGTTCAATCTGCTTGATGAACACCTTTAGCTTAGGAGTCGCTTCAGATTTAAGCTTCAGAAAGAACACCCATGTAAAACGCGAAAAGTCATCAACAATAACAAGAATATACTTGCTACCACCGATGCTTTGGATAGATGAAGGACCACATAAATCAATATGAAGTAATTCAAGTGGTTCAACAACTTTAGTGTTTATTATATATGGATGACTTTGACGACTCTGGTTCCCCATTTCACATGCAGCACATAAATGATCTCTATCGTACTTGAGCAACGGAAGACCTCGAACGTGACCTCCAGTGACAAGTTTGTTGATGTCCTTAAAGTTAAGATGAGAGAGCCTTCGGTGCCACAGCCAGCTTTCGTCAGATTGCGCTTTTGATAACAAGCAGATAGCTGGGTTTCCTTTGATGGGTTTGAGGTTTAGAGGAAACATTTCACCTTTACGTTCGGATTTGAGAATAACTCTTTTCGTCTTCGTCTCAATTATTTCAGAACCCTCATCGTCGAACGAGACTTTGAGATCGGTACCTCCAACGAGCTGAGATACACTGATGAGGTTGTGTTGCAGTCCTTCCACATATGCAACCTTCCTTATCGTGAAATCACCGTTAGTAATCATTCCATAGCCTTTTATGGTGCCGAAGGAGTTGTTTCCAAACTTGACGTTTCCACCATTTGAAAGAGACCGGTATTCTCTTAGCACCTCTTTCCTCCCGTCATGTGACGTGAGCAGCCACTATCAATATACCATTCTTCGTCAAACTGCTCGTCACTGATAACCTGCAAAATTAAGCAGATTTAGGAACCCAAAGTTTCTTGGGTCCTCGTGAGCCTTTCACAGGAACAGGAATAGTAAGAGAGATGTCAACAAGATATGTTCATTTTATTAGTGTTGTTTCATCTTTCTTTTTTTATGGTAAAAACTTTAATTTTATTAGGATTTGGTGCTTTCGGTTTTGACTCTGGTTCAGACGTTGAAACCTTCTGTTTTCCCTTTTGTTCTGCTAATGATTGAGATTTTTGAGAAAGAGCAGAATGAGATTTAGAATGAGGTGAAGAAGAGTTGGAAGAATTAGCAGAATTAGATGAGATAGAATTAGAGAGCTTAGATTGAGATGACTTCTTGGCTGGAGCCTCTAGGTGACCCTTTTGCTTTTGATCATTGGTGGGACCGACCTTAGAGTTTTGATCTCTTTTGATTTCCGAACCGAACCTTTGCTTTCTGTTGGTGTAGTTTTCTGAACCGAACTTCTGCTTTCGGTTGGAGTCATTTTCTGAACCGAACTTCTGCTTTTGGTTGATGTTTTCTCCGAACCGAACCTCTGCTTTCGGTTGTTGTGTCTCTCTTGCGATTCGATAGGATTTTTCTCAGACTTTAGGTTCTTGTCTTGATGAGAGAAATAAGCATTTTGGGATTGCCAGAACTGTTTTCTTTCAGAGAGATTCTTCCTGTATCTCTGATTCCTTTGACGTTTCTGATTTCTCATCTGCTTCGGTTGATGATGGATATTAGCTTTCGGTTTCGGTTTTTCTATGGCTGGTTCACTCTGAACTGAGGAAGTTTCACTTGAAGTTGTGACTTCTTTTGGTGGAATTCCTTTTTCTTGAGGAATGTCTTTCGTACCGCTTGTGCTTGACACATCGAAGTTATCAGGTTTATTCAAGGGTTCTGGTACGTATCTCCCTTTGCTTTTCCATGAGGTCCTTTCAGACAAACCTACTGTTTCATCAGCATTATCGATTGGAGCTGACCAGAAGAACTCATCGCAGCCATCAGCATTGTCTTCGTTTACAATAGCTGTGAGTTCAGCAGTCTGATGTTTGGTTACGCCTGTGACCTTGTATACCTGATTTGGAGTGGTTTTAACCTTTTGATATACTACAGCCTTCTCTGCAAGAATCGGGGACTTTTGTTGGGACAAACGAGCAAACTCTACTGAATTTTCTGAAATTAGATTCTTGTGGTTTTTGGGTTCGCTTTTTACAAATTCTGAGCAGTCAACCGTGTCCTCTACAGAAATTTCACTCATATTATCATCCTCATTAAGCTCAGATGCATTTTCAACATTAATTTTATTTTCTGAGCTCAAGTTGGCGTTTAAAGAATCAAATTTTTGTATGGTTTCGGTTCTCAGTTTCAGTTTATCATTTTCATCCAAAAGGTTTTTAAGCATGTCCTTATGGTCCTTGGATTTAATGAAAGATTCTATTTTGTCCAGTCCATACATGTACGTCGGATTAGCGTCCTCAGATGAAATAACACTCTCACAATTATACGCTTCAGCATCAATTTCATCCTCCTTAAATTCAAGGAAGGGTAAAATCATGCGATGAATCTTTTGTCCTATTTCACAATCCAAATGAAGCTGAGTAATATTAGTGTAAAGACGTTTGGCAATTAAACAAAAAACATTTCGCTGTTTCAACAACTTTAAATTGTCTCTCTGTAAATAAATGTTTTCATCTTTTGTTTTGATTAATTCCGACTCCTTTAGTTCGATCCACATGCGCCGTTCCTCACTCTTCGAAGACACCCTGCTTAATTGGTCAATTAGGTTAGAATTGGTGACTCGAGTTTGAGTTAAACTACTATCTAGATAAGAGATTCTTGAATTAACACTTTTTAGTTCTTTTTCATATGAGCTTTGTGGGACTTTAAATGAGACAAAGATGGATTATACCTTCTTGATCAGTTCGTCGAGCTCGTTGAACTGCACGCTGAGCGGCTTAGCTGTAAAGCACATATCCTGTTGCTCCTTCGGTTCATTACTCCCACCATCAATGTTGTATCCCCTCATCTGAGATACGTCGGACACCATCAAACGCCTTCCTCCACTGCTTTCTTCTTTAGCCACACAGGCCTTTCCATGAGAAGGCTTCCTCACTTCATCGTCTTCAGAGTCGGTTGACCAAACTTCCACGCCACCGAACTCGTCGTCAGCAACTGAACCCTGCACAATTAGAGCGTTCATAGAAGGGTTAGCGGTAGATTTCTTCTTCCTTATATCATCAAGCTTTTTCTGCAATAAAGCTTCCTCATCCTTTTCCTCATCCTTTTCAGCCATCTTTTTAAGGACACAATCCTTTGCATAGTGGTTCTTTCCTCCACAATAGTAGCAGCTTACTCCAGAATCACCTTCTGCCTTCGGTTCCTTCTTAGACTCTTCAACTTTCGGTTCATTATTAACTTTTTCAGAACTATAACTCCCCTGCCAATTTCGGTTTTTGTTGGAGGGAAATCTCTTTTTGATGAACCTCTTGGGGTTGGACACCATCATAGCATAATCCTCAGACGTGAGGTCATAATCATCCAAGTTGAGGTCTTCGTCCTCCATCACAGCTTTACTTTTGGACAGGAGGGCTAACGAACCTAGACTTGAAACCACATTCTTCTCCTGCAACACGATCTTCTCCTGAGATTTCAAGATGCCCACCAGTTTCGCCAAGGAGTAGGATTTAAATTGCTCGTGTGCTTTAACTGTAGACACAACTGCTCTCCACTCGGATCTGAGACCGTTCAAAAATGTAACCTTCTGCTCAATAAGCTTCCTTTCGATGTCATGTTTGATCATCTTGCTAAGAAGATGATTGAAGCGATCGAACGTTTGGGTCACAGTTTCTTCGGCTCCTTGCTTGAATTCTCCAAACTCTGACAAGAGTAAGGTTTGAATGGAGTGTTCTAGATCTTCGTCTGTCGAGTACAGTTCACGTAACCTGTCCCATATCTCTTTTGCCGTCGTGCATGAACTCACCAGCCTGAAAGTATCGGACTGAAAGGCGAATCTGATCAATCTTAACGCCTTGATATTGCACTGAAATTTATCTTTTTCATCTTGCGCAATATCTTTAACATCTTTCAGAAGATCATTATACTCCTTTTGAGTTTTAATAATCCTTGACGTTGCAGAATGAGAAAACGGTCCATTAATGATTACTTCCCAGATGAGGTATCCATTATCCTCAGATCCTATAACATAATCTTCAAAGTGATGCGCCCAGACTTCATAATCATGGGTGTACAGGATGGGAATCTTTGTTGTTGATCCAATGCTGTTCGAAATATTGATGGGATTCGATTGCGACTCGTCCATAATGATCGAATAACCTGTTCAAAGATCAGACTTGTAATAAATCAAATTAGGGCAAAACAATAAATATCGAGATACGTCAATAATGAGATGACGGCTCAATAAATATCAGTAATTGCGGAATAACCCTAATCGAAACCTTTTTCACATAAAAGAAGTGTATCAATTACACAGCCTCCTGCTCTGATACCAATTGTTAAGTTAAGAAAAACTAACTTGAAGATCGATTAGATCTTAAACAGGTGAAATAAAGAGCAAACAGCAAGAACACGAAAACAGTAAACAACTCAAGAATGGATTGAACAATGTCGAATGATTATAAACAATCCTCAGAAGAGCTCGATGAAGAACTACAACTGTAGAGGATTAAAGGTTTACAGGAACGATGAAAGAAAGTATTTTGTAAGCTATCAATCGATCTATCAAAACGTTAACCTAATATGCATGCAAGCACATTATTATATAGTAAACACTACATGCTCACAGTTGGACAGGCCCAAACCGGAGTGCAAAACTGGACTATAAACCGAGCCCAATGACGCAACACAAAAATAAAGTCCTACGCTACCCAACAGTTAGTTTTGGATTGCCGGGACCCGCGTTTGGACCAGTGGACTGAAGCTATGACTTATGCCGAGTCCATTGTATGTTGGCTTAATGGATGAATGGACTTAATGGGTTAATTCCTTAATGGGTTAAGTGAGAACACTTAACCCTAATCGTCATTTTATGTAAAAACCCTAATTTTGTTTGGGCCTTGAGTTAGGCCTTTTGTTGGGCTTAGTGATTGAGCTATTGATGGGCCATCCATGAGCAAGTATATGTACTAGAATATTTGGATTGGGCTTAGGATAAGGCCCATTGGAAAGGTTTGGGTCCAATTTGAAAAATTAGGCCATAGATGGGCCGTAATTGGGCCTTGATGATTATGAGATATTGGACCATTGGAATGCCAAGTGTTTGGACTAGAATAAATGGTTTGGACATAAGGTAAGACCATGTAGAAGTTTGGGACCAATTTGGAAAATTAGGCCATATGTTGGGCCTTGGTTGTTTATTGGGCTTTTGGGCCTCCAAAGTGTGAATTTGGGCTTTAGTCGTGAACCAAGCTAGGATAGGTGTTAAATGGTCCTTTTACCCCAAGTGTGGATTTATGGTTATGCATTGAAACCCAAATGGCTAATTGGGTTTGTTTAAATGTTAACAGTTCGGGGATCTGTCATCCAGCAGCTATAGTTTTATCCACGGGATTTCAGCAGTGCGAAGTGAGTTTTCCTCCAGTGGGAACAGGTCGAAGGCACCAATGTCGGCCCATTTATATATGTTAGTATGTTCCAGACTAAGGTTCGATGCCATGCGGGGCCCGATGTAGGTTTATATGTTTTTCGGGTTACGATCCGATGCCGAGGAAAGCCCGAGGAATGTTTGTATACTTGATGTCTTCGTGATTCTTGCATGTGCTTGTTTATATGTTCCAGGCTTCGGTTTGATGCTAGGGTAAACCCGAGGAATGCTTATATGTTATGTTATATGTTTCCGGATTTTGGTCCGATGCTGGGTGGGGCCTGAGGAATGTTTATATGTTTATGTATATATGTACTTATTGATATGCTTATGTATACCGAACTTTACTCGATGTCAGGCGGGGCCCAATGCCGGATTTCGGTCCGATATCGGGCGGGGACCGATGTAGTGGGCTAGGCCTAAGTTATGTTTATGTTATGTGCTTATGTTATATGCTTGTTGATATGTTATATGTATACCAGACTTCGGTCTGATGCCGGGCGGGGCACGATGTCAGACTTCAGTCCGATGCCTGGCGGGGCCCGATGTCGGACTACGGTCTCAGGTCGGGCGAGGCGTGATGTAGTGGGCAAGACCCAATGTATGTTATTATGTGATTATGTGTATTGTATGTGGTAGTTTTGGGAGACTCACTAAGCTTAATGTTTATAGTTTTCAGTTTTGCTTTCAGGTACTTCTGCTAGTAAGGGGAAGAGCTTGGGATGACTACATTGCACACACTACAACGTTTAGCCTGTGATGATTTACTCTGATATTGGACATGTGATTTGATACAATATTTTGATATGATTTTTGAGATACTATCATTATTGTTTTTATGTGATGTTTTGGGTTACCATGATATTATTTATAAACTAAAGATGAAATTTTTGGACTGTATTTTTGGGATGTTTCAATAATCCTCTTGCAGTAATGGCAAAGATGAGCCACCAACAATTTCTTGAGAAATCGCATTTAACAATCATGATCTGACCATGCAATCATTGTTGATCCACTCATCGAGCTCAATTCCTTTAGAGCCTCTAGTTGCTTTGAAGTTCCATCAATGTATCCAATCTTCTTTTTTTTGCCCGAGCGCAATTGAATGTCGAATTTCCACTGCATGTAACTTTCATTCTTGTTTGAGAGACTTGATACCAAAAACATATTTGGATCATTAGCCTTTGAATTAGGAAGAAATGTAGAATTAGAATTATTGGAAGGAGGAGTATAATCATTGACATTGTTACCAATGATCGGATTTGAAGCCATGATTACAAAGGAAATCAAAAGCTTAGATTGATTGCTCTGATACTATTACAAGATTATGAACAGAGATAATAAATGAAGAAATATTGTTTGAGTGCAAAATGAATTATGATCTAACTGAATAGAACTTTTACATTTATACTCTAAAATACATTGCTAAAATGAGTAAATTAGTTTCTATCAATAAATAACATAATCTAACTTACTATTCACACATGTGAAACTTAACGATATTAAATTTAATAAAATATATAAAGAAATTGAACAAACTTCATCTGATGTTACTTAAATTGTTTAAAGTTGACGCACTTTCAACACAATTTCTCCATCCTCGAGTTGAATATTACCACCATAATTAAAATCCACTAAAAATGGTCATGCTAAGAACTCGAATTCACGTAGTTAAGATTGGACAAATAGTACAACCTAGGTATACATGTGAAAGAATTACTCACTGAGTATAAACATAAGAGAAAGATATAAGAAATTTGTGAAATATCGTCAAACCGAGTGTTTAATATATAAAGTTAAGTTCCTAAAATAAATAATTTTCATAAACCATCGATCATGCGACCAACCATAGTCTAGCCAACCCTTAATTTTTACTTTATTTTTTACCAAAAAATGTAAATTAGAAAAAAGTAATATTAGGATGCTACCGCTATTTATTTATTTATTAAGGTGCTACCTTAATAACCTTGCACAAATTTCAAGTTCTTCCCCTGGGTCCACGACCCTTCCCCACCGGTCCTTTTTTTTTCCGGCTATCTACTCCATTCCATATCATTTGAGGGCATACTTGTATTTTCTTCTCACTTAGATCCCAATAATTGATGCATATATTCCACCCAAAACAAAGTTAGAAAGTATCGTGTAATTATCTATTTTCTTTCTGAAAATCAAAATTTATTGTTATATCTTTTGACACAAAAGAATACAAGAAAGTCATAAAATATCAACATCACAAGTTATATTTAATAACCTGATCATATTTTCAGCCTTCATAGAAATAACAAACTTACAAAATAATTTTATGAATGGTTTTGATTTTTAGAAATTTCTTTTTAAATTACAAATAATTATGTTATTTTACAAAAAAAATAGTTTTAAGATTTTTTTTTATGATAAGTGACCTTTTAGAAACAATTTCACAATTCATAAAATATATACTACGAAATTCATTGTCATTTTATTAAACGAAGAATACATTTGATTTTCTTATAAGATATCCTTTTCACAATTATTTTGTTTGTAATTATTTGTATTATATATTTTGTACAAGTATTAGATAAACAAAGACAAAAGCTAGGGTCAAACCAATGATGACAACGATTATTATAGTATAACCAATACTTTGTTCCTATAAACTCCCTTTGATTAAATTAATATCCTAACATCCTTGACCTATGAATTGGAGCCCACATTATTTTTTACTAAAAATACCTCCCATTGTGCTAGTTTAACTACATGTTTACAATTTGTATGAATAATTAATTATTTATTTAAAAAGAAAAATTAAAGCAACACCTAAGGCATATGCTAGAATTAGGCTCATTTCCCAATTAAATGCCAAAAAAGCTTTTTCATATTTAATTAAAAGCATAAATACTCCATTTGAATACCTGTTGGTTTCTCATGAGTCATGACCCCTGCCGCTTTCTTCTTTTCCTTTTCCACTGTTTTGTTGATTCTTATTTGAGTAAATTACAAAATTGGTCCCTATCTTATTTTAAACATTTCAATTTAAGTCTAGATTTGGTTTTTGTGTTATCCAAAAATGCAGTTTTAGTCATTGTGGTATCTTAAAATATACAGATTGAGTGTTTTATATTTTAGATTTTGAGTCATTTATATTTTAGATGACAGTTGATTCGAATAATTAAATCTGTACGGAAGTTTTAATTTAAAAGTAAACTTACAAATAAAAACATCAGACTTAAATTACACATTTTGGGATACTATAGGGATGAATTTTGTAATTTACTCTTCTTATTTTAAAAAATATATATATTTAATTAAAATAATGAAAAAAACATGTGAAAGAATCTTTATTAATCCTGAAGAACCAAACATACCAGTAAATTTAGGATTCCTCTGGGTCCAGAGAACCAAAATTAGAACATGAAGGAAGCCAGATCAGATGAACATCAACAAAAGAGAATCTTATAAAAATTGGGAAGAAAATTAGCAAAATTAAAGTAAGAGTTTATAATTAATTTGTTTTTGTTTTCTTGTATTTGTTTGCTTGTTATTACTGTCTATTTTAGCTTTTCGTTCACAAGATGATGAGATAATCATGTTCCCAGCTATTGCAACAACATATATGCTCTCATTTTCTAGAGAGAGAAAGCGAAAGGGATTGATGAATACAGGCCATTTCTTCTCTCTCTCTCTTTCTCTCTCTATCTCTCTCATCGATTCCAGTTCTGTAGTTAAAAACCCAACTGGCTTTTTCTTGAAATTTCTCTCATGATGATGATGGGTCTGTGAGTGTGTGTGTAAATATAGTTTGTTCTCGATGTTTCTTTCGGATTTCATGAGATAAACAGAGCTTCATATATGAATATTACATAGCCACATATTCTCTTCTTCTCATTTCTTTTTGTCTTATTGTTATGATTTGTACCTTTCTAAGCTTGTTCTTGCATTTCACACAGAGAAGCTTGTGATCTGTCATGATCCCTTTCCCTTTCTTCTTTTACTTTCGGGTTTCACAGGTTCGAGGTACTGTAACAAAGACAGTTACGATAACGAAAGAGACGGAATCATCAATCATGGTGTATTTTTTTTTTTTGTAATTCTCCTTCAAATACACGTTTCCATTACTGAAATCTGAGCTGGGTTTTGGTATTTGATGAGTTTTCCTGTTGTTCCTCTTCAATTCTCGAAGCTATTTCTCACGATATGCAAGTGGGTTTTGTTTATAATGTATTTGAATCGCAAATTTTCTGGAATAAAGGGTAGATTGTTGACGAATTCCAAGATGAGGGAATGTAATGGTGGATGGAAATGGAAAAAGCTGCTTCTTTTTGTGTGGATTTTCGTTTTTGCCACTGGGTTTGTTTGGTTCTTGTTTGGTGGTGTTTCGAGTGAAAAAAGATTGAAGATTTCAGGGAAATGTGAAGATAATAATTCTTCGGTTTTGATTCAACAATTCAATGTCAGCAAAGATCATCTTTATGAACTGGCTTCCTCTTTCTTTGAGTCAAATCAGGTTTTGCTATCAAACCTTTTTTTCTTTTACTGTTCATTTATACAGCTTTTGGTACTTTATAAAGTATTTAGCATCTAGAGTACATGATAACTCGAGTAATATTGCTGAATTTTGGGTTAAAAGTTAAAAGATTTAAGTGTTAATCATGTTATTCATGGGTTGTGTAACTGTTTTATTGATTAAGATGCATACACAATGCTTTGGTTTCTTGATCATCATTCCCATTTGGTCAATCATATGATGCAATTTATATACATGCTCACAAAAATGATAAAAATCTATGGTTCATTTAGTAAATTGAGTAACTTTTTGACATTTTAATAAAAAAACCCCACTTACTTCGTAATAGTAATTTGGGAAATTACTTTTTACCAATAAAATGACTGCAAATTTTATTTTATTTCTTTTGCAAAATGACATCGTCAATTCTCTTGGCAATATAATTGCGGACTATGATAAAGCAATTTTGGAAATGGCTGTTAATTCCATTATAAAATTCATGGTCATTTTGGAAAAGGTTAAAAAGGTGGTCAATTTGTTAAAATCTGACAACCCGTTTTGTATTTTCGGTTCTTTTTGTGATTATCTTTTTTTTTTTGGATTAGTAAATGCAAATTTAAGAGCAACTAATATGTGATTTTCAAGAATCTTTTCAAGATTCTTTAGTGATGTAAAGAATTCTTGTTGTTAACTTTCAGATAACTTCGTTGAAATGCACCAAACAATTAGAACATGAAACCGTAATCACATGTGCTCTTGAAGTGCCAAAATTAAAAAACCATGAACATGAAGAGCATCATTCACCTAATGTGGAATATGAAGAATCAAGTGATGAATACATTGAAGAGGTAAATCTAACATAAGCTTAATTTGGACCAAAATGAATGTTGTTTTTGAAGTATTTGATTTGTTATATTCCTATTGTTTTCAGAATATAGTGCAAACAATGGTACCTCAAAACTTTCTAAGAGAAAATTTCAATGGTATTTGCCTTTGTGCCATTTTTATAATGGCACTAAGCTACCAGAATCGTGGATTCCGGACAATATTATGGAAGATTCGGAATCGGAATCGGAAAGTGCATGAGAAGAAAGATAAAGTAGAGGGATCCTCAAGGGGAGCTGGAAAATGGATGAAAAAGCTACTTGTTCTATACATCATAGCTGGAATCGCTGCTTCAATTTGGTTATTTTGGTACTTAAATTCAGGAATTAGTTTTAGAAGAAAAGAAACCCTAGCAAACATGTGTGATGAAAGGGCAAGAATGTTGCAAGATCAATTCAATGTGAGCATGAATCATGTTCATGCATTGGCTATTCTGGTTTCCACTTTTTACCATGGGAAAGAACCTCCTGCTATCGATCAAGTAATCTTTTTTTCTCATAATCTTGATATTAATCCAAGAGTAAATTACAAGAATGGTTCCTAAGTTCCATACGTTTTTGCAATCTTTGGATCTAAACTTTTACTTTTGTAATTTTGGTCCTAATTGCACACATTCCTTTCAATTTTGGGACCTTTTTCAGATGGTGTTAAATTTCACTCGTTAAGCTTGTGTATGTGTGATGCACCCGAGGGTAGTTTCATCATTTCCTTCGTGTGCAATGCACATGCACAAGTTTAATGAGTGAAATTTAACACCGTCTAATAACGGTCCAAAATTGAAAGAAATGTATGCAATTAGGACCAAAATTGCAAAACTAAAAGTTTAGGCCCCAAGATTGCAAAAACGTATGGAACTTAGGGACCATTTATATAATTTACTCTAAATTTAACTATAATAATGAAATTTCATACCTTTTCACAGAAAACTTTTGGCGAATATACTGAAAGAACATCGTTTGAAAGACCACTTACCAGTGGTGTTGCGTATGCTTTGAGAGTGCGTGATTTTGAGAGAGAAAGTTTTGAGAAAAAACATGGATGGACGATAAAGAAAATGGAAACTGAAGATCAGACATTATCACAAGATTGCAACCCTGAAAAATTGGATCCTTCACCTATTCAAGATGAATATGCCCCTGTTATTTTGTCTCAAGAAACCGTTGCACATATTGTCTCTATTGATATGATGTCTGGAAAGGTATTACAAAATGAACAAATTACCAAAAAACCATTATATTTCCGGCAATTTTGTGGTCTTCATTGCAATAATTGAAACTTTAAAATCTTTTTTATCCTTATTTAGGAAGATCGTGAGAATATTTTGAGAGCAAGGGCATCTGGAAAAGGGGTTTTGACATCTCCTTTCAAGCTATTGAAATCGAACCATTTAGGAGTTGTACTTACGTTTGCTGTTTACAACACTCACATTCCTCAAGATGCGACACCTGAGCAACGAATTAATGCAACCGTGGGGTATTTAGGAGCATCATATGATGTCCCATCATTAGTTGAAAAGCTTCTACATCAACTAGCTAGCAAACAAACCATTGTTGTCAATGTTTATGACATCACAAATGTTTCTTCAGCCATTAACATGTATGGACCTAAACAGATCGACACCGGGTTGTTGCATATTAGTGGTCTTGACTTTGGTGATCCTGCTCGAAAGCATGAAATGCGTTGCAGGTTATTAATATTTCTCAAATCTTTTTAGATTTCCATTTTGCAACTTTCAACAAAAAAAAAACCAAAATTCCATAGTTAAGATGTAGATAGTCGTACCTCTACCTGAGGGTAAAGAGAGACTGCTTCTGTAGATGACTTCTCCAACATAGGAAATGTGGGCCCACAATGGTGAATAAAAATAGAAAGGGGGAGGGGAATAAAACAGAAAGAGATACTAGCAATAAAGTTGAAAGTAAAAAAGATACAAAAATAAGAAGAGATACTAGCAATAAAGTTGAAAGTAAAAAAGATACAAAAATAAGAAGGTAAATATTGTGGGAAAAAGCACAATTGTGCTTTTTCGTATACTTACCTTCTTACTCTTGTCTTGTTTTTTACTTTAAACTTTATTGTTAGTATCTGCTTTCTGTTTTATCCGCCTCCACCTTTCTATTTTTATTCACCGTTGTGGGCCCACATTTCCTATGCAGGAGAAGTCAAGCAGTCTCTCTTTACCTTCAGGTAGAGGTACAACTATCTACATCTTATCTCCCCTTACCCCATTCCTATGTGATTGAGGTTTTATTGTTATTGATAAAAGCAAAAAAAAACTATGACCTATATTGCTCCATGACCCTGATTTTAAGTCTCTAAACCCTCTTCTTTTGCAACTAAAAAAAAGTGGTTTTTATTTTATTTATTTATTTATTTGAAATATAAAAAAGGGATTTTGTGTGTTTACAGGTTCAAGCACAGGCCTTCACCACCATGGACAGCCATAGCAGCATCAATCGGAGCGCTTATAATTGTTTTTCTTCTTGGCCATATCTTCTACGCAGCCATAAACAGAATTGATACAGTCGAACGTGACTATAACGACATGTTAGAGCTTAAATTCCGCGCTGAAGCTGCCGACGTGGCAAAATCCCAGGTAGGTTTGCGAGATTTTTCAAATTTCTCATTAAATTTGTTGAATTATTGTTTTGTTAATGCGTATTCTCCTCCTTTTTTGCAGTTTCTTGCAACGGTTTCGCATGAAATCAGGACTCCTATGAATGGGGTTTTGGGGATGCTGCAGATGTTAATGGACACGAATTTGAACGCGAAGCAATTGGATTTTGCACAAACTGCTCACGAGAGTGGAAAAGATTTAATAAAGTTGATTAATGAAGTTTTAGATCAGGCGAAAATTGAATCTGGAAGACTTGAGCTTGAATCTGTCCCATTTGATCTTCGCACCATTCTTGATAACATTTTATCGTTGTTTTCAACCAAATCCCAAGAAAAGGGTATCGAGGTAATTTCTTATATAGTTTTTTTTTTTTTGTATGCAGCAATCGAAAAGTGATTGGAATGGAGTATTAGTATGGAATGAAATTTATTTTTCCAATTGTACATAAACAAATAACACATTAATGATTCATTTCATCTCTTCAAACCAACTAAACATAAATACATAACCCATATTCCATTACCTTTCTCATTCCATTCCATTTCATTCCAATTCCATTCCACCATTTATCTAACAAGAAGAAACTTTGTTCTTGTGAATAAAAAGTTGGCAGTTTATGTTTCCGATCAGCTTCCCGAAGTTGTTGTTGGAGATCCCGGACGTTTCAGACAAATAATCACAAATCTTGTTTCAAATTCACTTAAAGTTAGTCCTCTACCCTTCTTACACCTCTCAATAAAATTCACCATTTTTTTTTCTCTTCAACTAATTTTCATTTTTTTTTTATTATAGTTCACACACGACAGAGGACACATATTTGTATCGGTCCACCTAGCCGATGAAGCCAATCACCCACATGACACAAAAGATTCACTACTTAAAAAGACTTTGACTTTTGTTGACTCATCAAATCACAATGTCCACAACACTCTAAGTGGGCTTCCGGTTGTTGACAGGAGAAAAAGTTGGGAACTTTTTGAGAACTTAAGTGAAAAACATCCAATAAATCAATCCGAAAAGATCAAGATTTTAGTAACTGTTGAAGATACGGGTGTTGGAATCCCAAAAGATGCACAAAGTCGAATTTTTATGCCATTCATGCAAGCCGATAGTTCAACTTCAAGAACTTATGGTGGAACTGGAATTGGATTGAGCATAAGTAAGAGATTAGTGGGATTAATGGAAGGTGAAATTGGTTTTGTTAGTGAGCCCGGAATTGGAAGTGCTTTTTCATTTACAACGGTTTTTATGAAGAAGGAAACAAGTTCTTTAGACACGGTTTTGCAACAATATTATCCAACAATATCCGAATTCAAGACACTAAAAGCATTGGTGATTGATCAGAAAAGTATAAGAGCTGAAGTTACAAGATACCATCTTCAAAGAATGGGAATCTTTGTGGAAATAGCATCTAGTTTAGATTCTTCACAATCTTACATATCAAGGTACATTTCTTTTATAATGTGGAAATATCATCTAAGTTTATAAAGTGATTCCATTCTATTATAACAAACAGACACTAACTAACAATTCTTGATCTCACTTATCTTTGCAGTGATTCACCTCATCTTGACATGATTCTCATAGACGAAGAAGTTTGTGACAAGAACACGAGTCTTGAAGAGGTCAAAGTCAAACCAATTGGAATGAAACCAAAAGTGTTTCTTTTGGTCAAATCTATAAACCCTATTAGACATAATGACCTCAAATTAGCTAATTTGGTGTGTGATGTTCTTGTGAAGCCTCTTAGATTTAGTGTCTTGATTTCTTGTTTTCAAGAAACTCTTATATCAAAAGATAACACACAAGTGGCAAGAAGAAAACCGAAAACACTTGGGACTTTGCTACGAAACAAGAAAATCTTGGTGGTTGATGATAATGTTGTGAATAGAAGAGTTGCAGAAGGTGCTTTGAAGAAATATGGAGCTATTGTCACATGTGTGGAAAGTGGGAAGGCTGCTTTAGAAATGCTTAGACCACCTCATTGTTTTGATGCATGTTTTATGGATCTTCAAATGCCAGAAATGGATGGGTGAGCAATATTTTTACTTTTTTTTGTCGCCTTATATTTTCCTCCTTTGTTATGCTTTTAACTTTTTCTTTCTGGAACTTTCAGCTTTATTGCTTGTATCTGTTTTTTTTTCTTTAGTCGCACATTCTTTACTTCAAAATTGTAGGCCCATTTACTTTCAGCTTTATTGCTTGTATCTGCTTTCTTTTCTTTTCTTTAGTCTTCATCATGGGCCTTTCTACTTTCAGCTTTACTGCTTGTATCTGTTTCTTTTTTCTTCTTTAGTCATACACCATGCTTATTCTTCATCGTGGGCCCCTTTACATTTAGGCTTTCAGCTTTATTGCTTGTATCTTAGTTTTTTCTTGTCTTACACCTTGCTTGTAATCAATTTCGAAACGCAAGAGTAGATCCTATAGAAATACCACTTCCTCATGAATTTATCTTGAATCGGGATCTTTTGGCTCAACTTTTCTTCATTGTTATCAATGGCCTACATTTTGCTTCCCCTTTACCCCATTCTTATGGGACTTGGTTTTTTGTTGTTGTTTAAGAGGGCTTTTTGAATCTTGACTTGTTAAAAAGAGATATGTAATTGACTAATTGCATCTTTAATTTTGTTAGGTTTGAAGCTACAAGACAAATCCGTGGTTTGGAGAACAAGGTTAATGAAAAGATTGAATCTGGTGAAGTACCTATTGATATGTTCTCAAATGTGGCACATTGGCATACACCTATTTTAGCCATGACTGCTGACGTCATCCAAGCAACAGATGAAGAATGTAAGAAATGTGGGATGGATGGCTACGTATCGAAACCATTTGAGGAAGAACAACTGTATACAGCTGCAGCTTGCTTCTTTGAATCTGGTTGAGTGGCTAAAAAAATTACGAAAAAAACCTTGAAACATGACGTTTTACATTGAGGTATGGATCCAATTGAGGGTTCCCAGATGAACAATTGTCTGAAACAATTTGGGCATTTTGGAGAAGACGACGTCTTTAAACTCTTTCCATTTAGGATCGTATTTCACCAAGCTTCCTCCTCTGTATTCCAGCAAGATCTCTCCGTTCTTCAAAACGCATAAAACCCTAACCATCCTCCGTGATAAACCAGGTCTCCCTATCTGGTAATGGTTCTCATGATTCGGGACCCTTGCAGGATAAACTCCATGGATGACGAATTCCTTCATCCAAGATTCCTGGGAATCGTATTCCTTCATGACCCAGATCTCCAATTTCCCATACCCACATGAAATCACCGCCGCTAGACACCCTCGTATGACGGCCAAGTGAAAGTTGCTCCGGATGACTGTAACATGGGTAGGTTTCGTCACTACTTTGAACTGTTCGTCTTTTAGGTCAAAAGAGATGATCGCTCGACCTAAAACTCCGGCGACTCTACCAGGTCGGCTCAGCCAATGGATTCTCCCGTTCACTACAGGAACTTCCGCCGCTTGTCTGTCAAGCTGGTAAGGCACTTTCCCGAGTGATCTCCATGGATTTTTGTTTGTTTCTTTGGAAATAGTGAGAATTTGAACCTCCGATTTCGGGTAATTCCTGTTGTTTCGGATGACCCGACGTTTCCCCGGCCGGTTTCTGTAGTACACAATCTTCACAACCTTGTACTCGTTTGTAATTGGGTGAAATCCGAATCCGAACATCACCTCCTGTTCCTGAAACTGCTTAGATTTCGGAAGCTCCAGATAATCCCGGGAAAACGGGTTGAAAACGTAAACGGGTTCACCATAAAGCGAATCAGACAAGCATAACAAGCCATTACATGAACCCACGACGTTGAATTCAGGCATCGAGCTACAAAAAGGTGTGGAAATCTTTCTTACGATCTTGTCTTCGTCGTCTTCATCATCTTCATCTTCGTCGCCGCCACCACCGGAGGATAACTCGACGAAAGAGAGTTGGTTACGGATAGGGTAATCGCAGTGGAACAGCAGCGTCGGGTCGTTTTCCGCCACCGCAGCGTGGTGAAGCCGGGAAAGTTCAGGGTCGACTGACAGCAGTTTCCATGAACGGCAAACCAACCGGAACTGAATCAGGGATGAAATCGGCAGCTTGGCGAGTATGTCGAGGAGTACATCCCTGGGTAAATTCTCCAATCCGAAACCCTCGCCATGGTTTCTGTCATCATCTTCATCTAAAAGTTTTAACTTCTTCTTTCTGGGTTCGATTTGGAAAGACGAATTCTGGATTTGGAAAGATGAATCCATGAGAAAAGATTGAAGAAATGGTGTAGAAGTAGAAGGAGGAGGCAAAAGCATATTCTTGCTATATAGGGTGGGGGTTGAAGTTTGGGAATGGATCATGCCATAAATTGAGTTTGGTGGGTCCCACCATTGAATAATAATTTGGGGGGCATATGTCAAAAAGTCCATCTTTTTTCCTTTATAAACGGGTGTTTAGAAATAAAAATAAATAAATAATGAGGATATGGTGATGAGAAAAAACTAAATGAGTGTTGTATTTGTTTAAATATACATGTATTTGTATTTGTTAATTAATTATTACATAAAAGAATGCTACTAATTATATCGGTTTTAGTGCCTATTCTTACTTATTTTATTAGACAGTATTATAGCTTTAGCATTATAATTCTATTTTTTATATTTATTTTCTTTTCACACTATAAAAAAAAGTAGAAAAAGGAATCTCGAGCATGCCGATCGTTATATATAGGTTCGTCTTTCCACAAACTCTAGGCATAGTAGGATACAACTTCAGGTCACATTTGATGCAATCTGAATTTGTAAAGTCAATTTCTAATACCACTGACATATATATTTCTTTAGTTGGTTTTTACGAGACGATGGAACTAAAATACATTTTTTTTTTGTCGATTGGTAGCAATTTATATGTCTAAGGTCGGACGGAATGGTATGTGGGGAGGTGTGCGGGAAGTGTCTTGCATGCGGGAACACCGCACCGACCGCGAAGCGCGGGAAAGGGGGTGGGGTCACTCTTCATGTTATTCTTTTGTTTTTTTTTCTTTTTTTGCTTCAAACGGCTGTCATCTTAAGAATATTCATCTCGACAAAAAATTATTGACATATATAGCCGTTAATGTATATATATATATATATATATATATATATATATATATATATATATATATATATATATATATATATATTCCTTTTATTAAACTATAAATACCACAACATCCAACCATTTTTTAATCCATATCTTATAATTATTTCCAAAAAATATTAATCAAAATGTCATCATCTTCATCATATGATTCGACGGCTCTAGAGGATGCAAAATATTAGCAATCGGGGCAAGGTCATATAAAGTGAAAAGGTTACAACACATAATGTATGTATGTATCATATTGCATAATATGATTCTTAAAGACGAAGGAAGAACGATATGTCGGTACAACGAAAATGAAGTTTTGCCAAATGCCGAAGGAGTAGCCGTTGGTACACAAGAGTATATGGTGAATATAATAGAAGTACATAATCGCGACATTCATCACGCCCTTCATGCTAATTTGCTGGAGCACATTTATAGCTCATATTCAACCCCCGATAGAGTTTTCTCACAATGATTTGTTTGACGAATCAGACGATGATTCTGATATGTTCTTTGAGAGCGAAGATTCTGATGACGAGAGTGACGTTCGGGAGAATGATGAAGACGATGAGGTTGATGATGAGGACGATGATTCCGAGTGACGCAATTTGTTTTTTTTTTCTTTTAAATTAGGATATTAAATATGTTTTCTATGTTGTGGGTTGTTTGATTTTTTGTTTGCGTGTTTTTTTTTTTTTTTTTTTTTTTTTTTTTTTTTAATTTCTACTTATTTAAATATTAGGTATAATATAATTTTTAGTTTAATTAATGAAATGTTTTTTATTTTTAATTAAAATTTATGTTTAGTATTAATTTAAAAATTATAAATCATAAAAAAATTTATTTTAAAAAATAAAAAAAAATAGTGAGGGAAGCTCTACCCACCAATTCCTTGGGTTTTAGGTGAGGGAAAGGAAAGTGAAGGAAATTGTGGTATAGCCCACAAAAAGTAAGCGAAGCTTCCCACCCACTCCCTCCAGTCTAACAAATAGTTCAATAGACCGGGGAAAACCCGAAAAGTTAAAAGAGAGGAAGTACCGAAGTATTGTCCTTGTCTTATTTTAGTCTTTTTTTCCTAATAATCATTGTGACTGGTTTACCATTTAGGCAATGTATCACAACGCTGGGTGGCAACAAACTGACATATGTTGGTCTTGAGCATGCTCAAATAACGTGTCATCTGAGCCTGCTCGGAATCAAACTCCAGGCAAAACATCGCCCCCTCAGTAAACATACGGGTGATCTCCGTCACCGACTCCACACCCTGTCTCAACTCCAAGAACTCATGTGCCAACCGTTCGTGTTCAACCCGTGGAATGTAGCGAGCGCGAAACATCTCCCTGAACTGATCCCAAGTAACTGCAGCTCTCTGATCACCAATATACGACCCTGTCATCAACCTACACAAGTTCTTTGCTCCGGACCTCAGTAGGTTCAGAGCACACCTGACCTTCTGGTTAGCAGGACATGAGCATGTGAAGAAACATCCCTCCACGTCAGATAGCCACCTCATGGCTATGATTGGGTCCTAAATCCCATCAAAAGTCAGGGGCTTCGTGTTATCGAAGTCCCGTACTGAAAAGCCCGACTGGTCCTACTACCAGCGCCTGCTACAGTTGCGGAGGCTGCAGGTGCAATACGGGCCCATACTACCTTCTACACCTACCCATATTTGTCTCAAGTATCATCACAACGCCTTAAAAATATACATAAGCATGGCGAATGCTCAATCCTCACTCTTAGAGGAAGGCTAAATATCTCATAACTGGCTGACTGACCCCGCACAACTCACCCATGACACTTCCACCAACCATGCTGCACTCGTGTATGCTAATCATACATAACGCTGGACCCTATAGACATTCGAATATCTGATCCTACCCTAAGCCCTTCATCAAACAAGAAAAGGAAAGAAGACCAAACCAAACATTCTCAGGCTATAAGATCTTTATCATGTATAACTATGATGCATACACTAAGCAACTACAATAATGATGTCAATATCATATAAGGAAATCCTAGGCTATCAGGCATCATATAATCAACCAATTCTATCATGCAATTCTTGAAGATCCCTAGCCTATAACTAGCATGTTGTTCTAACATATCATAATATTAAATATCCGTATGGTATTTTGGTGTCTACTTACTGGCTTCGGCTAATTGTACACTCTGCATCATCTTTTAGTATTTTGAAAACCATTTGAAAATCATTTTGAAAACCTTTTTCCTTAGTTTGAGGCTGGATTCACATGAGTGTTCCTCCAATTCACTCAAACTAAGGCCATGATACCAACTTGTAACATACATAATATTCATAAAAATTTAAAACTTTTTCAAGCATTCAAAAACCATTACTTATTACAAAATGTTTTCAAAATAGTTTCATATTAGAGTATCCCAGAAATCAAATCATAAAAGTGCGAGGAGGTGCGCGATCATGCCTTCGCCTTCCCACGATCATCCGAAGTACCTGAAACAAAATCCAAAACTATAAGCCCAAAACTTAGTGAGTTCCTCCAAAATACCAATGCCATTGTAACGCCCCGATTCCCGTGTATTAATTGTGGTTATAATTTCTCATGATTTCAAGGTCTATTCGACGAGTCGGTTGCCTGACTCGCCGAGTAGCAGCGGGCTGGTCCGCGCGTTTAAGTGACCTACTCACCGAGTCCAAGAAGGGACTCGACGAGTAGGAGCTGGCAGATGAAACCCTAATTCTGGGGTTTTGCACCCTATTTAAAGGCCCTTAGCTTTCCTCCTCAACCTCCCTTGTCATCATCACTCCCAGAGAAACCCTAATAGCTAGCTAGACTCTATTCTTGAGTGTTTGAGGCCAAAAGAGAGTGTATTGGAGCATTTCTTGAAGAGTTAAGAGCTTGGAACAAGAAAGAGCTTGTAGATCCAGTCTTTCCAGTGTTGTGGCATCAAGATTGAGGTATAAAGCTATCACCTTTACATTTCATTGCTTAGATCTCCTCTTTGTGAAAGAAAATGGTCATTTCTTGGGAAATATAGAGTCATTCTCAGGTTTGAGCTTGTCACAAGGGCAAAGTTTCAGATCTTGACTCCCCTAGGCTTTGTGGACAGAAAAACATCAAGCTTTATGAAGCCTTGACCCTCCTTCATGTCCAAAACCTTCTCCTAATGCTAGTTATGAGTGTTTTAGTTCCATAGAGCCTTGCATGCACTAAAAGTTAGCAACTTCATGTGATAACAACACCCTAGGAGCCTAGATCTACAATATGGAGCCTTAGCATGGATTAAAAAGCCTCTGTATGGATGAAGGACTTCATGGACTCGGTGAGTATCAGGACAACTCGGCGAGTCCGATGAAGATAGTTGTAAGCTCGACGAGTCAGATGAACGTCTCGGTGAGTCTGATGAAGATTGTCTTGGGCTCGGCGAGTCAGTCAAGTGACTCGGTGAGTCGGCTAGGGTTTTCCCAACCTTTGGACATGTATGAAACTTACAAGTTGTATAAGGAAACTCAACAAGTTGGCCAAGGGTTTGCGGCCACTGACACCAGGAACTCGACGAGTCGCTCATGTGACTCGGTGAGTTGACGAGTTATGCAAGGAACTCAGCGAGTGGCTGGTTGTACTCGACGAGTTGAGGTCAACATGCATTGTTGACTTTGGCAATTGACTTTGACTTTGACCACAGGTTGACTATTGGACTTCTGAGGGTATTTTGGTAAATTGGATTTTGATAGCAAAGGGGCATTGGTGAATATAGGTGTTGGAGTTGGAGCAACATCCAGAAGAGTTTGACACTACCTTCCGAGCTACCTGTGAGGTGAGTTATCCTCACTATACCAACAGGGTCTAAGGCACTAAGGCTGGCCCTTTATCGGATTTGTATCTTGGTTTTGTTTGATATGTTTATTGATCTGCTAGATCCGCATCCTGGTAGTTAGGATGGTATTATGTTATTGACCTGGTTTAGGTCGGTATCCTGGTATATAGGATGATGTTATGTTAGTGACCAGTTAGGTCGGTATCCTGGTTAGGATGTTGCTATGCTATATGATATGTTAGATCAGTTTGTTGTCTTTGGATTGTTACGTGATTATCTGCTATATGTGCACATGGTTGTTTGATTGGGGTTTGGGTTGAGGCGGGTCTTGCTTTGTGCTATAGGCCAACATACCTAGGGCGGAACAGATAGACTGCAGGCCCAGGAGGGCACCTAGTCAGGCCGAAGGCCTGACGAGCGGTCCGGATAGGTTGAAGGCCGCGAGAGGGCGGTCCAGACGTGCCGAGTCTCAGAGAGTGGGCCAGATAGAATGAAGGCCCGGTGCGGGCAGACCAGTCACACTATAGACTCGTGATGCATGGCTATTTTGTACTTATATGTTTATATGATATGGTTATCTGTATGGCATTGGTATTTTGGGGGTAACTCACTAAGCTTTCGGGCTTACAGTTTTTAGTTTATTGTTTCAGGTTTAGCAGATGGTCGCGCGAAGGCGAAGGCGTGACCATACACTTCCTCGATTGATGATTATGATTTCTGGGAACTCTGATGTTTAAACTATTTTGAAAACAAATTGCAATAATTGAATGGTTTTAAATGATTTAAAAAGTTTTAAATTGGCTTGAAATTCATGGATGTTACAGCCGTACAAACCATAACCATATCATAATAAACAACATGCATATAGAGTCTGCAGTATGATTGGACCACCCTCACCGGGCCTTCAGTCTATCTGGCTCACTCTCAAAACCTTCAGCATGTCTGGTCCGCCCTATCAGGCCTTCAGGCTGTCTGGACCATTCTCCAGGCCTTCGGCCTGACTGATATGCCCCCATTGGGCCTATAGTCTATCCGCGTTGCCCTGGGTATGTTGGCCTTCAGCACAAAGCAGGTCCGCCTCAACCCAACCCCAAACATACAATCAATACATATATATCAAACACTAGCTAGCATGTACAAACATGCAAATCGATCTAACATATCACTAATCAAAGCATCATCCTATATACCAGGATACCGACCTAACAGGTCACTAACATAGCATCATCCTATATACCTAGATACCGACCTAACAGGTCATTAAGCATATCACCATGAATTAACCAGGATAATAATCCAAAAAGGACTGACATTGGTGCTTTCGACCTGTTAGTATAGTGAGGACTCAACTCACAATGTCGATCGGAACTGAAATATCAAACTCCCGAAACACGGCTCCAAACACCAACACCTGCAACCACCATTGATCCAATTCCATAAATTCCCAACTTACCAAAATACCCTTAGAAGTCAAACTGGTCAACCCTTGGTCAAAGTCAAAGTCAATCGGTCAAGGTCAACAGTCCATGTTGACCTAATTTGTCGAGTGCAACTTACAGACTCGTCGAGTTCCTTCAGAACTCAGAAAGTCGCGAAAACCCCAGTCAACTTGTCGATTTACTAGACAACTTGTCGTGTCCATGCAGTATCCAGAATATCGGGAAAAACCCTAACCAACTCGTCGAGGCATCTCGCTAACTCGCCGAGTTCATGCAGAATCCAGAAAGCGGGAAACCCTTATCCAAATTGTCGAGTTCCTTCAGGCATTTCGCATTCAGCTCATTCCAGTCGAGTTCATAGCTCCAAACTCCAGATCTAGCTTTCTAGGGTGAAGTTACCATGTAAAGTTGATAACTTTACATGCATGCAAGGTCTCAAAAGGCTTAAAACACCAAAACTAAGTATAAGAAGAAGTTTAGGGAATGGAGGAGGGCCAAAGATTCATAAAGCTTGAGACTTTATGTCAAAGAGGGCCTAGAGGAGTCCATATCTGAAACCATATCCTTATGACAAGCTCAAACCCGAAAGTGACTCCATTTTGCACTAGAAATGACCATTTTCTTTCACAAACCATGTCCATATCTACAACCTTCTTCTTGATCCAAGCTCCTTAACCTTCAAGTTTCCTTTCAAAAGAGCACCCAAAATGACTTCCAAGCTCACACACTCACACAATGGGGAAATTAGGGTTTTCTACGGTAAGGGGACAATGAAAAGGTGGTAAGGAGGATAGAAGGAGGGCTTAAGGTCCTTTAAATAGGGTGTAAACCCTAAAAATTAGGGTTTTGATGCACAACCTTTACTCGTCGAGTAGGTTCCATAAACCATGCAGCCTGATCAGTTTCTACACGACGAGTTGGGGTAGCCAACTCGTCGAGTAGGTCTATAATTATGAATATAAAAGCTTTAAAACTTTATACCTAGGAGTCGGGGTGTTACAAAGATTCCTTGATGAGCCACTTATGGAAGATGCTCATGGAAGATGTTGATGCGATGATGCTCATAGAAGATGTTCAGGGATAATGCTCATGGAAGATGTTCATCGATGATGCTCATGGAAGATGTTCATCGATGATGCTCATGAAAGATGTTCATCGATGATGCTCATGGAAGATGTCCATCGACGATGCTCATCGGTGATTCTCATTGATGATGCTCATAAGATTGAAGATTCTAGATGTGCCCACATGACATTATGTGATTAGTTGAAAATTAGGGCATCCCCTTTATGGGATAATTATGGATGGGTCTAGCCCATAAATATTAAGGTTTCCTATGCTTGCATATAAATAGGATCATATCCCATTCCTTATTATTTGTGAGACTGTCTGCGAGTACGTGTACATAGTAATTTCAAGAGAGCAATTATTGTGAGGTTGAGTGCACATCCTTTGGAGCAGTTAGTAAGCAAGAGAGTTTCTTTTGTTTTGAGAGCTCAAGTGGGATGTAACATTTGTGTGTGATTGTAATTTTTCTTGGATGTTTAATAAAATCCTTTTGCTCTCTCTCTCTCTCTCTCTCTCTCTCTCTCTGTTTGTCGGTCTCTCTCTCTCCCTCTCTATCTTTTTCTCTCCCTTGCTCTCTTGTTCTCTTGTGGACGTATGTCACCTTGACCGAACCACATTAAATATTATGTTCAGTTTTTATTTAAGTTTTTTAGAAGTTTTATTCTGCAAGTTTCATTGAAGTTTATTGACATTTTTCAAAAGTGCTTAACTTGTTTTTTTGTCATCCCAACACCTTACGCTACCTAAATGCATAACTAAAGAAACACACCGATGAGAGTTTCTTTGTGATGAACTCCTTGGATTTTATTACATTTATTAGTAAATTTTTCACATCACCATTTCACTATGTATATTATTTTATTCGAATCACGACATTGGTTGAAGAGTTGAGACGTTTAACATTTCCTACATAATTTAGGGACATTTATAGATCACACCTACACAATATTAGTCATGAATGAAATCTTACTACTAATAAGGAATTGATGCTATTAAGTGGATATGAAAAGTTGAAGTTCAACTGTGAGATTTGCCTTTGAAATTATTGAAATGAATCTCTCAAAATATGTATGAAAGTAAAGAGAAAACTATGAAATATCATCAAAGGTTTTAAGCTGAAAATGAAGCAACATATCTAAATAACTAACACCAAACTACTATCTAGAAAATTATGAAAATGTCACTAGAGGTCTGTTGCCAACCTGTATAATCTAGAGACAAAAATCTGATTTGAACGCTACGAAGAGGTCACATCATATTTTTTTCAACATTTTTAGAAAAACATCATTTTTCAATTTTTTTGATAAGGAATATTTTCACATTAGTATCCAAAATATCCAAACTCAATTTTTATTAACATTTTATTCTTTATATTAAAAAATATGTTTTTATAACTTAATGTGATGTGTCTAAACAACATTTTTCTTTGAAAAATAATTTTTCCAATATTGGTGACAAAGTCTAAAGACCAACTGGATCACTTGAACTTTTTATTTTTATAGTAATTTTTTGTTATGGTTTTATAAAATCTCTTATTTTTATAAAATATACTCTACTTAAATATTATAATTTAAAGTTCAAAGAGTATTAGTATTTGAAATTATTATGATGAATAATATGATTAGAATATTTTTTTACTTAAAATCATTGTGGCATACATTATGATGCTTTTTCATGCTTCTTGAGACAATCAATGTTCACTAAAAATCTCTGAATTGATTATAATATTTAAATTCATTAGTCAACGTGTATTTTTGCTTCATATCATCAACACAAACTGTTTCATGCTCAAGTCTACTTGAAAACCTATTTGATTATGTCTTTCTACTGTTGCAATCAACTGGTTACTCACCATGATCACTCATTGTAAGAACCTAAAATTTAGAGAGATTTGACTTTAAGTCAAATATTGACCAAAAAGAGTAATTTGGTAATTCAGAAGAATTTTATAAGTTTGTGAAGCTGTAACTTCATGAAATTGGCCAAGATAAGTGAGTTCAAAATATGAAGTGGAAGAGAAGATGCATTTAGGCCAAAATGGTAAAATGAGAATTTGTTCTTTTTGAGCAAAGCTTTTGACTTAATAGATTAAGATCCATAATAAGTCAATTGGAAGCGATTTAATGGAGTTACATAACTCATCCCCACCTTCATGTGGATATAAAGATCATAGAAAATGGGATTGAAACGAAGAAGTTATGTGTGTCAGAAGCTAGAAGAAAAATTGTCCCAAACTGTAATGGAATCAGCCATGAAGGTTGTTGTTATATAGCCACCACGATGTGGTGAAGACCTTGCTACGCTGCAGTGAGGTGAGACGGTGATTCAGACAAAAGTCTCACTATAAGTAGAGGGTAATATACTTTGCCACCACGCCGTGGTACATGGGTTCCTGCAACGTGGTGGCGAAAGTAGGATGTCGTGAGAGAAAGACATCACAACTCGGTTAAAGGCTGGCCGCGGACTAATAGCTCACACCACAACACATTAGACATACCATCACAACATGGTTACACAATCAACCTACATATTATAATCTATCAAAGCCTCATTTTCAAACCAAAACACCCCCAAATCGGGGGAGAGCTACAAATAGGCGATTTTGAGGGTGAGAAAGATATTAGATGGGCGAAAGATGGAACTTAACAAGGATTAACTTCCTTACACTCTTAAGGTAATGATTTCTCCTTTAATTAAGCATTGAGCTTTAAATGGTGAAATTTCTAGATTGGTTAGAATGGTTGAATTGATCAACCTATAGCTTGAATCTTGATTATGATTGTTGAGAGTTTCTAAAAGATTTAAACAAGA
This sequence comes from Lactuca serriola, assembly GCF_051521515.1. Classification (NCBI taxonomy): domain Eukaryota; kingdom Viridiplantae; phylum Streptophyta; class Magnoliopsida; order Asterales; family Asteraceae; genus Lactuca; species Lactuca serriola. Next base: position 173,354,425 of record NC_136414.1, read on the forward strand.
TTTAGAAGTGATTTACATGGTAAAATCCCTCCATAAAGAATTAGGGTTTCAAACCCTAACTAGTGAGAGGTTAATCGATGCAATAAAGTAGAGTTTGATGAATTACATAACACCCTAAAACTTTCAAACTTTTTTTAAAAAACTTTTTCAAGCTATGGTTATAAAACCATTTCGTGTGTTTACCCACATTTAACAAAAACCGGTCCGATAAAAACATTTACATTTAAAACATTGGGTGTTAGCATTAAGCATCAATACAACCATAACAAACAAATATGAATTACATCAATAACATTAAATAAGGAACTTAACAAGTTCCACTTCATTGTTTATCTCTTAATCTTCTAACTTCCATCTATCAATTTTCTCCTTGAGTATAACCTGAGATACATGGCATTAAAAAGAGATATGTAAGATAATAATATCTCGTGAGTTACGTGGGTTTATGACCTAACACATTTCAAAGCATATCAAACATTTGTTCTTCGAAATTCTTTGCTTTCAAAACATTCTTAATTTCAAATCATTCTTTCAAAAGATTCTTTTCAAAAACATTTAACACTTTCATTTTAAAACATTTCATATATTAAATCATTGCCTTTCATCATCATAAAATCATTTTGCCATGTACCCTAAAGCAGGAAAATGCCAACACGTACTGTAACATCCAAACAACTAGGGATAAATTTTCACTTTTAAAATAATATAACGTCCATTTATTGTAAGTTACAACCATTTGTTCATAAACCATTATTCCGAAATCAGAGTTAATACAAAGGCAATGTGAAAACTGGAATCATAAAAAAGTTGATGTGTGTGTACAGTCATGCATTCGCTACTCAATAAGTACCTGTAAAAAATTTAATCCACACTGTAAGCACAAAACTTAATGAGTTCCCCAAAATACTACATATAATACAACACAAATAAATAGTTATGAATTATCAACAACCCTGGAGACTACCCGAAGTCTAAGTGGGCAAACGGAACGCCTTGTGGGTTATCAGCAACCTTGGAGACTACTTGAAGTCTCAGTGGGAAAACAGCACACCCTGTGGGTTATCAGCAACCCTGGAGACTACCCGAAGTCTCAACACACACAATAACACATATCACAGTAATAGTAAATAAGACCCAACTAGTCAACACGTATATACTACCACACATGTAAGTATAGTGAGAAAACTCACTTGAATGAAGAGTTGGAACCCCCTACTTTTAGCCCCGCAAAATTAGCTACACGAACCTCCTAAACCAATCACAAGCTAAATCTCAAGCTATAACTTAAAACCTCTCCAAGTTTGACTAAAAGTCAAATTGGTCAAAAAGTCAATGGTCAATGGTGTCAAACTCCACTTTAGTAGGTCACCACATTGTGGCCACCCATTGCCACATCATGGGAGAAAAACGACAAAATAGTCGGGCATCCCCCAGTCTCCACGTCGTATCGTCCATTCTCCTGAACCGGAATGAAATGCACGCTCTTGGTCAAACGATCAACGATGGCCAAAATTGAATCCACTCTGCACGTATTCCTGGGAAGCTTCGTGATAAAATCCATAGTGATGTCCTCCTATTTCCATACGAGAATCTCCAATGGCTGCATCTTACCGTGAGGACGCTGATGCTCGACCTTGAATTTCCTACAAGTTAGGCACCGATCGACATACCATGCCACATCCCACTTCATGCAGGGCCACCAATTATCAAGATGAAGATCCCTATACATCTTCGTCGCCCCGGGATGAATGGAGAACCTCGACTTGTGAGCCTCCTCCATCAGAATCCGACGTACACCGCCCCAATACGGAAACAAGACTCGTCGATGCAGAGTCAATAAACCACGACTATCAAAATTGAAGGAAGCCATATTTCCTACAATACGCTCGCTTTTCTGGTGATCTTCCTTCATAGAATCAACCTGTGCCTCCCGAATCTGCTCCAATAACGGAGTAATCATAGTCATCCTCAAACACATGTCTCTGATCGGAGCCGCGACCGCCTTGTGGCTGAGAGCATTGCCCACCACATTGGCCTTCCCTAGGTGATAAAGGATCTCACAATCATAATCCTTCACCACATCCAACCATCGATGCTGTCTCATATTCAGATTCGGCTGATCCATCAGGTACCTCAGGCTCTCGTGATTTGTGTAAATAGTACAATGGACCCCATAGAGGTAATGTCGCAAAATATTTAGGGTGAAAACCATGGCCCCCAATTCCAAATCATGTGTCGGATAATTCACCTCATGAGGCTTCAGCTGCCTCGAGCATAAGCGATCACGCGACCTCTATACATCAACACTATCCCCAAACCGGAGATCGAAGCATCACAATAAACCACAAAATCATCAACACCCTCTGGCAGGATCAGAATCGACACCTCACACAACCATTATCTCAGAGTCTCAAACGTTTCCTGCTGCTCAGGCCCCCAACAAAAAGTAATAGACTTCTTGGTCAGTCGGGTCAGAGGGACAACTATCTTGGAAAAATCCTGGATGAATCTCCAATAGTAACCAACCAAACCAAGAAATCTTCGAATCTCAGATGGAGACCTTGAAACCTCTCACTACATCACAACCTCGACCTTGGCCAGATTGACAAAAATACCTTTCTGGTTGACAAGGTGTCCCAGAAACTGCACCTTCTGCAACCAGAACTCATACTTGGAGAACTTTGCAAAAAGTCTCTCCCTCCTCAAAGTCTTCAGCACTTCCCTCAAGTGTTCATCATGATGCTCATGAGTCTTGGAATAAACCAAGATATCATCAATAAATACTATCACAGAGCGATCGAACATTGGTCTGCACACGTGGTTCATGAGATCCATGAACACGGATGGAGCATTGGTGAGCCTAAAAGGCATCACCATGAACTGATAATGACCATATCGTGTCCAAAAAGTTGTCTTCTGCACATCCTCGTCCCTGAACCATATCTGATGATAACCCGATCGCAAATCAATCTTGGAGAACCAAGATGCACTCTGAAGCTGGTCAAAAAGAGAATCAATCCTCGGGAGTGGATAATGGTCTTCACCATAACCTTATTCATCTCCCGGTAATCAATACACATATGGTGGGACCCATCCTTCTTTTTCACAAACAAAATCGGTGCTCCCCAAGGTGAACTTTCTGGCCGAATAAATCCCTTGTCTAATAGCTCCTACAACTGTGTAGACAACTCCTGCATCTCGGGAGGATCTAACCGTTACGGTGCTTTGGCTATCAGAGTCGAACCTAGAATCAGATCAATCATGAACTCAACCTGCCTCTCCGGAGGCACCCCTGGAAAATCCTCCGGGAATATATCCGGATCATCCCACACAATCGACACATCATCCACGGTCGCCTTACCCTTATCTCGGATATCCATGACATAGGTGACATAACACGAGCAGCCCTGCTGAAAATAACGTTTGGCCCTCACTATAAAAGACATAATTAGACCACGTCGCAGTCTCTCCCCATGAATCACCAAATCACCTCCACTTGGGGTCTGAACCCAAACCAAATGCTGCTCACGGTCAATCACTGCCCAATTAGGGCTCAACCAATCCATGCCCACGATAACCTTGTTCCCACGTAGAGGAATGAGAATCAAATCAACCGAATACTGGTCGTTGAATAACTGGAGAGTACAACCCTGATGGACCCTTGCAACTTGAACAAACCTATCATCAACAATCTCGACATCTAGAGGACAATCCATCTCCCCAAGAGCTCCATCAAATTTCTTGTTAAGAGCAAGCGATACAAAGATCGGTTTGTCCTCGAATCAAACAATACCAATGCAGAAATACCATTCACAAGGAACGATCCTAAAATCAAACACACGAACATAAGCAAGCAATTTAATATAAATAAAGAGATAAGGAGAATATACATACCCGTCACCACATCGGGAACTGCACGCGCCTCCTCAGCCGTCAACTGGAAATCCCTGTGCTTCACCACAGGCGCGTCTGCCCGACCGTTAGTAATCCCAAGAGTCGCAGGAGCAGGTGCTGAAACCGATGCTGCTGCAACCAAACTCTAACAATGAGCCTTGTTGTGACCCATCTGATTGCACTGAAAGAAAATTAGATCATATACTGGGGTGATGGTGGTGGTTGCAGTACAATACCTGCTGATATGACCAGTCCAGCCGCACTTAAAGTAGCCAGAACCACCCACCCTACACGTCCCCTCGTGCGACTTGTCACACTTGGCGCAACGGCATCGGCCCTACTGGCCCTTCCCACTCGAATCAATAACCTTGGGCATCTTTCCCATACCCTCAACAATCAACACAAAATCTGGCTTCCTCTTCTTCTCTATCTTTAGATTAATCTCCCTCTCCCTAGCTCGTGCAATTATATCCTCCAGCGTCTTGCAGCTAGATCGGCTCGCAAATTGCCGAATGTCACTCATCAACATTTCATGATACCGAGCCTTCTTCATCTCCTTGTCCGCAACATACTGTGGAACCAAAAGTGACCTCTCCCGAAACATAGCGGTGATCTCAACCACCGTCTCAGTAGTCTAGCGGAGATCCTGAAACTCTTGCACCAACTGTTGCACTTCAATCACTGGTGCAAACTCAACTCAGAATCTGGTCGAGAAATCATCCCACGTCGTTACATTAGCAACATCATCACCCACCACATGTCCTACCTCCTCCTACCAGTCTCGTGCCCTATCCTTAAGAAGGCAGGAGGCTAGTCTGACCTTTCCCCCTCGAGACAACGACTGGTATAGAAGACGTTAGTAACGTCTGCTAACCACCTCCTGCTCGTAATTGGGTCCCTCATCCCATGATAATTCGGAGCTCCGCATGCTCAGAACTCTCTAAAGGTCAAAGAAAGCGTCCCAACCAAATCCACCATCTCAGCGCGAAAGGCGCTTAACCGCTCATCCAGAATCTCCAGTATACCCTCCTTGATCGTCCCAAAGATCACAGTAGTATGATCAAGGATATTAAGCGTAATCTCAGACGAGATGAAGTCCCTTGTCTGGTCATCAAGTTGCCCAACTCTAGAACCTGAGCCTGAACCCTCACCAGCACCAGAACTGCCAACAGGTTTGCCTCTCAATGTCACCATACTGAAAATAGACCATATAAACCATCAAAATACGCATCATTATATATATATATATATATATATATATATATATATATATATATATATATATATATATATATATATATCGAGGGAATCACAAACTCCACAAGTTCCCTGGTTTCATCGTAGCCCTCTTTGAATCGAGTACGAATCCTCTACTTTCAGTAGTACGGGCCCATACTACCTTCCACATCATTTCATACTTTCCTCAAATATTTCCTTAACTCAACCAAGTCACTTTATCTATACAACTATCCCTCACAAATAAGGCTCCCACTACTAGATCTCATCCTAGGTTTTTCTAGGGAAAAGTCCACTCCACTCTCCACCATCAGCCGCAGAAGGAATTCCCCCTAGCTTCCTCTAACTAGCTCATGAATACAATTACATATTACAAAAACCAGAAAATTCTTCGAATGAGAGGTCTCACACTACAACGGTTGGACTCAAACAAGAGCTGTGTAATAGAATTAAAACCTAGCCTTCTCAAATTATTTAGTTATCATAATATGTAACTTAGCATATTCGATTACTAGTTAGCTAAAGCTAGTTAGAATTCCCATAATCACAAAGCAAGCAACATTCGGGCATCAATTAACCATGTTCAAACATTGCCTAATCAGGCCACCCTATCACTAACTAATCAGCACTAGCATGCAATGCTACAAGCTCATATAATAGGCATACAAAGGCATCTCGCCTAGCATTCTATTTTGAAAAAACTGAGCAGGTCCTTAGGCCTGACTAGCGTGCGATTTACAAATTCACAGATCAAAGCATAACAGATAAAATGTATGGGTATTTTGGGAAAACTTACTTGAGCTCGGCTGATTGCATGTACCACACCCCGTCTTATTTTAGAAAAAACCTTTTCTTAAAATGTATTTCTTTTTGAAAAACTTTACCAAATCCTCAGTTTGAGTTCAGACACACCCGAGAGTGTGCCCAAATCCATCAAACCAAGGCTCTGATACCAACTTGTAACGTCCCAAAAACACGATCCAAAAATTTCATTTTTAATTTACTAAAAACGGTATTCCAAAACATCATCCATACAACCCAAATGAAAATAAGTGTATCAAACATCATAGCAATCAGAGTATATCTCAAAAGTGGAAATCATGTGGTGTGTGTGATGTAGTCATGACAGGCTCTTCCCATTGGAACCAGAAGTACCTGAAACATAAACTGAAAACCATCAGCACAAGGCTTAGTGAGTTCCCCAAGATACCACATACCATACATACATAGCATATTACGGGCCCCACCCAAAGAGTATAACGGGCCCCGCCCTAAATTGCATAACGGGCCCCATCCAAATGAGTATAAGGGCCCCGCCTTAACTCGCATAACGGGTCGCACCCAAATGAGTATAATGGGCCCCGCCCACATACAATTCATATTATATAACAAATAATAAGATACATGATAATCATTGGACCCCCGCTTAGGAAACATATATGTAGCACCTGGTTCCTGGTACGTACTCCTTGTGATTAATATTTTAAAATAGTGCATTTTTGCCTTGGACTCGGCAAGTTGAAGGACCAACTCGCCGAGTAGGAGCAGGATAAGACGCGGGGTCTGAACTTTGGACTCGGCGAGTCGGTCCCCGGACTCGGCGGGTAGACCCTGTTTGGGCAAAAACCCTAATTCGGGTGTTTGCACCCTATTTAAACGCTCTAACTTGGCCTCCTTTGTCCCTAACACTTCCAGAGAGCTGTAGAAAGAAACCCTAGCCCCCATATTGTTCTTGAGAGTGATTTTGGCTTTGTGAAGAAGGTTTGGAGCTTAGAAGAAGAAGGAAGAGGTTGAAGTGTGCAAGGAGGGGAGGTAGATCCGAAATCTACACTGTGAGAAGCTTCCATTCAGGTAGAAAAGTTCTTACCTTGATCACTAGTTCATTAGATCCCCTTTTTGTCCCAAATTAGTGGTTTTCAAGCCCTAAAACCTCAAACTCCATGTATTTATGCTCTATGTTCTGAAAGGACTTCAGATTGGGACCTTATGGACATCTTAGAAGTGTAAAGTCTCTGTGGTTGGAGTTATTGAGGTCCCTATTGAGTGTATGACCTCTTAAAGAGCTTGGATTTGCCTTCTTGAGCTTATAAGGCCATGTATGCACGTAAAGTTTGCAACTTTACATGATAAGCATGCCCTAGGAGCATAGATCTATGGTTTAGAAGTGTTGCATGTCTCAGATTTGGTCTATATGGGAAGTGGGTCGAAGGGACTCGACGAGTCCCAAAGTGTAACTCGGCGAGTTCTATGAAGATGGTCTTAGACTCGGTGAGTTGGATGAACAACTCGGCGAGTCCTATGAAGATTGCCTGGAACTCGACGAGTTGTTCTTCAAACTCGGCGAGTCATATGAACTGTCACTGAGTAAGAGGGGTTTAAGTGTTGAAGGTCCAACCCTTCGTATCGGCACACGGAATTAGCAATTTAACGTGTAGTGATAGTCCCAGAACCCCCCCCCCCCCCTAAATCCTCTTAAGGGATGCTCGGGTGAGGATTTGGAAGCGAGTAGGAGATCTGCTCGTGGGGACTCGACGAGTTGTTCTTGGACTCGACGAGTCGGATCACGAGTCGGTTCTATAGTCCCGAGTAGTGATTTAAGGGTGACTCAGTGAGTGGGAAGAGGGACTTGGCGAGTAGGACGGGGTTAGTAGGAGAAGGACTCGGCGAGTCTGTTCCACAACTCGGCGAGTCCAGTCAACTGGAAGTTGACTTTGACCAAGGAGTTGACCTTGGACCAGGGGTGGGTCAGTCAATTAACCTAAGGGTATTTATGAGTGGCTAATCTATGTTTATGGATTTGTAGCCGGAGGATTACCGGTGCAGCAGCCAGACGTCTAACAGTCAGACTTTCGGTAGCTACTTTTCGAGGTGAGTTTCCTTCCAGTAGTAACGGGTCTAAGGCACCAAGGCCAGCCCGTATAGACGTTATGTTAGTGTCGGAGTGTGGGCAGAGCCCGTATCTCATGGTTGAGTTTGATTATGATATATGCCAGTATGATAGAATTATTTATACTCGTTGTCTGTGTGATACTTGTATGTTATGGTTTAGCAGCTAAGTGTGGGCGAGGCCCGTATCTTTCAGATAGTGGAGTGTGGGCGAGGCCCGTATCTCTCAGATAGCAGAGTGTGGGCGAGGCCAGTATCTCCCAGATAGGGGAGTATGGGCGAGGCCCGTATCTCCCAGATAGTGGAGTGTGGGCGAGGCCCGTATCCCCCAGCTAGCGGAGTGTGGGCGAGGCCCGTATCTTCATGAGTGTGGGCGAGGCCCGTATCTCCTAGCTGTTCATTGTATGTTTGTATGGTATGAGGTATTATGGGGGAACTCACTAAGCTTCGTGCTTACGGTTTACAATTTTGTTTTCAGGTACCTCTTCTTCAAGGGGGAAGGAGCTGGCACGGTAGCGGCACATCATACACGCACCTTGTTTTCCACACCATGAGTCATTCTGGGTTTTTATACTCTGATAGTTGATTGTTTTCATGTTTCGATTTTCAGACACGATGTATGTTATGAAATGGTTTGACTAGACAGTGTTTTAATTACAATCGTTTTCTAAAGTATTGATTTAAAAAGAAAATTTTTGGATGTGACATTTGGGTCGTTATAAGTTGGTATCAGAGCCCTGGTTTGAGGGATTCGGACAAACCCTCGGGGGTGTCTGAACTCAAATTGAGGGATTAAAAGATTTTGAAAAAGGAAATGTTTTCTAAAAGTTAAGAAAAGAGTTTTGAGAAAGAACGAAATGTGTGATGTGCGCGACCGACCGAGCTCAAGTTAGTATTCCCCAAAGTACCCATACAAGTTTATGTTTCATTTATCAGTTTCATTAGAACAACATGCTAGAATAGGACTAAGGATCTACTCCTCGCACAGTCCCGGGAAGCTTTGTGATAAAATCCGTCGTAATATCTTCCTATTTCCACAACGGGATATCCAACGGCTGCATCTTGGCGTGCGGTCTCTGATGCTCGACCTTGACCTTCATGCAGGTCAAACACCACTCGACGTACCAAGCCACATCCCGCTTCATGCATGGCTACCAATAGTCTAGACGAAGATCCCTATACATCTTCGTCACCCCTGGATGAATAGAGAATCGGGATTTGTGCGCCTCCTCCATCAATACCTGGCACACGCCTCCGTGATATGGTACCCACACCCTACGGTGTAGTGTCAATAATCCTCGGCTATCATAATCGAAGGAGGTGACTTGACCCATTATTCGATCGCTCTTCCGATGTTCCTCCTTCATAGCCTCCTACTGAGCTTCCCGAATCTGCTCTAACAGTGGAGTCACCACCGTCATCCTAATACACACATCCCTGATCGGTGCCGGCTTACGGCTAAGCGCATCGGCCACCACATTGGCCTTCTCCGGGTGATAAGGGATCTCGCAATCATAATCCTTCACCACATCCAACCACCGATGCTGCCTCATGTTCAGATTCGGCTGATCCATGAGGTACCTCAAACTCTTGTGGTCCGTGTAAATGGTACATCGAACCCCGTAGAGGTAATGCCGCCAAATCTTGAGGGCAAAGACCACCGCCCCCAACTCTAAATCATGCGTCGGGTAGTTCGCCTCATGAGGCTTCAGCTGCCTCGAGGCATAAGCAATGACATGCCCCCTCTGCATCAATACTGCGCCTAAGCTTGAGATAGACGCATCACAGTATACCACAAAATCCTCTACGCCCTCGGGCAGGGCTAAGATTTGCGCCTCGCACGATCTCCGCCTCAGAATCTTGAACGCTGCCTAATGCTCAGGCCCCCATCGAAAGACCACGACTTTCTTAGTCAACCGCGTCAGGGGTACGACTATCTTGGAGAAATCCTAAATGAATCTCCGATAGTAGCCTGCTAATCCTAGGAAATTCCGAATCTCGGATGGAGACTTCGAAACCTCCCATCTCATCACGGCCTCCACCTTGGCCGGGTCTACTGAAATCCCATTCTGGTTGACAAGGTGCCCAAGAAACTGCACCTCGTGCAACCAAAACTCACATTTGGAGAACTTGGCGTACAAGCTCTCCCTCCTCAAGGTCTCCAAAACCTCTCTCAGATGCTCCTCGTGCTCCTCCTGCGTCTTGGAATAAACCAAGATGTCATCAATAAAAACTATCACAGACCGATCCAACATCGGTCTACACACGCGGTTCATGAGGTCCATGAACGCGGTAGGAGCATTGGTGAGCCCAAACGACATCATCACGAACTCATAATGGCCATAACGCATCCGAAACGCGGTCTTCTGTACATCCTCTCTGACCCTCATCTGATGATAACTTGAACGTAAATCGATCATGGAGAACCAAGATGCTCCTTGTAACTCATCAAAGAGGTCATCAATCCTCGGGAGTGGGTAACGGTTCTTCACCGTTACCTTATTCAGCTCTCGATAATCTATACACATCCGATGCGACCCGTCCTTCTTCTTCACAAATAGGATCGGGGCTCCCCAGGGTGAACTGCCCGGTCGAATAAATCCCTTGTCCAGCAGCTCCTGCAGCTGCGTAGACAACTCCTGCATCTCGGGAGGAGCCAACTGATAGGGTGCCTTGGCTATCGGAGCTGCACCAGGAACTAGGTCGATCCTGAACTCTACCTGTCGCTCCGGAGGTATTTCAGGAAGCTCCTCCGGGAACACATCAGCGTAGTCTTGCACCACTGGAACCTCGCTCACCGTCGCCTTACCCGTCTCCCGGGTGTCCATAACGTACGCAACATATCCCGCGCAACCCTGCTGGAAGTAGCGCCTAGCCCTTGCTGCTGAACATACTGTGGGTCCACATTGTGGCCTCTTGCCGTGGATCACCAACTCTCCCCCACTCGGGGTCCTGATCCGCACTAGCTGCTATGCGTAATCTATCACCGCCCTATTAGGGCTCAACCAATCCATGACTATAATCACTTTGTTCCCACGCAACAGAATGGGAACCAAATCCACCAAGTAGCGCTCCTCAAATAACCTTAAGACACAATCTCTGAACACCGATGAGGCCCAAACCGATCGATCATCGGCAATCTCTACTTCTAAAGGGCAATCCAACATGCCTGAGGACTCAGTAAACTTCTTGCTAAGCGTAAGAGAAACAAACGATCGGGTGGCACCCGAGTCAAACAACACCTGAACAGGGATACCGTTCACATGGAACGATCCTAATGCCTATACAAAGAGCACATATCAATATCATAACATCATAAAAATAAAATAGAGGGAAAGAATCATACCCGTCACCACATCGGGTGCGGCACGTGCCTCCTCGGTAGTCAGCTGAAACGCCCGGCTCCTCACCACTGGAGCCTCTGCCTTGCCCTGCAAGCCATTAGTAATCTGCAGGCTAGCTGGAGCTGGCGCCTTTACTGGCGCTGATGCTGTCAACTGGGGGCAATTGGCCTTCTTGTGGCCCCTCTGGTTGCAGTGGAAACACAACAACTCAGACGTCTGTATCACAGGTGCAGGGGCGGTACAATCCCTGCTGAAGTGCCCCGTCTTGCCGCACTTGTAGCAGCCCGATGATCCCAATCTGCATGCCCCCTCATGAGGCCTGCCGCATTTCTTGCAGCGGCTCGGTCTTGACTGGCCTTTTGGCCTACCATCTGGTCCCTTGGGCTCCTTCCCTAAAGCTCCTCCAGCCTGTCCCTCTCTATCTTCCTCTTCCGGATGTGCTCCCGATCTATCTCCCTCTCCCTTGCCCTGGCAATCATAGAGTCCAAGGTAGGGCAAGCTGAAAAACTGACATGCTCTCGAATATCAGCTCGGAGCATGTCATGGTAGCGGGTCCTCCTCATGTCCTCATCACCCGCATACTGGGGCACCAACAATGCCCTCTCCCGGAACTTGGCGGTGATCTCCGCTACAGTCTCCGTCGTCTGCCTCATATCTAAAAACTCCTTGGCCAGCTGCTGAAGCTCGACAGACGGCGCAAACTCTGCCCTGAACCTGGTCACGAAGTCCGACCAGGTCATAGCCTCGACAGTCGAGGCTCCCAACGAGTCACCAACGGACTCCCACCAATCCCTAGCTCGATCTCGTAAACACCCAGCTGCAAACCTCACCTTCGACCCCTCAGGGCAGAAGCTAATCAACTGTGCAGACTCAATGTCTGCAATCCATCGCCTGGCAGCTATGGGGTCCTTCGCCCTGTGAAAATTCGGCGCGCCACTGCCCCTGAAGTCCTTGAAGGACAGTGTGCGAGATCCCAACTGGCCAGATGCCATGTCGCTCCTGAATGTCCTGAGGCGTTCCTCCATCAACTCAACTATCCCTTCCTTGATCGAACCGAAGATAATGGGGGTCGACTCAAGGATGCCTCTGGTGATCTCTGACGCGATGAACTCGCGTAGCCCCTCATCTATTGGCTCGGAACCTGATCCCGAACCCGATCCATTTCCTGAACTGTCAACTGCTGGCCTCGAGCGTAGTACCACCATTCTGAAATACATAAATAATAATCGTTAACGATACTGATACCTCTGGAGGGATCACACCTACTACAAGTTCCCTGGTCTTATCTTGGCCTTCCTCGGTTCGGGTACAAATCCTCTGCTTTCAGTAGTACGGGCCCATACTACCTTCCACATCTATCCGTACCTTCTCCAAGGACTGCCTTGACTCCACCAGATCCCTTTCACTACCGTTGATCACTGCTATACTCATCCTAGGCTTGCCCTAGGAAAATCTCTAACTCCACCCTACCCGGTCCTCAGCTGCTGAAGGCCTCCTTGTAATGTCAATTAGCCATTACCTGAATACCATCACATGTGGTGAGGTTCAGATAATACTTCGAGTAACAGACCCGGGTCTACAATGGTTAGACTCATACAAGAGCTGCGCAATAGGGCCAAATCTAGCACTCTAAGATTATTCAACCCTGATCACATGTGACGTGACGTATTCACCTAATGTCTAACTCCCATCACTTAGAGTCCCACGAAGCACAAAGCAAGCAAAATTCATAAAAAGGGAACAATCTCAAGAAAATCTGTCCTCATAGAGAGAACTGAACTAGCACACAATGCTAACTTCATACTATCAGGCATAACCTAAACAGGCTATCCTACTGCTGTCTACTCAATTCTAGCATGCAGTTTTTCATACACTGAAGCACATAAAGCAGGCACATAAGGCATCACTCCTAGATTCCTTAGTCCTATTCTAGCATGCTGTTCTACTGAAACCGATAAACATAACATAAGCTTATATGGGTACTTTGGGGAATACTTACTTGAGCTCGGCCGGTCGCGCACATCACACACTTCGTTCCTTCTTAAAACTCTTTACTTAGCTTTTTATAAAATATTTTCGTCTTTAAAATCTTTTAATCCCTCGATTTGAGTTCAGACACCCCCGAAGGTGTGTTCGAATCCCTCAAACCAGGGCTCTGATACCAACTTGTAACGTCCCAAAATACGAGCCAAAAATTTCGTTTTAAAAAAACATATACTTTGCAAAAAATTAGAAATAAAACATTCACCGATCATATCATTTCATAAAAGATGTCGCGTGTCTAGAAACCATTTTACAAAACATAATAATGTCAGAGTACAAATCCCTAGGAAGATCTCATAGTGCAGAATACAAAGCGTGTATGTGATGTGCCTCTACCGCGCCAGCTCCTTCCCCTTCGAAGAAGAGGTACCTGAAACCAAAATTGTAAACTGTAAGCATGAAGATTAGTGAGTTCCCCCATCATACCACATACCATACAATCACATATCATACATACTGTCGGGCAATTCTGGGGTGCCCGACCTACCCGGTACGGCCATTCTGGGGTGCCGACCTACCCGTGTCAAGCCGTTCTGGGGTGCTGACTACCCATGTCAAGCCATTCTGGGGTGCTGACTACCCATCGGTCCTAACAACCGATCCTCGGGGACTATTTCACCCCTACTGCTACTATCACATATATCATAAAATAGCATATTATAAGACATATCTGGGGTGTCCGATCTACCCTTCGGTCCTAACGACCGAACTTAGGGACTATTCCCTTCCTACTACCACTATCACATATAACATATCATGCCAGCATATAAACATATCATCACATACTGTCAGACATATCTAGGGTGTCTGACCTACCCTTCGGTCCTAACAACCGAACTCTACCACTATCACATATAGATATCATGCCAGCATATAGCATATCAGGTAGTAAAAAACCTAGATGATATCACAAAGACAATCATATAACATGCAACTCCTACTGGTGGGCCGACATTGTGGCCGTAGACCCACCGCTAGTGGAAGGTAACACACCTCGAAGTAGCTGCTGATTTGTGCGGGAACTGACTGTCTTCTGCGGCTGCTGCTCCGGAAATCCTCCGGCTATAACTCCCACAAAACACTCAGTCAAATACTGCTAACCGACCTCAGGGTAAAATGACCATTTACCCTTAACTAAGCCAACAGTCAAAGTCAAAGTCAACTGCCAGTTGACCCGACTCGCCGAGTTGGCTCGCCAACTCGTCGAGTCCCTATCCATTCGATTGACCATAATCCCGTCTCTACTCGTCGAGTTAGGCATTGACTCGAAGAGTTTCCTTTTAAACTGATGTCCAATAGTCCTTCATCCTACTCACTGAGTTGTATGAACAACTCGTCGAGTTCATCTTCATCCGAAGAACACTCTATGCTGAGACTCGCCGAGCTGTATGAACAACTCGCCGAGTCTGTTCTTGAGGCAAGAATATTGCCTTGGACTCGCCGAGTCAGGGCATTGACTCGCCGAGTTCGTCCATGGGTGAGTCTGGCTTCCAACTCACTGAGTCACCCCCCATGACTCACGGCTCCACTCAGCAAACACGAAAAGGGGGAAAAATCGGGGACTCGCGTCTCGACTTGCCGAGTCTGATGAACGACTCGCCGAGTCTTTCACATGCAATTACTATATACTCGATTTCGCTTGAATCCAGCTCATGCCATACATAGATCTGGGTTCTTAGGGCTTGATTAACACGTAAAGTTTCCAACTTTACGTGTAAATAAACACCAATGAAGGTTTTAGGTCTCAAAATGCACTAAAAGAGTAGATATAGGGCTTTCATGAAATATGGCTCCATAAAGGCAGTAGATCCGAGCTCCTGGAGCTCAATCATGCCTAGATCTAAAGGTTAATCAACTTATCGCAAACCCTAATTCATAATCAAGCTTGGAAATGCCTCAAGAAGGACTTTAATGGAGCTCTGAGGGACTTTTAGCATGAAAACAGAAAGAAACTGAGTTATACCTCAAGGAATCTCTGAAATAACACCAAGATATCTGGCCTCCTTCTTCTCCTCTTGATCTACTCTCCTTTTTCTCTCAAAATCTTCAAGAAACCACACCAAAGCACTTAAATCTCACAAGGAACGAGGTTAGGACGATATAAGAAGCTCTGAGGGTGAAGGGGGCAAGCTTGGGGGCGCATATGATGGTTTAAATAAGGTGCAAACCCTTGAAATTAGGGTTTCATCAGACAACGGGGACTCGCCGAGTCGCGAACTTAAACGTGTTCCATATCCTGGCTCTACTCGGCGAGTCGGGCCTACAACTCGCCGAGTCCAAGGCTAAAATGCAAAATACTTAGATAAAATTTACATACCAGGAACCAGGTGCTACAGTGTTGAAGGCGTACTCGACGAGTTCAAGGAGAACTCGACGAGTAGGATCGAAGTCCAAAAGTAACCTGTGAATTGTGAGACTCAACGAGTTGATGAGTCAACTCGACGAGTTTAATTCAACTCGGAGCGTTGACTTTGGCCGTTGAATTTGACCAAGTTTGACTTTTGAGGGTATTGTGGTCTAAGTGTTGTTTTGGGTATTAATAGTTCGGGGAGCCGAAGGATCATCAGTTCAGGAGTCACCTGATAGTAGTAAAAAGTGTTCAGCTAGTCTTTAGTAGTGCAAGGTGAGTCTCCTCATTGTTGGTATGGGTTGGCGGGTCACGGGTTGGCGGGTCAGAAAATATAAACTCAACCCAACCAATATAATATATGGGTTAACGGGTTGGCAGGTCACGGGTTGGTGGGTTGGAAACCTTAACCCAACCCAACCCATATAACCCGTTTAAGTATATGGGTTCGCGGGTTCACAAATTAATGGGTCAAACCCAACCCATATAACCCGTTTAATAAATAAGCAACGCATTTTATAATATAAGGTTTTTTCAACATAAATTCATAAAATAGTTAAGTAATTAACATAAAAAAAGTTTTCAAACAATAATTTACAAAGTCAATAACATCCAAATAAAAATGAAAAATGAAAACATTCATAGAAAGTGGATGTGTTCTTTATTCGTGACTTGTGAGTATCTAAAAATAACGACATGTATTTTTTCTTTTATTAATTAACGAATCCCAAACGCAGATTAGTCTCATATGAATACGGATGAAAATCAAATTTCATTAATAATTAAATATATCATTTTCTAAATGTAATATATATATATATATATATATATATATATATATATATATATATATATATATATGGATTGGCGGGTTGACCCGCGAACCCAAACAGATAACCCAACCCAACCCATGAAATAAACGGGTTTGTGGGTTGGCGGGTCAAAAATATCAACCCAAACTCATCTATTTTCGGGTTGGGTCAGTGTCGGGTTACGGGTTGGATCGAAAGTTGCCACCCCTAGTTTTTTATATGTTTACATTTCATCTCACATTGAACATATAATTTTTTTTTCAATGTTACACTTTTGGATCTGATTTATTACAAATTTGATTTGAACATTAAAGTTTATTATAAATTCATCTTAAATTTAGTTTAATTTACAAATTATTTTTTTCTACAACTTTTTAGAATTTTTTACTACTTTTATTAAAAAAAATTTCTTAATCTTTTTTTAGTTTCTTTAATTCTTTTATTAAAAAAATTACAACTGTTTTAGAAAGATCTACTAGTTGTTATAAATATTTATAAAAAAGTTAGAAAGGTGTGTTACAACATTTTAAAAACATTTCAATAGATTTTTTTATATTGTTTTTTTAATACTTTTTCTAACATTTCAAAATACTCTCATTAAATATATGTCCTATGAAAGTATAAAAAAGTTTTAGAAAAAACATAAAACAAGTTTAAAACGTTGTATTAAAAAATATAAAAAAAAAACATATAAACTTTTATTTAAAATATATAAAAAAGTAGTAATTTTTTAAAAACATTTACAAAATACTTTTGTTTAAAAGAAATTAAATTAAAATTGTATGAGAGTATAATTTTTTTAAAAGTTATAACCAAAGTTTTAGACATTGTATTAAAAAAATATAAAACACGTTTATAACTTCTTTTTGTAAATAAGTATAACAAGCAGTAAATTTTCTATAAAAAAAATTATAAAAGAGATTAGAATAACATGTAAAAAAATAAGTAAAAAATCTTTATAAAAAAAGTAGTAAAAAATTCAAAGAAAGTATTTAAAAGTGTTGTACAAAAATTAATTTTAAATTAGACTAAATTTTGACGATATCATAATAAAATTTAATATTCGGATTAAATGCATAACAAAATTTAAAATTTGAAATAAAAAATTGACACATTCAACTTAAGAGGCAGCAGGTAAACATACAAAATAATAATAATAATAATAATAATAATAATTTTTAAAAAATAAATATGTATTTCTTGGCATTTGAAAGACACACGAAATAGTTAACTTTAAAAAAAATTGATAACATATATATAATCATATTCAAGAAAACAATGTTATCCTTTCATAGATATAGAGATAAGAAATGATGACAAATGTGAAGATTGAAGGTATACATGTAGTAGGTGTACATTTATTTGTAGGTAATAACCAAGTAGTCAAACCCAAAGATTGTCAAACTACTACGACGATCATAAACAAGCAACGTCAAATCCTATGCTTTTATTTGCTTTTTTAATGACAAGACGACAACCACTTGAAAGAAAAAAGATAATTTTCACATGATCCAACACAAACTACAACTAGATTTGGATATCTTTTGCAATCATGTTTCTGCATTGTGTTCATAATTTCACACAAATCAGACGAGTGAAATCCATCAAAACTCAAATGACTATATATGCAATCTCTTCCGCTCTTCGACTTCGTCTTCCTCTAGTTTTTGTTGTTTACAACAGTTTCAGACATCTAATTACATACGAATTGCAACTTTCCCACCAATACCCATTTGCAAGAATGCAAAATCTTGAATTTGGTATCATCTTTCATACAATTAAACACAAACCCTAAACCAACAAGAAATACAGTCTATACTCTATACTGACTCTACCATGGGTGGAGTAGATCGAGCTTTAAGAGCATATACATTGGCCCCACAACAGCAGTGGGGTAGGGGGTAGAAAATATTCGTGAAGAAGATGACAAATTGACTTTGAAGTTTGAATCATGGATGTGTTATTTTCAAGATTTTAAGTTTGTCTAGCTCCTCATAAAAGAGATAGGGGCAAATGACCAGAACGAAAAGGGAAACAAGAAGACAAAGTGTCAAGTCATCTGCGTAAAAACTAAGTTTTTGTTTGTGGATTGAAATGAACAGACCTATGGAAGGCGATTTGAAACAGACAACAGACACACTTTTGCGTCTAGCATAAGGGACCCTCTTTACTTACAATGGTGTTCCCATGCCCACTCAGAAAGACCCCATCAACCACTTATTATGTATGTAGTATGCATGGCATGTATTATGTATATACAACAAAAAAAAAAAAGAAAAAGAAAAAAAAAGTGGGAAAGGGTTACAAAATATGATGTGATAGTACTCTAATGTGCAGAAAGTCATTGTTGTGGAATCTCGGCCCCCACACACATGTAGGGATGATTTGGTGGATGCATGGGGCTGATTTTTTCTTTTGGAATAGTCTCTTTTTGAGTGTTTAAATCTCAATTGATCACGAAAGGATCAATAGCAATTTTTTTTTTGTAAATTGTTGAAATAACCAACAAATTCAGAACTGTTTTGAAACTTTGAAAGTGTAGAACCTATAATTTTGAAGTAAAACTGTTTTTTGTACAAAATTGTTTCGAATCTCTGGAAGTTTCGAAATGCTATTGACAATTTCAAATATCATTTTATTGAGAATAAGTTTGTGTCAAGTTCGACTGACAAAGTTTCGAAATTGAAATGTTTGTCATTTTCTTGAAAACAAAAATCATGAAAAATATATTGAAAAAGCAATTTCATGAAAGAAAAATATGTTTGGCAAAATGATTTGTTATTTTGTGATAAAAGTTAGAAAATTTTGTCATATAATAGGGATATACGTAGAAACAACTACTTATATACATGTATGCATAAAAACCTTATATTATTATTTTTATGTTTAAAAAATCCCTTATAGTAATAGTTACCAATCGAAAATATCAAAATATGGGTTTTCAAGAGAAATTAACAACTACAAATATGATGTTGCATATATTTGTGTTTTTTACTAAGACATTGATGTTAATTACGATAAAACACAATTAGTTAAGGAGAAAAAAATCAATCGTACAAAACAAGCCGATGGTGATCTCACTTTCAAAAGAGAATAGAAAGTGTACTGACTCTGACTGCTATCTACGATGCGATCAGGGGGAATAGCGCAAGGGCTTAAGTCATCGATTCAAATCCTATCTTTTTTTTGGTATGCCGCTCCGCGAGCAAGGAGCGAATGACAAAGATATATAATAAAATCATGGCTTCCTTTTTAGTTTCATTTTAAGTCCTTATTTTTACTATTTTAGCAACTTTGCTAGAAGTAAAGCTTCTCAAGTGGTGTTTTCAATTCTTTTATTATTTAGTGTTCGATTTAGACTTAAACATCCACGATGATGTCCTGTTATTACTTGTCTTGGTTTTGGTTTTCGTCTCATGGATCTTGGTTCGCGCTTTATGGCATTTCCACTATAATAAGTGTAGGAATTCATGGGTACCTGGGATCACTTGGACCATTTCCACTCTGTGTTGTCTTCTTGACCTTTGTTTCATATGGAGAACACAATCGAGCAAAAGTAATCAGAAAAAATACACGTTTTAACATGTTTTCGCATACAATCAATAAAATATAAGAGATATGTATGTGATATTATATTTTTAGTCGGTCATTTCTCTTAAAATTTTGCAATTTAGTTTTATTTGAAACATTAATAATAATATAAATTTTTTTCTGCGTATACATGTATAATTGGTTGTGTCTTTTCTTTCTCTCTCTCTCTCTCTCTCTCTCTCTCTCTATATATATATATATATATATATATATATATATATATATATATATATATATCTTTTGTTATTTTTATTATTACCTATTAATTTATCATATTTTGGAATAGTCTGTTTTGGAGTGTTACTGCTTATATCTCCATCATTGTTCTAAAAGACGCGCCATGGCGTGAGGCTTGACTTTGCCGTTACGAAAAGTCACATAACATTGTTGTTAGGCGTGTCGTGTGGCAAAGCGTGATATGGCGTGCTGCGTGTCATGGCGTGTTATGACATGTGTTTTCTCGTTTGAGACACAATTTTTGCTTTTTGTTATGTCTTTTCTAACAGGGAATATACGTATTTTTTTTTTGTTAACTTTTTGTTATTCGTTATTGATATTAACACTTCTAAAAAGTAGTTATATTTAATATAAATTTATATTTATGTGGTAATATAAATATAAACTAATACAAAATCGCCACTTCACATCACACCTTGAAAAACGTCATTGCTCGTTAAGTTTGAGGTTTGGCCTTGCTTCCACGTCACGCCTCATGTCATTTAGAACCTTGATTTCCATTGATCACAAAAATAATCAATATTTTTAATTACATTTGACAACATATCTATCCTTTTGTTAATCGTTAAAATGACCACTAAATTTGAAACTGTTTTGAAACTTTGAAAGTTTTTTCATAGTTAAACTGATTTTTCTAACAAAGTTGTTTCGAAACTCTCACAGTTTCAACTTTCAAAATATATATAATTTCAAGTTTTTTTTGTTCAAAGTAAGTTTTTGTAGATTTTGAGTTTTGACCGACAAAGTTTCGAAATTGTGTTGTTTATGTCATTTTCTTCAAAAAGAATATTTGTGAAAAATATGTCGAGAAAGCAATTTCATGAAAGAAAAATGTTTTTGAATTGGTTATTTTATGATAAAAGTTAAAAAGATAGTCATTGTATAATATATTACCTTTCTATTTTTTGTTATTTGTTATTAGCCCAATTATTTATCTACCATACTCTCAATTCCTTATGGAAGAAGAAAAGAATGGATCCACTATCACTGTTTTTCTTGCATAATTCTCTTTTTCTTTATCTGTAAAAGGAGTTGGATATGTTTGTATTATATGCAGATTGTAAATTTCTTTAATCTTCATTTGTTGAGAATCATGTGAAAGTGTAAAGAGACCACTTATGTTCCTCCTATCTCTGCTTTAAGAGGCTACTTTATTCAAATTCCTTTTTTTTTTTTTTACTTTCTTCAACTTTTTGGCTTCTTTTTCCCCCTTTTCATGTAATAACAAGTCTCCATGAAGATATATTCATCCTCCCCACCCATAAAAAAACTTATCGAACTATAATTTTATAAAAAATTTAAACTTTGTTCAAAGCCCTCATTCATGAGACCAAGATTCTTGGAAGCTAATCAAACTTGGATACATCAAAACACAACTTGAAGATTAAGCACAAACATAACAACAAATTCAAACCACCATTAATGTTAATATGTAACTAACAATATAGCATTAACGTATATAAACTTAAATGTTAAAAAGATGCATTCTTAAAAGTATTAAAAGGTAATACAAGTAGAGCTCAAAACCAACACATAAACCCTCTAAAACAAATTTGAGCATTAAACAGCCGCGGATTTTTTTTTTTTTTTAAAATCCCCCTCCATGATCATTCCATCCATCTACCTAAAGTAAAAATTCTCACACACATCATCACTATATGTGTTTAAATTTATACAACACTATGAATCTTATCAATATCTTCAACCTTTTCATCTTCTTCTTCTTGTTGTTGTTGTTCTTCAGCTTCCATTGCAGCTCTTAGAAGCTCTTCAGGAGTTGCAGCAGGGTCAAGATCCCAACACCCATCTGGCAAATTCAAAGCTTGACCTCTAAGCAAACACGAAGGAACTTGATGACTGAATCTCAACATCTCTTTTCTTGGAATCCAGAAGCTTCCATTCATTAAATCCCTTTGATAAACCGTTTTATAACCTTTTAACTTAACCAAATTAGTCACACAAACTCCAAGCTCTTCTGAATAATCCTCTACAACTTCCACCATTTCATATTGATGTCTCACTTCTTTTGGTGTCTTTCGATTCCAATTAACTGACCAATTTCTATACACTGCCCAAATGTCACCACTTTTCGGGTAGATCTTCACACACCCACCTCTCCCTGCTTTTTCACGCCCCAAAAGATGAGAAAAGATGTTGACTTGGTCAACTATGTCTGAATGAAACACCCGGAAGCTTCCACATGATTTTGTGAAACCCGATTCGATCCATTTCACGGATCCGAATTCGGAATCGGTTCTTGAGTTTAAGTAACTTATGTAAAGCTGAAAGGGTTTTAAAGAGATGACCTGGCGAATTAAACAATAAAGACGTGGCATTCCATCTTCTTCATCGTATATTGCCCAAATTTGTTTGGGTTTAAACACTTCTTCGGATCTATCCATGTCAAAATCATGGAAATCTGGATCAGGGACTGTTATTGGCATTGGGGATTTCTTCAGGGTCTTGATTGTTTTTGAAGCCGATTTCATTTCTTCTAACTTTAACCGAATCACCTTTCTTGCCTTGTCAATCAACAACTTTCTCGCATCAACAACCGGAGGAGGGGCAAAATTGACATTTTGACTAACATACCCGTTACTCAACGCCACGTCAGCATCTGTTTTATATAACATTTTTTCACCGTTTGTATTGAGATTTTGTGTCATGTCTTCCGTCTTTCTCTTTTTCGGAGGCCTTCCAAGCCTAACAACAGGGATTTCACAATTCGAATGATTTAAATGATTTGACTTTGTGGACGATTTTGCCCTTCCGTTTGGTTTATGAACAAGATTGGGGTCTTGACTAGTCAACGCGCCAGAGGACATATTCCATTGAAAGGACAGATTTTTGGTGTATTCTGAATGAAACCCTGAGGACCCATCGCCTGAAAAAGATACTGATGAATTTTGTATATAAGTAGCAGGAGGAGGAGGATTATTATAATCATTATATGAAGAATGATTTCCATATCCATTTTCAGTTGTTGTTGTGTAAGACCAAGGGCAATAAGTCACAGGGGCAGCTCCTGTTTCAACAGCTACAAAAACCCCACGACAATTCTTACATGAAAGTCTTTTATTCACGTATTTTCTTAAATATTCATATTGGACACGACATGAAGTGCAAACTGTCCAGAATGTGTCAAGTCTTGAAGCTGAAGTGGTTAAGTGTTTATTTCTTCTGACATCGTACAGGTTTCTTTTTGTGTTATCAGAAAGAACACTCCATGCTTCTGAAACGAGTTTGAAAGCTTCATCTGCTCCCATGGTTTTGTTCTTATCAGGGTGAAGAAGAACAGCCATTTTCTTGTATTGTTTCTTGAGTGATGATTTGTCTGAAGAAGGGTGTAATCCAAGAACAGAGTATAAATCGATTTCACCGTTTATTTTTGTGACAGTTGCTGCGTATATTTCAAAAGTGGCGACCATTTGGGAGATGCCCTCGAGTTGTGGGCATATTGCTTGAGCTTTTAAGGCGTAGTGTTTGGCACCTGTGAAGTCTTTTACTGTGAATAGCTTTTCTGCGTTCTCTTTTGCTATAAGAGCTTCTTCTATGTTTGATCCCATCTGAAAATGACGAACTCTGTGTGCTTGATTACAAGAAATCTACATATCTGCAAGAGAATGATAACTCGAAAGATGATGAAAGAACGAAAAATCTAGCAAAAAAGATAAAAAGTTCGTAGATTAAGATCGCATTACATTCGCGAAACATGTATTAAGTAACAATTGGGATATTTCGATCTAGTGATGAAGAGAAATGATATATTGAAGCTTCAATTTTCAATCTAAGCCTAAACTGAAAAACACAGGTTGTAATAAGGTTAATTACCGAATTCCCAACTAATTTCCCCCAAATGAAATGCAATTGCCATTTTGGGAAAGTTCATACTCGTCAACAAGATTTCAACTTGGACTGAATTTGATAGTAGTCCAAACTCAAAACTCACAAACAGATGAAAACAGACGAAAATGCGAACATAATTTTGAAGTAAACGCTAAGATCGCATCTGAAATGAAGAAAAATATGGAATTGGGAGAGATTGAAAACCCTAAAAACGATTTATTTACTTTTACATACACAGTATCTAAGCAGAAAACTGAAGTAAAACTTACCTAGATCCGCATCCAGAAGCAATTGAACAGTACCAAGATCTCAAATCAGTCGGTGGATTCGTGCCCAGTTTGCTTCAGATCTCGGATAAATGAAAGACGCTAACTTTGTTGTAAATCTTGAAAGTGAAAAATAAAAAATCAAAAACATCAACTTTAAATATATATACACATATAAAAAAGGGCGAGTATTTAACTATATTTATATACTGAAATTTAGGATTAGGGTTTCGAATAGATGCATAATTAAAGGGCAATAAAATAGGCAACTGTCGAATTACATTATAACGGCGGAGGAAGAAATCGGAGATTCCGTCAAATAGCCGACCACAAAAAATGTAAGGTTTAAAATATTAATAAAAAATATATATATAAATAAATAATATATGTGTAATGTGATAAAATTTTTATTTTTTTATATAATAAAGGGAGCAAAAGTTTTAAGCTAAGTATTTATTAATTTAATAAAGGAGAGAGTAAAAGTGCGCAGGTGTGTGTGATGCGCACCCACCTTAGCTTTGGTTGTATTTGATTGGTTAAAGGAGATGGACCCATTTTGACCCGAATCTTTGGGACCAAACCACATTCGACAATCGACAATCGACCCTGGGCCGTACTACTACTTCCTAGTTCCTACTTTCCTAGATTCACTTCACTCACAATTATTTGTTGCCTTGTTGCAAATTTGTTGTAGCCTTAGTCTATAGGAATGGTCAATGCCCAATCAATTTATGTCTCATTTAGTCTCAATTATATTGCTCTTTATTTTTCAACACTTAATATTAATTTTTATAATATTAAATTTTTTAATTTTATTAATATAAATATTATTTAACAACCAAAAATTAAAATAAAAAAGTTTCATAATATAAAAGATTTATATATGGCAACCAATAATCCGATTGATTAATGTTGTTCCTAGGACTTGATTAGATCTTCATCTCCATTATATTTTCTTGTGTATTTTGTCAAGTAACTGTTTTGTTTTTTAGGGTTTAATGGTGCAGTGGTGGGTTGTTGATAGGAAAAAAAATGTGTTCGATCGAATTGCACCACAACAAGAGAAAGGTATCATGATCGATCGTATTGGCTATACACAACATTTCACTCACCGAGGGAGTAAGCAGATTTTATACAAATGTCTACGTAACGAATTTTCCAAGTAACATTGATTATAATTTACATGGCTTTGAGACGATTATGTGAAAAGATGGGTTTGTTTTGGATGTCTTTATTTCCTAGAAATTGTTAATATTGTGAAAAAATTTGGATTTTGTAAAATTTTATTCATGTTATTGATGAGGAGCACTCATTAAAAACCTTTGCACAATTTGGATTGGTAATTATAAACTTTTTACATTTGTAGCTAAATTTTGAAGGACAAATAGGGTTGTTGTCATTAACCTAAACTAGTTTTGAAACAGACTGGTTGTGAAGCCAAATGTTGAAAACCCTAAACCTTTTTATGAACATCTTAGGAAGCACTCTTATGAGTCGGATGTGGTGGGTGGTTATATCAAGTCGGTGTTGTTAAACCGGGTGTTGAACCGATTCATCTTAAGGTCGTGTATTTTATTGTTGAAGATGGTGAAGTTAATAAGGTGTTATTTGGATGTGTGTAAGAATTTACTACTTTGTGTGTGCTCTTAAATATGTGCAAAAGTGAAGGTTTCCTTGATGTTGAACTTCAATATATTGGATAGATGTAGGTAATGTTCGAATTTTCGATAGATTGTGCTTGTTATAATTTTTCTCAAAACAAGGTTGTAAAATCATAGTTTAAGGAATTGAACTCTTGGTCTCATGATTTTTTTTCCAAAGAAAGGTTGATTTGGATTGATATTGAAGGGTTACCTATCCATTCTTAAATTAAGAAGAATTTTCAGTCCATTGCCAATAAATGGGATTTTATTGTCTACATGGATAATGATTTTGGGGTCAATTTGTTCACCAACACTTTGAGTATAGGGACAGACAAGAAGGGGTTTATTTATGAAGAATTACATATGTCTATTGATGAAACTTAGTTCATTGTTAGAGTTAAAGAAGTGGCTGGATGGTTCCTTGGTTTCAAAGATAAAGAAGAAGATGAAACTAACGATGATGAGTCGATTTATAGGGATGATAATACTTGTGAAGAGTCAGAGTCCGATAATGCATATTTTGTCCATACATATGATATGGAGGGAGTTTTTTGCATTAATGAGATGGACATTCGTCATTCTAATGAAACTTTATGGTCATCGAATTCGGAGACGTGTATATCGATTTCATATTGAGATGGACATTCTCCAAGTAGAGATCTCATGTATTGTTACATTGCAAGAGGGTTTGTTTGGTTTGAAGATTCTTCATAGAAAAAAAAAATGATTAAATTTAATGCTACATGAATTGTCATTAATAAAGTGATGCACATAAATAAGGTTTTTAATTATATTGAGAGTAATGATGAATTCTTCAATGAAAGAGGATGATATAGATTAGAGAAAGAAAGGCTAGTATCGACCATATTACTTACAACAGTTATAGATCCATCATCAACTAATACAAAAGAACAATACATGCGATCACTAAAGATTTTAAGAATACCTGCTTCTGCGTGAAGGTGAGTTGTGGGCCAATGTCCATGTACCAATTGTTATTGCTTGGGTTATTTAACGACATAACAT
Organism: Lactuca serriola; assembly: GCF_051521515.1. Lineage (NCBI taxonomy): Eukaryota > Viridiplantae > Streptophyta > Magnoliopsida > Asterales > Asteraceae > Lactuca > Lactuca serriola. Next base: position 173,381,596 of record NC_136414.1, read on the forward strand.
TAAATAATTACATGAGAGCAGTGGACTAACATTGTTGTTGAGATGAAGCAGGTGGACCAAACCAAGCCAAGGAGGAGTGAGTTGTTGTTGAGTCGAAGATGCATAAGCCTGATGAGGAAGTTGGCTCGACCCAGATTAACGAGGCTACGAAGATGTGATAGGCTAGGAGGGTTGTTGGGTCACTGATTGGTGATGGGAGGCAACAAGAGCTGACCAATCTACTAAGGAGATGAAGACAAGCCCATGGAGTCGGCGAGTGGGTACCACCGATACCCCACCAACCAAAAGTTGCAGGTTGACCAACATGACCAAATCCAAAACTGGAGTGTCCTTCATTCTAGCCAACTTTTCCACCTTTCCTTCTGCCTCGGTTTCCTCTGTCATCAAGTCTGCCACGTCCACCACTATTGCCGCCACGAGAAAAAGATAATTGTCTAGAGGGTCTAGTAAGGAGAGAAGATGACAAAATACTTTAATCATATTCATTTGAAACTTATAAAATTTCAACTTATCATCTAATTACTACATATCAATAAATCTTCTATAATTGTATTATAACTCAAGAGTTTTTGTAACTTATGGTATATTAATGGGTTGATTTAGAGTGTGTGTGTGTGTGTATATATATATATATATATATATATATGAGAAATTAAATATTTTCCTACTTTTTTTCCTACAAATCCTCCTACTCAATTAAATGATGACATGTGTCATATTAGTATATTAAAATATCATTAAATGAGCATTAAATGTTACACATGTCACTATATAATTGGGTAGAATGATTTGTAGGAAAAAAAAGTAGGAGAATATTTAATTTCTCTCTCTCTCTCTCTCTCTCTCTATATATATATATATATATATATATATATATATATATATATATTTCATGGGTTCATATTAGATTGTTAGGATTTCAGGATTAAGATTGGGGAAAAAGAGATAAGAAGACACAAAGTTTCCTTCATGGGATAGAACATGAAAAATGATAAGGTTGTTTGATAGACATTTTCATTAAATAGATTATTATTATTATTAGTTTCGTTCTATTTCTTTCTTTATTTTAAACTTCTTTTGTTTTTTATTTATTGTTTTCTATTATTATAGTTTAAGTTTTTATTTGTCATTTTAAATTGTTTCTCATTCTCTAATTTCTAACTGAAACTTATCTTTGTTGTTGTTCTATTATTAAGTGTATTTTTTTTGTTTTTCATTTTAATATTGTTTCTTAATTTTTTAATTTTCATTTGCAACTTATCTTTTGTTGTTGTTTTATAATTTATCAACAAAACTAGCATCCAAAAATGTTTGATATGAAGTGATGGATATCATTAATAACATATAAAGAATAACAAAATATTAGTAAGAAACAATTTGATGAAATGATTAGTATAAAAGTTATTAAATCTAAACTATAACAACGATTTAAATATTTCTAATACCATATATGTATCAATAACATAACTATAGTATTGTAATCGGTGGATTATATTTGTCCATTTTAATCACCATAGTTTTATTCATGCATAACACGCGAGTTTTCGCCTAGTTATTACATAATTATTGGTGTATAGTTGATTATATCACTAAGACCGGGTCATTCTTATTTACATAATGATAAAATTTTGTTACGGTATGACATATCATATACGACTTATTTTTGGTTTTGAAATTTGTTTTTTATGTCATTTTAAAGTATATATTTTTTATATCTTGATTATGTTAATGTAGTTCATAGTCATATTCTTTACTCTTTACTCTGATTGGGCTAAGCTAAATAAATTAGTAACCAAATTTGATTCATTTAGTGAAGACACTCTATTAAAGCTTCAAAAAAATTACACCATTTCCCCCAAATTCTTTAAATGGGTTGAACTTTACAACCCTAATTTACTCACCCTTGAAAGGAATTCAATCATTCTCCATATCCTCACCAAGAACCGTAAATTTGTGTCTGTTGAATCTGTTTTGAAGAAGATCGTCGGTTCTTGTAGTGTACACCTCCATTCTGAGCTCGTCGATGCTATTCGATGCAATTTTCAAAGTGTATGTACGCATGAAGTAGTTCAAGAATGGGTCAAAGCCGATATTTTGAATTATAATACATTTTTGTTAGGGACTTTTTAACGAAGGGAAAACCAAGAAAGTTGTTTACTTGGTTAAAAGAACTTGGTAAAAAGAAATTAGTACCAAATTCTTCGACGCCTGTTGCCCTAAAAAGAGGATAATGTGCCCAAAGGAACCTAGATCAAGCTTTTCAACTATACAAAAGCATGGTGAAGAGTGATTGTCATCCAAATTAAGATACAATGAAGATGTTAATGTTTTCTTTACTGAAGAATCATGATTCAGATGGGGTGTTTAGTGTTTTTAAAGAGATTTTAGAGAGGCCTAGTGAGTCTGATTTGGTTGTTTGAGTGAGATGTGTAAAGGGTTTTCGAAAGTTTGGAAAGATAGAGTAGCTATCAAGTTATGTATCTGTTGAAAGATGTGGATGGTCGGCGTTTTGGACATAAACATTATGAGAAAGTCAAAATCATTATCTATGAATCTAACAATGCATACGAATAAAAGTTTGAACTTTGTGGTGTATATCGAATAATGGTTTGATCTTTGTGATGTATATCGAGTAAAGTTTTGAAATTTATGATGTCTAACGAATAAAGCTTTGAACATTGTGATGTATATCAAATGAAACTATGAACTTTTTGATGTATATTGACTATTGAGTAAGCATTGTGATGTATATCAAATAAAACTATGAATTTTGTGATATCGAATAAAGTTTGGAGCTTTGTTATGTATATTGAAAACCAAATAAAACTTCAAATTTTATTGTGATGTATGTTGAATAAAACTTTGAACTTTATAATGTGATCGAATAAACTTTAAATTTCACGGTGTATATTGAATAAAGTTTTGAACTTTTTGATGTATATCAAATAACGTTTTGAACTTTGCAATGTATATCAAATAAAATTGACTTTTTGATGTATACTGAACGAAGCTCTAATTTTGTGATGTATTATACTGAATAAAAAAAATTTGAACTTTACTTTTTTATGTATATTTAATGAAGCTTTGAACTTTTTATGTATATCGAACAAAGCCTTGAACTTTATGATGTATATAAAATAGAGTTATGACCTTTAGGATGTATATGCTGACTTTTTAATGTATATGGAATAAACCTTTTAACTTTGTAATGTATGTGGATCAAAGTCTGCCTTGAACTTTATGATGTATATCTGTGATATATATCAAACTAGGTGTGAGACCCATGTATTACATGAGTTTATTTAAAAAAAAATATAAAATTTTAACAATTTAAAAAGTTTGAATTTATAAGAAAAATAAGAGATTTTTTGAATTATTAAAATTAATAAGGCTTTAATGTATTTGATACATTACATATATAAACCATTTATAATAAAAACCTTATATATATATATATATATATATATATATATATATATATATATATATATATTACCTTATATATTAAATGTGGAATTTTAATTTAATAAAATGAAAAATATAATAAAATAACAAGTGGAAAATAGAAATTTTAAAATTTTTAGAAAAATGTCATGTGTCCAAATAAAGGAGAAGATGACATGTGGCAAAAAAACGTTCATTTATTAGAGTAGATAAAGTTGTGATTTTGTGATGTATATCGAATAAAGTTTTGAACTTTCTAATCTACTCTAATAAATGAAAGTTTTTTGTCACATGTCCTCTTCTCCTTCATTTGGACACATGGCATTTTCTATTATTTTTAAATTTTCTATTTTCCACTTGTCATTTTATTGTATTTTTCATTTATTAAATTAAAATTCTACATTTAATATGTAAGGTATTTATTAGAAAGAGTTTATATATAATGTATTCAATACATTAAAGTTTCATTAATTTTAATAATTCAAAAATTTTCTTATTTTTTATATAAATTCAAACTTTCAAATTGTTAAAATTTCATATTTAATTTTTTTAAAATAAATTCATATAATACATGGGTCTCACATCTAGTGTATATGAAATAAAACTTAAAACTTTGTAATGTATATCGAACAAAAGCTTTGAACTTTATGATGTTTATCGAATAAAGCTTTAACCTTTTTATTATTATGCATATCCAATAGAGTTGTGACTTCGTGATGTTAAATGAAGCTTTGGACTTTTGATGTATATTTAATAAAGAGAATTTAACTTTACGACATGATTAAATGAAACTATTAAGATGTATATCTAGTGAAGCTTTGAACTTTTTTTTTTTATTTTTTTTTATTTATGTATATCGAACAAAGCCTTAAACTTTATGATATATATAAAATAACATTTTGATATTTTTCGATGTAAATCGAATAACGTTTTGAACTTGATAATGTTCATTGAATTTTGTAATAGATAATTAGATATGTCGAATAAAAGCTTAAACTTTTTAAGGGATACCAATTAACTTATAGAGTAAGTTACAAATTCGGTCCCTATCCTTTACAAAAAATCATAAATTCAAACCGTATTTTCAGATTGTCCCAAATGTCATCCTTAGGTTTTGCACTTCGGGATTGGTCTCCTTCCCAAACTCTCATACTCATTATCTTCAATGCCAAATCAAAAAGATTGGTAAAGTAGCTAATCCAACACTACAAGAAAACCGAATACTCAAAGTACAAAAAGTCAAAAACTATCCAACAATAGTAACTTCCATCAAACAAATAATGATCTAACTCACTACCATAAATGATAAAACCATAGTAACAACTTTCAAAACACACATCCAAAACATCTCCCTAGTTTCAAATTAAAACATAACTACCCATATCATCATTTATAACACGTTACATCAAAATGTCATTTTTAACCTCTCATAAAACGTTCTTCTAACCAAAACTATCAAAATAATCAACACAATAACACCTCTCTCTCTCTCTCTAATCTCTTTACATCCATTAAAAACATGATCATGATGAGTCACTCCTCTTCCATGGTTGCTTCAGCTGCAGCAATTTCAGAATCCAATTTGTTCATCAACTGCTCACTCACATGTTTTCCAACTGATATCATATCAAGTACAACACTCGGATCCAAACCGGCCCCACCTCTTTTGGTCAACCCACAAATCAGTCCTTGTCTGTTGACCGAAACCGAAACTGCTGAACTCATTTCTGATTCCTCCTCTGAAGTTGCATCCACTATATAATGCCTCCCAACCTACAATACATCAAAAGTTTAATTAAATTCATAAACACCCCAAACTATGGAATGGAGTCACAAAGGAATGGAATCAATCATTACATTCCATTGTCATGTTTGAAAAGAATGATTCACTCAAACATCTTTGTCATGTACAATTATATACATCTAATTAGCAACAGTTTTGTATCTTGGTATGTTTGGTCCCTATGTAGAAAATAAATTACAAAAAACTGTCCCTCTAATTTACAGAAAAGGTCCCTGTGCAGATTTTTATTATAGAAAGGATCCATGTGTTTAATACTTTTGTATGTTGGCAGGTTTGGTCCCTGTGTAGAAAACAAATTACAAAAATTGTCCCTGTAACTTACAGAAAAGGTCCCTGTGCAGATTTTTTGACAGAAACAGTTCATGTATTTAACAAATTACAAAGCTGGTCCCTTGAGTTAACTGTCTGTCTAAAAAAAGACTCGAACTGCACTTTTTGGGATACAAGGACCAAATCTGCATGGAAATTTCAATTTTGGACTGATCATGCAAATGAAAAAAAAAATGGACTCGTACTTCACTTTTTGGGATACCACAGGGACCGATTTTGCAATTTACTCTAAATTATATTTTTTACAAAAATAAAAAGTTTAATACCCATGAAATCTCGAAAAAGAATTACAATTGTAAAATACCTTTATTTACTTTTTGAAGAATATTTCAAAAAGAAAAAGAAAAATCTTGTTATTGAAAGTAATATAGATAATCAAAGTAATTGATAATTATATCATTCCATTCCATTCCAACGTGGAAAACAACCATAACTTTCACATTACACTGTAATGCTTTAATTCCATTCCCTCTTTGATTACTGCATACCTTAGTTAAAGTAACTATGACAGGAACTGCAGTTGTGTCAAATTGTAGAAACTCTTCATCACTCACATCAACTTCTGGTTGTTCATCAGAAGGAGCAGTTGAAGCAACATTGACTTTTGGGATACCTGTGTTGCTTAAAGCAGCCTTTCATCGAATAAATAATAATAAAGTAAGATTTTTTTTTGGTATTAAAAAGAAAAAAGAAAAGTATATGATGTTAGAAATAAATAATATTTACCTTGATAGCAGCACCTAAGGCATCGAGTATATTTCCATCTATATTTATCACAAGACCATCAATGTATAAATCCCAGCACACTTTCCCATCCACTATTGACAAAGATGAAAGATTAATTCCAGCTCCTGTAATATAAACATTCTTTGTAAGATGAAAGGGTAAAATGGTCATTTGATATGCTTCTTTTGTTTTCAACTACATTACATACCTGCTCCAGTTTTACCACCCAGAAGACATTGTCGCAAGGCTGCAGAGAGTTCCATTGACAATTCTTCGCCTCCTCTTCCCTAAAAAGGTAGGAACTTTTGTAAGGGTAAATTGTGTGTATTCAAAGAAAGTTGGAGGACCAAAAGTAAACTATTTTGAACCTCGTATTGTGGTGCTGCTGTAGGACTGCAATCGATGTATATGGAAACTTTTCCTTTGTCAGGGGCTGAAGAATTTGGTCTTCCTAATTCAGCCTGCAATCATGTAGGTCATAAAGATCAACAAACATGCATGAATTTACATTTATATCCCTGAAGAAGAAGGGCCAAAAGATACCTTCACACTAGCTATGACTTCAGTTTTACCCATCTTTACTCTTGCTGAACCATTTGCCTGTCATTAATTAAGCTCATTAAGAACATAAACTAAGTGTTTTTATTAAAAATTGGGAAATGTTATTGAATAAAAAAGAATTTGAAAAGGTTTTTGCCTGAGCAATGACTCCAGTTTCAACAGATATGGGGCGATAAGTTAATCTTTTACGCCCATCTGTACGAAGGTCTTGAGCAATTCCTCCCTGTATAAAATGCTTCTCTCCAACAGATAGTCCCACCATTCCTGTATAAGGGTAATGAAAGAAAAAACAGGTTTTTAGCATCAAATTTGATACCATGTGTAATTAAGTAGCAAATAATCACCTAATTAACAGTTCAGAGTAGCAAGAAATATATGCAATGCATCAAGTAATTTGTCATAAATCGATCTAACTCTGTTAGTTACATTTCCAAAGGATATGTAAATATGAATGCAGCTATGAAACATGAATCACATATCAAAAGATGGAACAAAAGATTATGGAACATAAGGTAACAACATCAACCGAATGGTCACTGGTGAGTAAAGGGCACAATCGAATTCCGACAAGAAATGAGGAACTAGGGTTCTGTAACCATGGGAGCTATGGATGAGCTAATACATTGTTGCCATCATATTATTGACACTTAAACCAATAGGGAAAAGAATTTACATCTTCATCTTAATCTCAAAAACGTTCAAAAGAAAAGAAAAACAGATCGTTTAAAATTGTTACCGTGGTCTTTAATTATTGCTTATAGAATCTCTTCAAATCAAACTGTGGCGAGTGTGCAACCGAGAGGCCTTAAGTTGAACAGAGAAGTTATCTGCAAGTGGCGACTGTGGGACAAGAGGCGATTGCAGAATAGCCAGTGGCTCTGTGCGTGTCTGCGTGAACCCTAGAAATGGAAAGGGGCGTGAACTGGGAAGAGGGTGACGAGGCTGCCGGAAATTGAGGAATTGGAAAGAGGGGAACGAGGGTTTAAGCAAGAATGAAAGAGCCGTTTAACTTTGAACCCTAATTTTATCAACTTATTAAGCATATAAATTTAAAATTAGAAACCCAAACCAAAATTGGTTCCAGTGCATTGCAATTGGAACTTGTCGGTTGCATTAGTTTCCTTTTTAAAAGTAACAATGACTTAAAAAATAATATCCTCTGACCATTTAATTTGTTTTTTTTTTTTTTTTACATTCGATCATTATAACCGGTTATTCGATCTTAAAACCGAAAAAATAACTTAATAGTATAATATATTTTTCAGTGTATACATTTAGCCTTTAACTAGGTTTTTACCATCCGCACGTTACAGCGGCGTAATGGGTTTAAGTTGAATTTTGACGATTGTATTGATAAAAGTTAGACAATATTGTATCTGTTGGTAGATTAATATAGCAGGGTGGTATCATTAAATAACTTCATTTTATATCGTCGTATGAAAATGTATTATATATAACCAAACTCATACGTAGGAAAGGTACAGAAAAATAATCACAAAAACGTACACAAAATTTACATCAAAACGTAAAGAAACTTGAATTTATATCATCACGTACATAAAAATAAGCAAGTATGTTTATTTTATTAAGTTAATGCATGAAAGTTAAAATAAAAACCGTGTTATATGTGATCGACTGATATGTGACAACCCGAAATTTCTATTATGTACAACATTTCAATTCAATAGAAGTCAGAACAGTTTCTGCTAACTTTCAAGTTTTTTGGAATAAGTTTGAGTCTTTTTAAGTTAGTACTTCGGGAGATACCAGGAGAGAGGATGCCCTAGGGTTTATTGTGCAACAATAGAGTTCCAAAAACTCCAAGAGTTTGGAGTTTACGGCCCAAATGGTATTTGAACCGTAAACCCTAATGACTATATATATATATATATATATATATATATATATATATATATATATATATATATATATGACACTTAGCCATTTTTCACACTTTTTCATCATTTCAAAGCTAGAACTCAAATCCTCTCAAGTAGCATCCGACTTTTCCTCCTTGATCTTCAACTTGTAAGTGTTTCTAGCCCTATTAAGTTGATATATTACTTAATCTAGTGATCTAACACACTTTCATCTGTGAAATCATTCCAAAAGATTAGATCTTCAAGTTTCACCAAGAACACCAAGAACACACACTAGTGTTCTTGGACTTTTAGCACCTTTTCAAGCCTCTATCTTGTAAGTACTTTTATCCTAGAGTATCTTAAGGCTTGTTACACTTCCATATATCAAGAAATCACCCAAGAATCACCAAGATCAAGGTGTTTACGGTCCAAGATGTTCTTGAACCATAAACCCTAAAAAGGGTGCCAAAGTGTGCCCTAGTCCCTTCTAAGACTTGGAAACTAGCATAGATCCTTTCCTTGATGAGCTTAGCACTTGAAAACATCAAAAAGACCATAAACCATAGGGTTTTACGACCGTAAGCCCAAAGGAAAATGGTCTAAGGACTGTAAACTCCACTTAGGAGTGAAATGGTGCCCTAATCCCTTCCATAGACTTATACTTCAAGTGGAAATGCTTCTAAAGACTTGTAGAGCTTCAAAACAACGCATGGTCAAAGAAGAATGAGTTTACGACCGTAAACTCAATGGGTTATGGTCACAAAACCGTAAACTCATATAAGGGGTTCCCTTGAACCCTAAACTCAATAGCATTGTCCTACAACACTTAGATGCAATCCTTAGGACTTATAACACTTATACAAGGTGTTTAACATGCCCTAGGTTGTCTTAATTTTGTTAATTAGTTGTTTAAAGACTAATTGGATACATATATGTGTCATTATATGTTAACTAGGATCCTTGTGTGTGCTCAAGTCTTCATTTGACACCTAGCAATCCTGTTTCATCAGTTCATCCATACCACTCACTACAAGTGAGTTCATACCCCCTTATTTAACCTTTTAAATGTTTTTAAATACTTTTATGGGGGGGGGGATACAAGTTGAAGAATTATAATTATTATATCAATCACATGTGATTAATAACTACCAAACAAATGATTTCTTACTTTTCAAACTGTGTTATCAAACTGTCTTGCTTCAAACTATTTTACAAACTCTTTTACTTGTCAAATACTTTTACTTAAACTCTTTTTATACTTTTATATTGTCAAATGCATGCCTATGGATGTATAGTTATACAAGTAATGTTTAAAGGACTTAGGAAGGCTAGCTCGCTTTATCTCCTTTTCCTTGTTTGGATGTGGCTTTAGGGCATCGGTTAATCGTCCGAAGGTCGTCTAAATATTAGTTATATATTATGTATACATATATAGACATAAAATTTCTATCAATCATTTCAATACCCTTAGGTGGCAAGGGTATACATTCATGTTCATACATACAAGTCATATTACTAGTAAACTACGATAAGCGTAGTTTAGGAAGTTACTAATACTATTACTAGAACAAAGAAACATACAATGAATCAGTTCATTCATGAGTCAATACTTGCTAGATAGAGAAAAAACACAATACAGCTAGTACACACAGTACATTTCAATACTTGCTAGATAGAGAAAGAACACACAATACAGCTAGTACACGCAGAACATTACAATACATACATGCTAGACAGAGAAAGAACACACAATATAGCTAGCACATACATTACATATACATTCATGCAGTTATGTGAGCCACTAAATGGGGCATGGCACTACCTACCATGACCGTTTTTGTATCCAGAATCTCCTTAATTGGGGAGTGTATGAGTTTGCGTATAGATCTATACTGGATTGACTATCCTACACCTTGTTGCTCGCTACAGTGGGACTTGCAAGTCTACGGGTGCCAAATGTCATTTCTTACGGCGTCTTACATCGTCGTTTTACTAGAGTCGGTAGCAGGATACAAGCCGATCACATGTTACTTTAAATAGCAATTGGTTTAAAGTAGTTAGTACAGTAGTAGTTACGTAATACGACACTACAGTACTATAATATTTTTCCCTTTACATTCACTTCGTGAACATTCACACGATGCACGGTAATGTAAAAACTATATTTTTGGTTAATGATAGTCGGATTTGGGAAAATACACACTCTTACAAGAGACACGCACAGATACTAGATGCCTTGGTAGAAGACTACTTTTAGTAGGAAACATAGGGTTTTCTAGGAGGTTCAAAACTTTTACATACCTATACTTCACATACTTACAAATACTTTCTTACAAATACAGACACTAAAATACTTATGATCTCACCAGCTTTAAAGCTGATACTCTCTTTCAAAATAACTTGTATCCTCAGGTCATCAGTAGACAGGTACCGGTGCAAGGTTTAGAGAAGATGGAGCTCGTTCAAGACTCATCTTTCATTTTGATTTATATTTTGGTGTCTATATAACTTGACAGAACACACTTGTATGAAATTATATTATTAATACAATGGATGATGTTGTTGCTTGTTTACTACTTTGCATTGTTGTGATACTGAACATGACGTCCTCCGCCCCAGAACGTTTCCGTCGTTCATTGTTTTGGGTGTGATAGACTGATACGTAGGAAGCATATGTAAAAATAAGTACGAAAAAAAATTATGTCAAAATGAAGGCAAAATCGATTTTATACTAATACGTATATAAAAAACAAATATATATTTTTTAGATTAACAAACGGAATTCTAAATGTACGACAAAATGTTGACAACTCGAATTTATACAAAGTTATACAAAGTTTAAAGCTGAAGAGGTTAAAACGACATTTTACAAAGTTTAAAGCCAAATGTGTGAAGATGCATTTTACAAATTTTAAAGCTAAGGGGACAAAGTGAAATTTTACAAAGTTGAGGGTGATAATTATTGGAAAATCATACTATATATACCTCGATATGCTATCAATTGCACGCTATAGTTGTGCTATAACGCCGCTATAGCGTTTCACGGTGGTCAACAGCCGCTATTTCCAAGTTAGCGTTTTCAATTCGCGGTACCGCAATTTGCGCAGCTATTAACCGCTATCCACCATTGTTTGCATGACCGAGATAGCAACACTATGGCCGCTTTTTCATTTTCTTTCATATTTGATTATATTTGGGCCATTTGATTAATTTGTCAATGAAAAAAAAAATTAGTGAGCTTGGTACTTGCATTTTAAAAAGCCCAATAAATAACCAAATTAAAATCATTCAAAGTACCCGATCACAAAGACAGAAAGGCAAACATGACTTGATGAGGGCTTGAGGCTTGATCTGCTATGACGAAGATAAACACACCTGCGAGGCTTCTTCTTGGGACCTAACTCGTTAATTAATCGACCACGAAAACTTGAATTTGGTCTTTACTCTTCATTACCCTTCAATCGACCTCCACGGTCCATACTCCACAACATCGACTCCCTTCTCCCTTAATCGGCTTCCAACAACCTAACAGGTATCAGGTATGTAATTTTTCCTTTAATGCTTTCTTTTTTAGACAGTAGAGACACACACACTGCGATTTCCTTTAATTTTTCCACACGGTGACAGTGTTCACTTAATCGGTTTCAAGTTTCAACACAATGACAATCTTCAATTTCCTTTAATTTGTCCTTATTCTCCGATTGCCACATGTATATTCAGAATCAGTAGATAGTTGATCATACTTGGGATATATATATATATATATATATATATATATATATATATATATATATATATATATATATCACTGATCAGTTTCTTACATCTATGTTACATGGATATCAAAATCTATTTATTTTGACCTTAATGATATGAGAGTCACTTGTAGAGTATGTCAACGAAACTTGTATGGGCAAAAGTTCCACTGTCCATTTATGTTTGTCAGTTTGTGTACTCATGTGATGTAATCTGGTAAGATTTAGGAAATAGGAACATAAAACATTAAGTTGTTATTCTGTTAATGAATAATGAGTAATGACATGTGATTGTGAAACAAGTTTAATCAATTGTAAATAGGCAAATATGGAAGGGAATTCTTCACATGCTTCTGTGAATCTGCCCACCACCACTCCTACTAATACGAGATCGGATGCCAATACAACTAGTGTAAATGTAAATAAAGATATGGCTTGGGAATGAGGAGTTCAAAAGGATCCAATAAAAAAACAAAATATTTGGTGCACCTTGCGTGATAGAAGAGTATGTGGAGAGATCACAAGGTTAAAAGAACACCTCACTCATACGGGAGGAAATGTAGTTGCTTGCACTAAGGTGACTACTGAGATCACCAAGAAAGTGCTTGAATCAATGAAAGAAAAAGATAAGAAAAAAAGGAAATAAAAAGAACAACATAAATACTTAGATCAACAAGTTGTATAGACCTTACTGAAAACGAGGACGAGCAAGACGATACCCCACAAGTTAATTTTTTTTTGTAAGTTCTAGTAATATACGGGGTCCTATTGATATGTTTATAAGTCGGACCATGGAAAAGGAAAACAAAATACATTGGATAAAAATAACCCGATTAAAGAGAAGTTAAAGAATGTAGCTTGGAAAAAGATTACGCTTTGGGCTTATTTGGTAGGGTTACCTTTCAATGTCGTACGTGATGACGATTCTTAGTCAAACTTGTAGTGCTTCACCTTATGAAAGAAATTGAAGTACATTTGACAATGTAAGTTTTTTTTACCTATTTTTAACAAGTATTTTTATAATTATAAATGATATTAATTTGATTGGAACATCTAACATATTAACTAAAATATTTTTAATTCTTTTGTTGTAGCTACATTGTAAGAAAAGAAATTGTCTTTTTCAACAAAAACTAAATGAACTTGTATTCATCCAATACAACAAAAGGTTGCAAAAGCATTTCATGTCTTTACAAAACAAATCTTTGGATCCTATTTTGCTACGAGATGTTGAGGAGAATGATGATCGGACAATACCAACGGAAGATGAGCTTCAAGACTTTGTGGATGGTGGTGATGATCTTCTTTGGTTAGATATGCAAGAAGCAATGGGAGCAAATGTAGACGCTCAACCAAATATTAGGAGCAAACGATAATGTTATAGAGATGATGATGATGATGATGATATTAGAGATAGGGGTGAGCATTTGGACTGGTGGACTGAACTGGACCGGTGAACCGGACTGGACCGTTTTTTTGGACCCCTGGGCCGGTTCTCGGTTCTAAGATTTCTCTCCGGTCCAGTCTGGTTTCTTTCCCGGTTCAGTCTGGTTTTTACCGGGTTTAGAACCGGTTGGACATGTTTAAGATTTTTGTGATGTTTTTTAAACACCCATAACTCATTCGTTTTAAGTCGGATTGATCTGCGGTTTTTTCCAACATTTAGTTTACAGTTTGTAGATGAATTTAAACTATGTGTTGTTTATTTTGGTATTATATTCACCGAGTTACAATCCTTCAAAGTAGAGCTATCAAAGCTGAAAAAATTCAGCTTTTCAACAAGATTTTGTAATCTATGACGTTTTTTAAACACTCATAACTCATTCGTTTTGATTCAGATTGACTGGAGATTTTTTCCAACATTTAATTTACAGTTTGTAGATGCGTTTAAACTATAATTTTGTTTATTTTGGTATTATATTCACTGAGTTACAATCCTTCAAAGTAGAGCTATCAAAGCTGAAAAAAATTCAGCTTTTCAACCAGATTTTGTAATCTGTGACATTTTTTAAACACTCATAACTCATTCGTTTTAAGTCGGATTGACCTCCGGTTTTTTCCAACATTTAGTTTACAGTTTGTAGATGAATTTAGACTATAATTTTGTTTATTTTGGTATTATATTCACTGAATTACAATCCTTCAAAGTAAAGCTATCAAAGTTGAAATATTTCAGCTTTTTAGTATTATTTTATGCTATAATTTCGAGTCCGCGTTTAGCACATGTGATAGAGTTGTAAGTGAGTATTAGACTAGTTTATCAACATTGATAGTTGAAGCTTTGTTATGCGCCTAAGATTGGGTGATAAAGTCTACAAATCTGATAGTTGACAATATTGATGACATCTTGAACGATGATGATATAACTTTGGATAAAAAAAATTACAATCTTTATTCTTTTTTTATACAATTATTACTTTTTATTAAATACTAACAACATTTTCATTTATGTTTATGTAGAGACTGCACAAGCTTTAAATATGTTACATATGGATGACAATGATATGGGGAAGAGGCCAATGGAAGATTAGATTATGAGTTTATGAATTTTGTTAGTTTGATTGATTTTAAAGTTTAAACTATGATTTTTGTTGGTACGGTAATACTTTTGTATGTTTGTCTTAAAATTGTTTAACTTTTGTTGGTGAACTTGATTTATATGTTAGTTGCTTTTATTTGGAAAATTAATTTTTGCAAATTGCAAGTTATAATATTATACATCAATGTGGATTAGTTAGGCATGAAACATAAACGTATTAATTTTGCAAGTTATAATATTATACATCAATGTAGATTACTTATACTCTATGCAATTAAAGTTATACCGGTCCAAACGGGTCCAAAAACCGAAAAACCCGGACCTGGACCCAGACACGGACACGGACACGACTCATTCGGTCCGGTCCATAAAATTCTCCATAACCGGTCCGGTCCGATACAAATGCTCACCCCTAATTAGAGATGTGGGGAATGATCTTGATCAAGAGGTGAATGCCTTGGATGATGTTGACTCGGAAGTCGAACCCGTGCCATGCGATTAAACTTTATTTGACACTTTGACACTACGTAGTTTCTATATTACTATATTATTATGTTATGTTTTTATATGACTTTTTAGGTTTTATGATATTAATTTTATATAGACTTATAGTTTTAATACTTAATACTCAAATATATAGATTCTATATAAATATAATATAAAATTATTAAATTATATGTAATATTAAAAAATCCGCTATAGCATCGTTACACCACCGTGTAACATCCGTACTCCTAGGTATATTATTCATGAGTTTAATGTTGAAGTTTGTTGAGGGACTCGACGAGTTGTGAGTCGAACTCGTCGAGTAGAGCCGTGTTGACCGCGTGGGATTAATGATTGGACTCATCGAGTCAGAGAGCCGACTCACCGAGTTGGTGCTGGGCAGAGAAACCCTAATTTACCGGTGCTGGGGGGGGGGCTATATAAGAGAACTTATGCCTCATTTCTGCCTCCCCAGCTGCCTAACCTTCCTGTGTAAAACCCTAAACGTGTGTAGTCAGCTAGGATGGTCTTAGAAGCTAAACTTGGAGTAAACTAGTGCACCTCTTGAGTAGATGAGGAGATTATCCTCCAAGGAAGCAAGAGAATCGGTTGGATCTAGTGTATCTTCATGCAAGGGCTGCAATGGGAGGTAAAAGCTTGCAGCTTTCTTATTTATTTGCCTAGATCTCATGACTATGGAAGATTAGGGTTTCTTCCACCTTTTGATGGGACTTTGAGCATATAGAGTTATCATGTGGTCTAAACCTCAGATTTGGACCTTGTAAAGTCCCTAGAGTCCAAAGGTCCCAACTTTATTCATCCACATGGGGATTTTTGTGCTTAAAAGCTTGTGAGAGCATGCTTTGGTATGTTGGAGCAAAATTACCATGCATAAACGTAAAGATCAAAGCTTTACATGACAACCGAGTCTTGAGATGCTAGATCTAGTGTTTGGAGTGGTAGATCTGCTTAGAATCGTCTGAATGGGGAATGAGTTTGCATGGACTCGCCGAGTCGATGAACCGACTCGACAAGTCGGTGAGGGTTTGTTCCGATGAGCTTGATTATGCGATAACTCGGCGAGTTGGGTGTCAACTCGACGAGCTGATCTGGACCTTCACGAGACTTCTGAGGAAATCAAGTGGACCCGACGAGTCACATAGGTGCACTCAGCGATTTGGGTCAAACATGGACTGTTGACTCGAGTTTGACTTCTGTTAACTTTAGGGTTTGGTCAAACATGCGTAATGGAGACCATGGAGGGGTAAAATGGTCTTTTATCCATTTCAAGAGTTAGAGAGAGAAAGAATAAATTTCGGTTATTAGAGTCGTGAAAAGAGTATTAATTGGAGATAGTTATCCTTTGTGTTAGGCGGAGGCTAGTTCGAGAATCGAGTATGAGGTTAATTGCTTGTGAGCTTGCGAGGCGAGTCTTCTCGCTATACTTACCATGAGTGGTATCTATGAGTGACATGTTGGATTAGTGTCTAAGGCTGTAACTATATTTGGTAAGTACTTGACCCGGTTGTGCATGGTCCTTTTGGGTTGCCTTCACCTTAGCAACTTGACAGGATGATTTGTAAAGAGAGAAGAGATATTATTGTTAATATGTTATGAGAGTAATATATTAAAGGAATAATAATGTTATTTGATTGATATAAGTCATAAATTAATTAAGAATTAATTTGGTGGCTTAAAGAGATTAATTGAATAAAGGGGCATAAACTGTCAAATGTGTGATAGTTGTGTTTTGGGCTATGTATCCTTATAGATATAAGGGTGGACGGATTTTAGGGTTGGGAAACCTTAAAATCGTCCAAGCCTAATATCTAGGAGGATCTTTGGATTGCTTAGGGCCTAAGTTACTCAATTAGGGTTAAGGGTGAAACCCAAGTAGCTCATAGTATAAATAGATCCCTTGGGTGAGGGAAATCGACATTCATGCAAGGCAAGAAACCCTAGAGCTGATTTCTTACCCTCTCTCTCTCTCTCTCAAGTTAGTTGGTGTTTGTAAGCCATTAGAGGAGTGACAATTGTGACTCTAAGCTCCAAGAACAAGAAGTTTCAAGCAAGCAACTTAAGGTATTATTCTAGATCTGTTTTATATATGATATGATTCAATTGTTTACACTAGATATAGAATTATAAGCCTTGGATACATTGCATGTTCAGTTAGAGAAACCTAGATCCAAGCATTAGGGTTTGCATGTGCACATAGGAAAGTTCTTATGGCTAAAATCAATCAGTGGTATCAGATCTTTGATTGATTTCTAAGCCTTTTAAACATTGCTTATATAACTATACATATACGGGCATGCAATTTATAATAAGTATAACAAAGTTTAAGTAAAAGTATTTGATAAGTAAAAGATTTTGTAAAGCAGTTTGATAAACAGTTTAAACAGTAATAAAATCATTGGTTTTGTATTTATTAATCACATGTGATTGATGTAATAACTATAAGTATTCAACTTGTATCCCCCCCATTAAAGAATTTAAAACATTTAAAAGTATTTCAAAGGTTAGTTAAGGGGTATGAACTCACTTGTGGTGAGTGGATTGGATTGAAATGTCGGATACTGTGTTAGGTGGCAAACGGAGACTTGTACACACACACGAACCTAGTTATCATATAATGAACATATATATAACTAATTAGCCAAATTATAACTAATAAATTAAGTTGGGACACTCTAGAACATGAAAGCACTTTGTATAAGTGTTATAAGTCCTAAGGGTTGCATCTAAGTTGTTGTGGGACAAGGTTAAAGGGGTTTAGGGTTCCAAAGGACCCTATACATGAGTTTACTCTTCAATAAACCTCACACACGGGGTTTACGGTCGTAAACCCTTGATTTTACGGCCGTAAGCTCCTAAACTTAATGTAATTTTGTGTTTTGAAGTGTTACATGATTCCTAGAAGCAATTCTACTTGGTGGTTTAATCCTTGGAAGAGTTTAGGGCATTAAGACACTCCTTTTAGGAGTTTTTGGCCCCAAGGCCATTTCCTTTTGAGTTTACTGCCGTAAACTCATATGGAAATGGGTATTTTTATGTTTTCAAGTCCCATACTCATCTAGGATAGGTTCTAGACAATTATCTAAGGCTAATGAAGGCCTTAGGCACACTTTGGTACCCTTCTTTGATGTTCACGACCCAAGAACCATTTCCCTTAGAGATTACGGCCGTAATCTCTCATGGGGATGGGTTTTTGATGTTTTAAAGTTCCTAAATTAACTAGGAATAAATAAAGGCTATTGTCCAAGGCTTTAGGAGTGATTAAGGCACTCTTTGGCCTTTGAGTTTGGAGTTCACAGTCCAAGAACTTCTTGGGCCGTGAACACCTAAACCTTGGTGTTCTTGGATGATTTCTAGTCTTAAATACACCTACATACAAGCCTAAGGTCGTTACTTAACAAGTGGAAGGGACTAGGCATCATTTAAGCCTTATATAAGAGTTTACTCCCCAAGTGTTCTTGGGCGGTAAACTCTCGAATCTTGATGTTTTGCTATGAAATCTATGTTATTATGCACATTATAAGCCATATAATACAACTAGAGAGAGGTACTCACGATTTGGGATGAAAACCCGAAGATCCGTGAGAGAGAAAATGGCTTTTCTCTAGTTGGAAATGTAACTAATGAAATAATTTGGTTAAGAATCATATATATAGTCTTGGGATTTTTGGCAGAAAATATTTTTATTCAAGAAATGAACTCTAATATCATAAGGTTTTGAAATACCCAAGTTGCACAAACCCATGTGCATCCACTCTCCTGATATCTCCTTAAATGTAAACCCTGAAATACTCAAACTTATTCGGAAAAGTCTGAAATTCACTGCAACTGGTCTAACTTCTATTGACTTGATAATGTTCGTATAGAATGGAAATTTCGGGTTGTCACATCATCCCCTCCTTAGAAGGAATTTCGTCCCGAAATTAGAGTTTAAGCAAATAAATAGTTACAAATAACTAAGTAAAAGACGAGGATATTTTAGTTTCATCTGATCCTCACGCTCTTAAGTGAATTCCAGTCCTCGCTTGGCGTTCCAGCGAACCTTCACAATCGGGATACGGCTTTGCTTCGTCTGCTTGACTTCTCGGTCCATGATCTCTACTGGTTCTTCCACGATGTTGAGGCTCTCGTTGATCTCGATCTCGTCGAATGGGATTACGAGAGTCTCGTCGGACAGACACTTTTTCAAGTTAGATACGTGGAATGTAGAATGTATGTTATGAAGTTCGTCGGGTAGATTGAGTTTGTAAGCTATAGGGTCGATTCTTGCGAGAATCTCAAAGGGCCCTATATATCTCGGATTAAGCTTCCCACGCTTACCGAAGCGTATTAAGCCCTTCCAGGGTGAGACTTTAAGAAGGACTCGGTCTCCCACCTGGAATTCCAAAGGTTTCCTTCGCTTATCAGCGTAGCTCTTCTGTCGGTCTCTAGAGGCTTTCAATCGTTCACGGATCTGAACGATCTTCTCTGTCGTTTCCCGAATGATTTCCGGGCATGTGAGAGTACTGTCAGAGACTTGCCCCTAGCTAATTGGGTATCACCCACTTCAGCCCAACACAGAGGGGATCTGCACTTTCGGCCATAGAGGGCTTCAAATGGAGCAACCTTGATGCTCGTATGATAACTGTTATTGTAGGAAAATTCGGAAAGGGGTAAATGAGTATCCCATGCCTTTCCAAAGTCAATCACACAGGCTCTCAACATATCTTCCAGTGTTTGGATGGTCCTCTCACTTTGTCCGTCGGTCTGTGGATGGTAGGCTGTGCTCATGTCCAGCCTTGTTCCTAGGGAATGTTGTAGCGATTGCCAGAATCTTGAGGTGAACCTACTATCTCTATCGAAGATAATGGATATAGGTACACCATGCAGTCGTACGATTTCCCTTATGTATGTTCTCGTAAGCTTCTCCATCTTGTCAGTTTCTTTGATAGGCAAGAAGTGTGCAGACTTGGTCAATCTATCGACGATGACCCATATGGTATCAAGTCCACCCATTGTCTTGGGCAACTTGGTTAGGAAATCCATAGTGATCCGCTCTCACTTCCATTCTGGAATCTCTGGTTGTTGTAGTAAACCGGAGGGCTTCTGGTACTCGACCTTAACCTTTGCGTAAGTAAGGCATTTACTTACGAAGGTAGCAATCTCTGCTTTCATATTAGGCCACCAATATAACTTTTTAAGATCCAAATACATCTTATCTGAACCTGGGTGGACGGAATACCGAGTGTTGTGCGCCTCGGTCATGACCAAGTCTCGGAAACCACCGTGTTTCGGTGTCCAGATCCGATTCATGAAATATAAGGCTCCGCCCCCTGGCTTCTAAATTTTTATCCATTCCTCTAAGGGATTCACTCGTCACATTTTCAGGTTTCATGGCTTCAAGCTGGGCCGCCTGAATTTGCTTAGACAAGTGTGAATGGATAGTCATTGTCAACGACTTGACACTTCGACCAGAATATTCCTTCCGACTTAGGGCGTCTGCTACTACGTTGGCTTTACCCAGATGATAACGAATATCGCATTCGTAGTCACTGAGTAGCTCGACCCACCGTCGTTGTCTCATGTTGAGCTCCTTCTGATCGAATATGTGTTGTAAACTCTTGTGGTCGGTAAAGATAGTGCTTTTCGTTCCGTACAAGTAATGTCTCCATATCTTCAAAGCAAACACAACTGCTCCTAGCTCAAGATCGTGTGTGGTGTAGTTAACTTCATGTGTCTTCAGCTGTCTCGAGGCATAGGCGATGACCTTACCCCGTTGCATCAGAACACATCCGAGCCCTTGATTTGACACGTCGCAATAGACAACGAAGTCTTCTATCCCTTCGGGGAGGGATAGTATTGGTGCGGTGCACAAGGCTCGCTTGAGCGTTTGGAACGCTCTCTCCTGTTTCTCTTCCCAGTCAAAGGCCACACCTTTCTGGGTTATTGTTGTAAGAGGTTTCGCAGTCCGGGAGAAGTTCTGTATGAACCTGCGGTAGTAGCCAGCGAGACCTAGAAATTGACAAATTTCAGTAGGCGTCTTTGGTGTTGACCAGTTCTCAATGGCCTTAATTTTGGATGGGTCCATGTGGATTCCTTCTTCGCTTACTACGTGTCCTAAGAATTCGACTCTTCGGATCCAAAATTCACATTTAGAGAACTTCGCATAGAGCTTCTCCGTTCGTAAAGTTCCTAGAACTTGTCGCAGGTGATCGCCATGCTCTTCCTTACTTCGGGAGTAGATCAGGATGTCATCGATGAAGACAATAATGAACTGATCCAAGTAAGGTCGGCATACTCTATTCATCAGACCCATGAAAATCACGGGCGCATTGGTCAATCCGAATGGCATCACCATGAACTCGTAGTGTCCGTAACGAGTTTGGAACGCTGTCTTCGGAACATCCTCCTCTAGCACTCGTAATTGGTGATATCCGGATCTTAGATCAATTTTGGAAAAGTAGTTCGCCCCTTGCAGTTGGTCAAATAAATCGTCTATGAGAGGCACAGGGTAATGATTCTTGACCGTTAGTTTGTTGAGTTCTCTGTAGTCGATACACATACGAAATGATCCGTCTTTCTTCTTAACGAATAAGACCGGTGCTCCCCAAGGCGAGAAACTTGGTCTTATAAAGCCCTTGCTGAGCAGTTCGTTACGTTGACCAAATAGTTCCTGCATCTCCGCTGGTGCTAATCGGTAGGGCGACTTGGCTACTGGGGTAGCTCCTGGGACTAAGTCGATTCTGAACTCGACCTGTCGTTGCGGAGGTAATCCTGGTAGCTCTTATGGGAAGATGTCGGGAAAGTTGCTCACTACTGGAATGTTCTTTAGTTCTTTCGTTTTTAGGATCGTATCGACGACGTGAGCAAGGAATGCATGGTATTCTTTACGTAGATACTTCTGTGCTTGAATACTTGATATAATACGAAGGCTCGCACCGGGTTTGTCGTCGTAGACGATAAGAGTTTTGTTAGACGGGAGGTTTAGACGAACTGCTTTCTCGTAGCACATGATGTTGGCGCGATGAAGACTTAACCAATCCATGCCGATGATAACGTCAAAGCTTTTAATCGAGACCGACATAAGGTCGATTGGGAATGAATGGTTATCTAGAGTTAGGGTACATCCTAAGTATATGGTATTCGCGCTTTCAATTTTTCCATTAGCCATTTCTACTATGAATTGTCTTTAAGTGTGTGAGGTTGTTGTTTAAGCATGCGAGCAAATTTGTGGTTCACGAAGCTTCGCTCCGCTCCACTATCGAACAGAATGCATGCATAGGACTTATCGAGGAGGAACGTACTAGTCACCACTATCGGGCCAGCAACTGCTTCCTCATGGCCTATTGCTAGTACCCTCCCTGCTCCGCTAGCATTCTTCGTTTTGGGGCAGTCCCTCTTATAGTGGCCTGCTTCACCACATCCATAGCAGGTCGGGCTCACGCCAGAGCCAGGGACTTGGGCGATCGGCCTCGCCGGAGATTTACAGAAACGGACTGTGTGTCCTTTCCTGTTGCAGTTAGAGCACTGCATTTCACGGCAGGGGCCGTTGTGGTGGTAGTTGCATTTGTTGCACTTAGGCAAACTTCCAGCATACTGCCCCACCGGAGCAATAGCAGCAGCAGGGGTTATTGCGGCATGCACTGCCACAACTTGTTGCTTTTTGGCAGCTCGCTATTTCTTCTTCTCCTCCCAGAACTTCCGCTTAGTGTCAGCGGGTTTGGAGGGTTCTGGGATGGCTAGGGTTGTTGTTGCTGTAGGGGTTTTGACTCCATGGTCAATGAGTCTCTGTGTCAGTCGCTTGGCACTGTCGAAGGTAGCAGGGTTTGATGATAGGACATTCCCCTGATACGGAGGCACTAGCCCCCATATGTACCTTTTGATCTTTTTCCCTTCAGTGGGAACCATATTGGGGCAGAGGGCCACCAGTTCGCTGAACCTGGCGGTATATGAGGCTACGTCGGAGCCCTTCATGGTTAGGTTCCACAACTCCTGTTCTAATTTTTGGATTTCGCCACTCGGGCAGTATTCCTCTATCATGAGGTCCTTCATGGTTTCCCAACCCATGTCATTCGCCACTACGAGAGTTAGCGCTTTAACGTGGTCGTTCCACCACGTCAAGGCTTTTCCTTCAAAGGTGCAATCGGCATATTTGACTTTGCTCGCAGCAGGGCACGAACAAATTTCGAAGACTGATTCAGTCTTCTCGAACCATTGCGAGAGGGCAATGACTCCGCCGGTTCCCTGAAAGGACTTCGGCTTGCAGTTGGTGAAATCCTTGTAGGAGCACTCTCTCGAGCACACAGGGATTTCAGCAGGAATAGAGTCAACAGGGGTTCCACCTTTTCTGGCATCAGTAGAGTGATACTGATCCATGGCAGTTGCCACTGCTGCAGCTACGACAACATTCAGGGCTGCAGTATCGATGACCGGAGGAGGAGGAGGTGGTGGAGGTGTAGGGTTATTCCTGGGAGATTTGCGAGGAGGCATCTTTTAGCTATAAGTTTATAAAGATAAACACAATGGTAAGAATCAATTGTAAGTGGGGTGAGAGTGACACATGGACTAACTAACCATAGCCCAACAGTTGAATGAGTATTTGAGATCACAACAAAGAAGATTAGTAGGAAAACACAAGTGTACAAATTTTTCCCATAGATTAGGTAGTTGTCAATAATACTAGTATTACTGATGTAATATGTTCAGGGAAAATCGACCTAACAGTAGGTCTTACATCATACCATGCGGAAAGTTTGACAGTTCCTAGATTCCTAGTTAGAGTACTTAAAGTTAGGAATATTTTACAGTCAAGTGCTACTTAGAGCACAGATACGAAAGGCTATTCCTTAACCAAAAGACAAAGATGTGCTAGCCATCTTCTGACGGCGATGGGAATTCCTCGGGCGAACCCTGAGGTCTGCCACTTGACGAACCACTTCTTGAAGGTGTCGCTCATGAGCCCTCTGACAGGCTCGAAGTTCCAGGACTTCGGCTCGGGAGGCAGCCAACTATTGCTGCAGGGTTTCATTGGTTCTCCTGGTCCGTTCCATTTCTTCTTCAAGATGGCGGATGCGGATTGTGTTGACACCGGAGTTGGCATCAATCTCCATGACCCGGTCGATGGCTGCTCGACCTTGCTCAACATTACGAGCTATTCTGCGGATAATGACGAGCAGAGCTCGATCCGCAGAGCCACCTTCGCTGACATTGTAAAAGCTTCGGTCCCCAAAGTAAGGTAAGGGTTGACCCTGTTCGTCACTCCAGCGATTCAAGTTGGTTGCCCACAAGGGAGTGGGGCCTGGGAATGTTGGTCGGGGATTGTTGTTTGGGGCTTGACCTACTGGCGGTAGGTTGTTGACTTCAGGCTCAAAGTCAGATCCATCAGAAAAGCCTTCTGCGAGGTGATCATCCAAAGGGATTGGATGCTCATCTTCGGGCTCTTCTTCGATCCACCCAACTTTGCCTTCATTTGGGAAGTACGGGTCGCCATGATGGAATCCAGCCATTTAAATCTACGCGAT
This sequence comes from Lactuca serriola, assembly GCF_051521515.1. Classification (NCBI taxonomy): domain Eukaryota; kingdom Viridiplantae; phylum Streptophyta; class Magnoliopsida; order Asterales; family Asteraceae; genus Lactuca; species Lactuca serriola. The sequence continues at coordinate 173,406,621 of NC_136414.1, forward strand.
AAGAGAGGTATAAGAATCTAGTGTTTAAATAGCTTGTAGTAGCACAAAATACCCCTATGGTATTTTAAGTTTAGGTTCTACTGTTCTCCTTGTGGTATTATTGGTAAGTTTTTAGACTTGTTAACATATCACAACCATTCTAGGTCATATGCTAATCACTCCTCGGACCAACATAGTTGATCAGGCTATGCCATTCCTAGGACTGACCATACATCCCCGAGCTCACTTGTGATATTTAACAATCGTAATACTTTTGTTCTTGTCATTGTGACACTGATTTTAGTATGAATGCAGACTAGTATACTTAATTAAATATTTTAATATTTAAAGTATAGACTCTTGGTCAGAGTGTTTTAATCCCAAATGGGTTTATAGTTAGTATATCTTTTATGGGTTGATATACTCAATTCACTATAAACAATGCTCTGATACCAATCTGTCACACCCCAAAACCGAGAACGGCGGAAACGTTCTGGGGAGGAGGACGTCATGTAAAGTATCACAACACAATATAATAGTAAATAAGCAAACAACATCATCCATTGCATTAAATATATATTTTTTAATACAAGCGTGTTCTGTATAGTTATAGACACCAAAAAGTAAATCAAAATAATAAGATGAGTTTTGGATGCGCTCCATCTTCTCCAAAGCCGGCCTCGGTACCTGTCTACTGACGACCTGAGAATACAAGTTATTTTGAAAGAGTTTATCAACATTAAGCTGGTGAGTTCATAAGTATTTTAGTGTTGGTGTTTGTATCAAAACGTTTGAACGTAGTTTTAAGCATGAGTTTGTAAACATTGGTGATAAAAGTATGTAAATGTTTGTAAAAGTTTGAATCTCTCAGAAAAACCTATATTTTCTATTTAAAAGTAGCCTTCTACTGTGACAAACGTCAAATTCTGGTCAATTCAAAGTCAAATAAAGTCAACAAGTCAAACCGGTCAACTCAATTTGCTCGTAGGTACTAGAGTTTACGTTATGTAATTTCTAAACAACTCTCTATTCTAATAAGGGATCATAAATCGAAAACTACGTACATCTAGATCTCCTTAACCTAAAACAGTGGTAAGTGACGAGCCAAACCGATAAAACAATGTTACGTACTCATCGGGAGTGTGTAAGATCTTTAAACAAGGCTTAACAGGGTTTACGGACCTTGCATTGCGAAGCCGGACACTCACATTTGTCACACACGAAACCGCTCTCAATCGTTTTCACTCTATCTCTTCTTATCAAAAATCTCTCCAAGAATGTCAAATCTCTCCAAGTATGTGAAATCTCTCCCAAATCTCTCTTTGTATGAGAAATCTCTCTTTGTATGAGAAATCTCTCCAAGAATGTCAAATCTCTCCCAAATCTCTCTAAGTATGTGAAATCTCTCCCAAATCTCTCTTTGTATGAGAAACCTCTCCAAGAATGTCAAATCTCTCCCAAATCTCTCTAAGTATGTGAAATCTCTCCCAAATCTCTCTTTGTATGAGAAACCTCTCCAAGAATGTCAAATCTCTCCCAAATCTCTCTAAGTATGTGAAATCTCTCCCAAATCTCTCTTTGTATGAGAAATCTCTCCAAGAATGTGAAATCTCTCCCAAATATCTCTTTGTATGAGAAATCTCTCCTAGTATGTCAAATCTCTCCCAAATCTCTCTAAGTATGTGGAATCTCTCTCAAATCTCTCTCAACTTTCTATAATCACTCGGGGCATTCCGACCCTCGAATTTGGCGAAAACTGCCCAAAAGCGGAAGTCTACGCGAAAAACGGGCTTGAGGAACCGAAACCCCTCTTAGGACCCGAAAGTCCTCTTAGGAACCGAAACCCCTCTTAGGAACCGAAAGTCCCCTTAGGAACCGAACCCTCCTGATGAAGAAGGCTGCTGAACCGAACCGAACCGAACCTCACTCAAAGAACCGAACCGAACCTTCGCTTCTGACCCTTCGGACCGAGCCTTCGGACTGAGCCCCTCGCCTTCGCCTTCTTCTTCTGGTTCGCACTTCGCTTCCGGCTCAGCACCAGCAAGGACCGAACCTCGGCCTAGGACCGAGAGGTCTCGTTGGGAATGCTTTTTCTCCCGGTTTTCGACTAAATTCGCATTTTAGGCCCGTTTTTAATTGTTTTAACATGAGATTTTCACCCAAAACTTTATTTTAACATATAAGGACCCTTAACTATTAATTAATCACATTTTTAAGGATAAAACCTTATCCAAAAGAGAGTGGGTGAAGTACAAAGGTGGAGTGTTGACTTTACTTATTTCTATGACACAAGCAACCACTCCCATACCCACTCCATGTCACTATTCACCACCAGCCCATCCCTAGTCACTTCATAGGTCCTTTCTCACTATTTTCAACTATTCCCACGTTCTTAGGGCTGGAACATCCATTCTCTCTCCTCACACTTTAATCATTCTCTCATTTTTACCAAGAATCACACTCCAAACTCTCTCATCTTTTTCTCTCTAATTCGAGAATTTCAAGGCATACTCCAAGACTCTTCTCCTACAATTAGTAAGTATCATCATCTTTCTTATGATTATTTCACTTCTTTCTACTCAAATCATGGATATCTTACACAAACTCCATCATAATTGTGTTAGATCTTCGAATCTTCAAGTGATTCTTCAAGTGTTCTTGGGTTGAACACTTCTCTTCTCCAACACTCATCTTCTGAAATCACTTAAGGTGAGTTCATACCCCTACATTTTCATGTTTTCTCAAGTTTTTAGGGGGGGAATACAAGTTAAAACACCAAGAACATAACTAAACTTTTCTAACAGCCTTCATCAGAAAAGTTCAATCCCATTCACGGACTGTTTTGGACAACTTAAACATTTTAGTTTTCAAAACTGTTTTAGGTGCATGTAGTTCCACTTCTTAGCTTTAAAATGACTACTTGCACATCTCCATACGATTTTTCTACAATTTATGGTGATTTTTACAAAACTGCCTATCATTTCAAACATCAATCCGGACCAGTCTGTGATTATGGACTTTTTCACACAAGTAAGAAGTCATTAAAAATTATAATAAAAATTATGAACAAACTAGACTCATTTTCCAAACTCTAAGAAGTTACAGAACTTGATTTGGACATTTTATGATTTTTCTACAATTTTTCCAATAACAGTTACAGAAAATGTTATTAACAGAAAAACACTATAAATTTCATTTCACCTTGTAACATGTTGAGCAAGGTGTACATCATTATGTGATTATGTGTTGTTGCAATATATGACAATTTTGTATTCTTATATAGACATACATCAGAAAACAAATGGATTTATACCTCCACAAGTATGGTAAATATATAAATGATATTACAAGGCTATATCCATTAAAATATAAACATTGGTAAATTATGACAAGTAAGGCTTATGCTCACTACCCACACAAATAATTAATAAACTATAATAGGTATAGTTTAGGGTTATTTTACATAACAAACACATGATTAAAGGTTTTACACATACAAAAGAGTTATTACCACTATGGATAATTATGATAAACTATAATAAGTATAGTTAAGCCATTATACCCCCACAAACGAACACACTAGTTATAATCGGTATAGTTATGGCATATATATATATATATATATATATATATATATATATATTACAAACAAAGTGATAAACTATAATAGGTATAGTTTATGTTTCATCTACCCTATGAACTTAATTACAAGAAAGGAATTCACCATCACCACCACTTTTGGTAAACTATAATATGCATAGTTCATGTTCACTAGTCACTATCACTATTTGATGAACTATGATATGTATAGGTTATATTCACCATCACCACCACTTTTGGTAAACTATAATATGCATAGTTCATGTTCACTAGTCACTATCACTATCCGATGAACTGTGATATGTATAGTTTATGTTCACAGTCACTATTACTATTTCATACACTACACTAGGGTTTGGTTCCGGTTTTTGGATTTAAGTCCACATTAAATTTTCGCATTGTTAGACTTCAACTATAATCGTTGAGCGTATATGCTTGAGTCATACAAGAATTTAGTCTGGATTGGCATAGAATTGGTGGTGCCCGCCTCATCTCCTGTTCCTCGTTGGGTTGTGGACCTAGGGCAGACCCACTATATTCAACGTTTTATCTAACTTAAATCTTATATAACTTATATACGCTGGACGATTATAGGGGAAATCTACGGGTCAATCTAGGGTTCATTAACACATCATATAGGAATATTCTATTTACACTTAACTAAGAAAATATTGGATTTTCTGGAAATCAACTCTATCGATTTTATAAGGAAAACGGTTTCTACTCCAAACAAAACTCTTATGAACTCACCAACTTAATTGTTGACACTCTTTCAAAACTACTTGTATTCTCAGGAAATCAGTGAAACAGGAAACTTCAGCGCTTTGAGGATGGGACGTTAAACCGTCAACAATTTATTTTTGTCATCATAATGTAATTGATTTTGAAACATGTAAACATATACTTTGGTGTAACTTTTTCAATTATATTTATGATGGTTGTATTTACTTTGAGCACTATTATACACGTTGTTGTGATACTGTACATGAAGTCCTCCACCCCCGGACGTTTCCGCCATCCTTGGTTTGGGGGTGTGACATCTACCAAGGCGTAACTATTTTGTATGTTCGTTTATCGTGAAAGTGTGTAATTTTCCCATGTGTAACTATCATTAACAAAATATAGTTTGTACATTAATGTTTAAGTGAAATGATCACTAACTGTATGTAAAGGGTAAATTATTGTAGTACTGTAGTGTTGTATTATATGAACTACTGTTGTACTAACTACCTTAAACCGGATTTATATTAAGGTATCATGTGATTAATTGTACCATACTATCAACAAGGTAACAACGACAAATGTACGTCGTAAAAAGGTATGACATTTGGCTCCCGCAGACCTGCAGGTTCGGCTGAAGCTAGCAGCAAGGTGTAGGATAGTCAATCCAGTATATATCTATACGCAAACTCACGCTCTCCCTCCAAGAGACTCTGGCTACAACCCGGGGCATGACATTTAAGGCATACTCTGATACAGTCAATGTTGTAAAAATCCCGATTCGGCCCCAATTAATCTCTGATTAATCCCTAGGTGCTACTCGACTGATTAGAGAGCGCCTAGCGATTAATCCATGCATACAAAATGACTGAAACAGTAGAACCCGATGAAATTTTAATACTTTGAAGAAGTTATATCTCAATAGAAACTATTTGAGGTATGATTAGTGTTGTATTTATCATATTAACCTATTTTGTTATGATATTAGTGGTATTTATGAACTTTTATATGATATTAGTTCTATTTAATTTTTTAAAATACAACAAATTAACAATTAATGGTCCCCGTTTGATCCCCCGATTAATCTCCACCTAGCCGATTAATCCCTTAACCCCAGTCCACCGACTAGCTAACGTCGAGCGATTTTTACAACCTTGGATACAGTGGATCACAATTTTGTCAACGTATTCATGTATATGTAATGTATTGTTACTCGTTCTAGTATCGTTGTATATGTTCACTTTCTAGTATAGTTGTATATGTTCTTCTTCTAGTATAGTTGTATATGTTCTCCTTCTAGTATAGTTGTATATGTTCTTCTTCTAGTATAGTTGTATATGTTCTCATAGTAATGTAATGTATATGTTCTCATAGTAATAAGTACCGACTCATGAATGAACTGACTCATTGATCTAGAAATAGTATAAGTATGATCCTGTGCTACCCCGATGGTAACTTACTAATGATGTAACTAGTACGCATGAATATGGAAGAACTTTTATGACTATATATGTCTACATGATATATAGTTAATATTGAAACGACCTTCGTACGGCTACCCGATATCCCACCAGACCACATCTCAAGCGCGGAAAGGAAATAGGGCGGACGGCCTTCCTAAGCCTTTTAAACATTGCTTATATAACTATACATATACGGGCATGCAATTTATAATAAGTATAACAAAGTTTAAGTAAAAGTATTTGATAAGTAAAAGATTTTGTAAAGCAGTTTGATAAACAGTTTGAACCGTAATAAAATCATTGGTTTTGTATTTATTAATCACATGTGATTGATGTAATAACTATAAGTATTCAACTTGTATCCCCCCATTAAAGCATTTAAAACATTTAAAAGTATTTCAAAGGTTAGTTAAGGGGTATGAACTCACTTGTGGTGAGTGGATTGGATTGAAATGTCGGATACTGTGCTAGGTGGCAAATAGAGACTTGTACACACACACGAACCTAGTTATCATATAATGAACATATATATAACTAATTAGCCAAATTATAACTAATAAATTAAGTTGGGACACTCTAGAACATGAAAGCACTTTGTATAAGTGTTATAAGTCCTAAGGGTTGCATCTAAGTTGTTGTGGGACAAGGTTAAAGGGGTTTAGGGTTCCAAAGGACCCTATACATGAGTTTACTCTTCAATAAACCTCACACAAGGGGTTTACGGTCATAAACCCTTGATTTTACGGCCGTAAGCTCCTAAACTTAATGTAATTTTGTGTTTTGAAGTGTTACATGATTCCTAGAAGCAATTCTACTTGGTGGTTTAATCCTTGGAAGAGTTTAGGGCATTAAGACACTCCTTTTAGGAGTTTTCGGCCCCAAGGCCATTTCCTTTTGAGTTTACTGCCGTAAACTCATATGGAAATGGGTATTTTTATGTTTTCAAGTCCCATACTCATCTAGGATAGGTTCTAGACAATTATCTAAGGCTAATGAAGGCCTTAGGCACACTTTGGTACCCTTCTTTGATGTTCACGACCCAAGAACCATTTCCCTTAGAGATTACGGCCGTAATCTCTCATGGGGATGGGTTTTTGATGTTTTAAAGTTCCTAAATTAACTAGGAATAAATAAAGGCTATTGTCCAAGGCTTTAGGAGTGATTAAGGCACTCTTTGGCCTTTGAGTTTGGAGTTCACGGTCCAAGAACTTCTTGGGCCGTGAACACCTAAAACTTTGTGTTCTTGGATGATTTCTAGTCTTAAATACACCTACATACAAGCCTAAGGTCGTTACTTAACAAGTGGAAGGGACTAGGCATCACTTAAGCCTTATATAAGAGTTTACTCCCTAAGTGTTCTTGGGCGGTAAACTCTTGAATCTTGATGTTTTGCTATGAAATCTATGTTATTATGCACATTATAAGCCATATAATACAACTAGAGAGAGGTACTCATGATTTGGGATGAAAACCCGAAGATCCGTGAGAGAGAAAATGGCTTTTCTCTAGTTGGAAATGTAACTAATGAAATAATTTGGTTAAGAATCATATATATAGTCCTAGGATTTTTGGCAGAAATTTTTTTTATTCAAGAAATGAACTCTAATATCATAAGGTTTTGAAATACCCAAGTTGCACAAACCCATGTGCATCCACTCTCCTGATATCTCCTTAAATGTAAAACCTGAAATACTCAAACTTATTCGGAAAAGTCTGAAATTCACTGCAACTGGTCTAACTTCTATTGACTTGATAATGTTCGTACAGAATGGAAATTTCGGGTTGTCACAAGGTCACTCTAAGCAAACTCCAAGGGCTCCTAAGGACTGCTGAGAGCAACCTCAATGACAAGTCTATTGCACTAACTCCCAATCCACCTGCTGCTCCTGTTTTGGCAATTGGACAGGGAAGAGGCAAGAAGAGGAAGGCTTCTTCGAAGAACCACCGCAAGGAAAAGTCCCAAGATGGTTCCTCTTCTAGTGGGACAAAGGTTGACCTTGTTAAGCCCAACCCAAACCCAAAGTAGGCAGAGTGCCACCGTTGCCATAAAATAGGGCATTGGAAGAGAAGCTGCCCGAAATATTTGCAAGCCATCAAGGATGAAAGATCAAGCCATATTTTGCATGTATTTACACAATTAAATCTAATGATTCATCTCATGCTATTTCTTGGGTTACCACATTTGTTCTGATTTACAAGGACTAGGAAGAAATAGGGATGTGGAGCTTGGAAGAATAAATCTAATCATGGGGAACAAAAGATCGTCGCTTGTTACCAAGATTGGAGTGTATTCTTTAGTGCTTAGTAATGGATTGAATTTAGATTTAAATAATTGTTGCTACTCGCCAGATATGGCAAGAAACATCATTTCTTTTCATGGTTTATTTAGACAAGGATTTATATATTCGTTTAATAATGAGAATGGTTTGATTTATGCTTATCTAAATGGTGTTTTATATTTTGAAGCAATGCTTTGTAATGGAATTTATGAAACTGTTATGGTTGTAGATAACCTAGGAAATAATGTGTTGTGTATGGATTTTTCCAATAGTATGTATAAAGCATCCTTGTGCATTGTCGTCTTGGACATGTCAACAAGAAGCGCATAGCCCAACTCCAAAAGGATGTAGTGTTGGATTCATTCGACCTTAGGGAAGATGACACGTGCGAATCTTGTTTACTTGGAAAGATGAACAAGTCACCCTTCACTGGCACTTGTGAGAGGGGTGAGGGTTTATTGGATCTCATACACACCGACGTGTGTGGGCCCTTTAGATCCACCACAAAGGATGGGAACCGCTTCTACGTGACTTTCACCGATGATTATAGTAGATATGGGTATATTTACTTAATCAAGCACAAGTCAGAAATGTTTGAAAAGTTCAAAGAGTTCAAACATGAAGTGGAGAATCAATTGGGCAGGAAAATCAAGATGCTTCGATCCGATCGAGGAGGAGAGTACCTAAGTCTTGAATTCCACGACTATCTAAAGGAATGCGGAATAGTTTCGCAATTGACGCCCCCTAGGACACCGCAGTTGAATGGTGTGGCAGAAAGGCATAATCGAACTCTGTTAGACATGGTTCGTTCTATGATGAGTCGTGCTTCACTACCTATCTCATTTTGGGGGTATGTGTAACGCCCGCAAATCCGGGCTAGTCAATTTAGAGGCAATAGGGGTCGAAAATGACTTTTCGACAAAAGATTACTTAGAATAAATAATCTTAACCAAGTTTTAGTATATGTCACGAGGTTTCCGTACATATAAAGAACGCCGAAATCCGAGTTATAACGAAGAAGTTATGACCCGTCGAAGTTTCGCGACAGAACCGGCACGGCACCGGGAAGTGTAAATAGTGAATTTACGATAGAGCGATATTTAGCCTTAGCGATCTAAACGAAAGTTGTAAAATATGTTAAACTAAGAACATCGATAAAAAGAACGCCCAAATCTGACTTCGTATGAAGAAGTTATGATTTTTCGAAGTTTCGAGTTAGCAGTGTACAACCCGAAATTCGAATACTAGATCGAGCGGTTTTTAGCCGATACGACCTAAACAAGAATCGAAGATCTCATTGAGAGTAGCGGAACGAGAAAAAGATGGGCGGAAACGGATGTCGGATGAAGAAGTTATGAGGATTTAACGGACCAATCCTGTCCCGGCCTGTTAATAATATAAAATTTAAAATCGAGCCAAAATTAGCCGACAAAGTCTAAACGAAAGTTGTAGAGTACATTCCCACCTTCGTGTGGATATAAAGAACGTCGAAAACGGAGCTCGTATGCGAAAGTTATGATTTTTAGAAGTCGAGAATGCAATTTGCGAAAGCTGATAAGGAATTGATGACGTGGCACATTGTGGGCCGCCCATCGCTGATCAGATCTTGCTTCAGATGAAGAACACGTCGCCCTCGCTTACGCCCCGCGTCCGAAGCCAGTACGCACCGCGTACCCTCGCCCTTATCTCTTCCGAAGTGCAAGCCAGCTGGTCCGAGGTGGCGCCCTTATCCGATGGTTACGCCCCGCGTAGGTCCGAGGTACGCCCAACGTACCGAGGCCTCGCAAGGCTATAAAAAGGGGCCGGGATTTCTTCATTCTTCACACCATTTTTCACTTCTCTCTCTACAAATTTTATCTCTCTAAGTGCTATAAACCCCCCTAAGCCCTAGTTAATCCCCTTAGCCCCCGAGGGAAGCCTCGAGGCTCCCGGAGTCCCGAGAAAAAGGAGTTTTTCGGTTTCGAAACGCTGCTCCAATTAAGTTCCGGTTTTCGATAAAATTCGTTGTAAATGTGCTACGCTTACATAGTTTTTAATATAGCTTTCAAATGATTATAGGAATGTTATTAGGTTCTTAAAATAATTATTTGGGCTATTATTATGAGTTATATTGAGCGTTATTAACGCTTAATAATAGTCAGACTAATTAATTTGTCGCGGTTATCGTTAGACTAAACCCTAGTGGTATTGGTACTAGGTTTTATCGAAGGAATATCGTTTTGAGAGTATCGAAGCGCTGTCCGAGTGCTGAGTCACCACCTACTCAGGTGAGTGCATAGTCTCTTTCATCTTACACATAGATATGAAGTATTTTAATATAAATTACGTGCTATGTGTGCATATTGTTTGAATACTTGTTGTCTATGCGGGATGAATGACTTATACATGTTTTAAATGATTTAAACTGTATATTTATTTTATATCTACAAATATGTTGGGATAAAACATGGGTAGATGAAATAGTTGGTGAGTGATGAAATAAAATAATGAGAGATAGGTGATGATAGGAAGGTGATGATAGATAGGTGATTATGAATCGGTGATGTAGGATACTACAACCTTGTCCGACAATTTGGAGATGTAGTCATCTACCAGAGTATAGATGGCGACCACGGACTATTATAGACAACCCCGTGGAAACACCAGCAGGCTAGTAACCTGTAGGTGATGAATTACGAGTTCAGGCGATGTTGTAACTACGTATTCATGCGATGATAGTCTAACCCTTATTATGAATTACGAGTACAGGCGATGTTGTGGCTACGTATTCATGCGATGATAGACTAACCCTTATCATGATTTACAAGTCCAGGTTATGTTGTGGCTACGTAATCATGCGATGATACCCTAACTCTTGCTAGACACATATTGAGGGAGTAATCCCCGGATTAGTATTGTCTATGCAATGTAGGCGATGATACTTAGATAAAGTTCGTAGGAACAATCATATAAGGAAATACGATGTAAGGAGATGAGAAGTAAATATGATATAGGAGATGACCCTTGAGATAATATCTTTAGGGAAGACTAAAAGAAGATAATGGGGATGGGTAATTGGGTTGATTATTTGATTGTTTAAACATAATAACTATATTATTGTGGGTTGAAAACCCTATGTACTCACCAGGTTTCCCAACCTGACCCACTCAGTTTATTTATATCACAGGTGACGATATGAAGTGACATTACACTGAGAGATTTAACGAGATGTAGATCACTAGTGTAAATAATTGTAAGTTCTGTTTATGCTTATGTTTCTGTATTAACGATGACATCCCAAACGTTTTAAGATGAATAAAATACGTTTCTTCGAAAATGTTTTAATAACGTATTTATCGTGCTTTTCTGGGAACAAATTCCGCAACGTTTTTATGAAAAGAAGTACTCTGATTTTTACAAAACATAAACAAAATCGGTCTTTTCTGGCCGTGATTTTGGGGATGTCACAGTATGCCTTAGAGACTGTCGCCCATATCCTTAACCGAGTCCCTACAAAGAAGGTTGCCAAAACACCTCACGAGATGTGGACAAGGAAAGCTCCCTCATTGGCGCATATCAAGGTTTGGGGATGTGAAATTTTCATAAGACGAGAAACTCACGACAAGCTCGAACCTCGTAGTGAGCGGTGTATTTTCATCGGCTACCCGCAGAAATCCTTTGGATATCTCTTCTATAGACCGAGTGACAATGTTGTCTTCATTGTGAGGAGAAGGGTTTTTCGAGAGCGAGAACTCATAATCCAAGGAGACAGTGGGAGGCAAATCGATCTTGAAGAGATTCAAGAGTCGAGAAATAAAGGAACCTCTAACGTTGGCGCTCAACTCGAGGAGGAAACTCCGGTTGAACCAATTGACGAGTCCTTACCTCTTAGACGTTCCAAAAGAGTTAGAGTTCAACCCTAGTTTTATGGCTTTCATATTACTACCAAAGGGGACACGTATATTAGTGATGGTACGCTAATAAATCTAGATGAACCTAATAGCTATAAGGAAGCCATGGTAGGCCTAAAGTCTGTAAAATGGAAAGAGGCGATGGACAGCGAGATTCAGTCCATGTATGACAACCAAGGTTGGAATTTGGTTGACAATGTGCCCGGATGTAAGATGGTTGGGTGCAAATGGATCTTCAAGAAGAAGACCGACGTGGATGGGAATGTACACACATAGATAGGCACGACTGGTTGCGAAGGGCTTTACTCAAACTCCCGGAGTTGACTATGATGAGACCTTCTCACCAGTTGCTAAGATAAAGTCTATTAGGGTGATGCTAGCCACTGCTGCATTTCATGATTATGAGATATAGCAGATGGATGTCAAGACCACTTTCCTTAATGGGAAGTTGGCTGAGGATGTTTACATGGATCAGCCAGAAGGTTTTGTCGATCCGAAGCATCCCAATAGAGTTTGCAAGCTTGAGAAGTCCATTTATGGACTTAAGCAAGCATCTCGCAGGTGGAATCTTTGCTTCGATGAGAAAGTCATAGAGTTTGGATTTGTACGAAGTGAAGATGAATCATGTGTATATGTCAAGGCCAGTGGGAGTATAGTTAGCTTCCTCGTTTTGTATGTCGATGACATACTGCTCATAGGAAACGACGTTCCGAATCTGCAGGAGGTTAAGTCCTGTCTCGGGAAGTGTTTCGCTATGAAGGACCTCGGAGAGGCTTCCTATATTTTGGGAATAAGGATAGTGAGAGAACGAAGTAAGAGACTAATAGGACTTAGTCAGAATACTTACTTGGATAAGGTACTAAAACGTTTTAGTATGGAAAACTCGAAAAAGGGAGAACTACCGATACAGAGTAATGCCAAATTGAGTAAGACTCAAAGTCCGAGTACAGAAGCCGAGATAGCTGAGATGAGCCGAGTACCTTACGCTTCCGCAGTTGGCTCAATCATGTATGCTATGACTTGTACTTGCCCTGATGTGGCCTTTGCTTTGAGCATGGTCAGTAGATATCAAGGGAACCCAGGCAGAGCTCATTGGATTGCGGTCAAGAATATACTTAAGTACCTTCGGAGGACCAAGGAATGGTTTTTAGTCCTTGGAGGGAGTGATGACTTAAAGGGACAACTACCGTTCGCAATTGGGTTGGGTCTTTACCCTTAATGGAGGAGTAGTGACTTGGAAATGTTCCAAGAAAGAGACCGTAGCTGATTCAACGTGCGAATCAGAGTACATTGCAGCGAGCAAAGCATCAAAGGAGGAGATGTGGTTAAAGAACTTCATTGGTGATCTTGGAGTTGTGCCTACCATAAAGGAGCTTATGGAAATTTTCTGTGATAATGAAGGAGTGGTTGCCTTGACCAAGGAACCGAGGGATCATGGTAGATCTTGGCATATCGACAGAAAATATCACTTTATTAGACATCGAGTAGAAGAAAGACACCTCGTAGTAAAGAGGGTATCGTCAGAGGGTAACCCGGCAGATCCGCTTATGAAGGGACTGAGTAGGGTTAAGCATTTGCAGCACGCTAGGAGCATTGGACTGAGAGACGATATTAGTTTAGATTAGATAGTTTTGGAAACATGTAATAGATAAATGTAATTGACATTTGATGATTAAATAAAGGAGTATTATTTATAAGTAAAGCTACTGTCTTATGTTAATTGTTTAACTATTGTTTCACTTTGCATGTTTTGACTTCCTGAATAATTGAGTTATTAAGAATAATCGAATTATTCGAATGGTCCACAATCGTTCATATGTTGGAAGTAGGTATGAATGAAGATGGTCATGAATTGGTGTGTAGATTGTCTAAAAGGTATTAGACACAACAAAGGTTTTCTGCAACGTTCATGAGTGCTTATGAACAAGTTTTGAGCATTGGAATAAACCCGCCCTTGCTGGAATCACTTTATGGAATGTGACGCAAGTGATCGCAAGACAATAATATCATATGGTCTTAAAACCAAGATATAAGGTTTATTGTTTGTTAATTGGTTGTGCATTGACAATGCGAAACCGCATCAGTAAATTGATGTCATAAAACACATTGTTGTGTGTAGTTGATTAGTAAATAGTAAATGCATATAAGTCGAAGTTTATCTGTTACTTTTATCCTAAGAGGGTAAAAGCGTTATCAGGGCCCCTTGATGATTTGATTTGACTTATGTACCGGGCCCGGTCAGGACTGAATTGATGTGTTCAATTAAGTTCTATGTCAAATGAATCTGAGATCGAGAAACCAACTGCTGGACAATAAGTTCCATGAGATTGTCCACACAATATCTAAACAGAGGACTGTACGATCCCTTATCTAAAGGACAAGATACTAATAAGATCAGAGTTTGATAGCGTCTTTGAGAGCTACGATTGCTAATCGAATTGTGTTTTCATATATAGTTACTAGACTTATCCAAGTGGGAGACTATTGGATTAGTGTCTAAGGCTGTAACTATATTTGGTAAGTACTTGACCCGGTTGTGCATGGTCCTTTTGGGTTGCCTTCACCTTAGCAACTTGACATGATGATTTGTAAAGAGAGAAGAGATATTATTGTTAATATGTTATGAGAGTAATATATTAAAAGAATAATAATGTTATTTGATTGATATAAGTAATAAATTAATTAAGAATTAATTTGATGGCTTAAAGAGATTAATTGAATAAAGGGGCATAAACTGTCAAATGTGTGATAGTTGTGTTTTGGGTTATGTATCCTTATGGATATAAGGGTGGATGGATTTTAGGGTTGGGAAACCTTAAAATCGTCCAAGCCTAATATCTAGGAGGATCTTTGGATTGCTTAGGGCCTAAGTTATTCAATTAGGGTTAAGGGTGAAACCCTAGTAGCTCATAGTATAAATAGATCCCTTGGGTGAGGGAAATCGGCATTCATGTAAGGCAAGAAACCCTAGAGCCGATTTCTTACCCTCTCTCTCTCTCTCAAGATCATCCTCTTGCTATTTGGTGTTTGTAAGCCATTAGAGGAGTGACAATTGTGACTCTAAGCTCCAAGAACAAGAAGTTTCATGCAACCAACTTAAGGTATCATTCTAAATCTGTTTTATATATGATATGATTCAATTGTTTACACTAGATCTAGAATTATAAGCCTTGGATACATTGCATGTTCAATTAGAGAAACCTAGATCTAAGCATTAGAGTTTGCATGTGCACATAGGAAAGTTCTTATGGCTCAAATCCATCATAACCGGAGGGTCTTATGTGTTTACTTGCGTTATTCGTTTTGTCTGTGTGATATATATGCTATATTATGTGTTACTGAGACTGGACCGGAGGGTCCAATGAGTCGTGTGACCGGAGGGTCCACATTGAGACCGGACTGGAGGGTCCAATAAGATGTGAGATCGGAGGGTCCACACTGAGACCGAATTGGAGGGTCCAACGAGTCGTGAAACTGAAGGGTCATCACTAAGACCGGGCCGGAGGGTCCAACGAGCTATAGCCATGAGAGGCTTATTATTTGTGTATGTGATATTTTGGGGAACTCACTAAGCTTCATGCTTACCGTGTTATGTGATATGTGATTTAGGTATTTCTCAGAGTTGAAGGAAGCACTGAATTGATTGTACACACCAGAGAAAGAGTTATGTTTTGAGGATCCTGGTTTATTAATTAAACAATTATGAAGTTATGTTTTGTAAACTTAATAAATGCGATTTTGTGAAATGTGTTATGAGAATTATGTGATTTTAAAATGAAAAATTTGTTTGAAAATTTACGTCGTTACAAGTTGGTATCAGAGCTTTGGTTTGAGGGATTCAGATGCACCTTCGGGTGTGTTTGGACTCAAACTGGGGATTTGAGAAAATTTTTCAAAAGAGAAATTTTTTTTCTAAAATGAGAAAGATTTTAAGAGAAAACGAGTTGGAGCAGTGTGTACAATCAGCCAGAGCCCGAATGGTGATTTCCTAAAATACCTTTAATTTTGTGTTATGAAACATTTATGAGATATTTTATGAGATATTATGCATGCTAGAGAGTACAATAGGTATTTCATATTTTAGGGATAGAGTTGCCTGAATTGTGATGCCTTAGCCTAGGAGTTGCTGTTATTTGTGATTTGCTTTTGAGTGTGAGCTGAGTAAGAGTATTTAGCAGAGATCACCTAGAGAGGGTTTTTGAGTTGAGAGAAAATCTAGGAGAGATATCTAGATGAGCATTGGAGGAGCCTACTGAGGGAGTAGTCAGATACCTACGTGGGGTAGAGTTGCTTGAGTTCGGTGATACCTCTTGAGTATGAGTAGAGCAAGTGGAGTAATAACCTAGAGTGGTTTTACATGTTGGTAGAGATTATTCGATGCCCAAATGCTGCTTGCTTTGTGATTTGAGGAACTCTTGATGATGGGACTCAGCTACTAAGTGAATATGACGATATTCAGGAGGTAGATCGCTGGCATCATAAAGAGTTCTTCAGTAGCTGATGGCAGAGAAGTGAGAGAACCTAGGGAGTGACCTTAGTCAGCTGAGTGCACTGATAGAGGAGAGTATTTGCTGGGGAGTGACCAGGTTTAACGGGGTTGGTGATCGAGAAGGTTAAGCAGTTATTTAGGAAATCTGGGACAATCCGTGTGGAAAGTATGGGTAGATGTAGCAGGTAGTATGGGCCCGTACTACTGAAAGCAGAGGACCCATACTCGAAACAGGGAGAATTCCAGAGGTTCTAAGTAGCAAATTGAGAGGTGATAACATGGTTCGAGTACCATGATTCGTAGCAAACTGAGAGGTGATAACATGGTTCGAGTACCATGATTTGTAGCAGATTGGGAGGTGATCACATGGTCTGAGTACCATGATTCGTGGCGGTTAGTGCTTAAGAGTTTACTAGTTATCCCGTTGTGATTGATTTAACTGAGAGCAGATATGATAGAGTGTGGGGCTAGAGGGCCATGTCGAACGAGTTTCAATGGAGCACACCTTGAAAAGGAAATTGAGTTAGTTCCGAGAGATTTTTGGTGAGATGCCAGTTGAATTCGCAAGACTCAGGGATGAGTAGAGATGATGCTTATTAAGGGATCACGGTCTGAGTTGAGCATTCGACCGATAGACGAGACGTCACCTTCTGTGACAAGAGTTCCATTGTCCCATTTTCCTGGGAGAAGCAAAAGAGATAACGAGCTTCCGGTTTCAGAGTTTGGAGGTAAACCCCGTGAGGTAGCATAGAGTTGCAACCTTTCCATCAAAGTATTTTGGGCGGTATGTTTGCTGCAAGGTATTTCTTATACCATGAGAGAGTCATTGTGGGGCTAAAATGGATGAGAACAAGGAGGTGACTTATTGAAGGAGGCATACTTTTGCAGTAGTTTCGGGTGATCAAGAGGGGTATATCGGGGTGGTGACTCTCGTTGTTTGCATTGTGTATCGACTGTGAGTGTAACATCCCAAATTTCGAGACCAAAAATTTCATTTTTGAATTAATATTATAAAGCATTTTACCAAACATTGTCAATAAAACAACACATTACAAAATCATAATGTTGTGTCTCAGCCCATGACGTCAAAAGTAATGAAAATCAGAGTACAATCCCAGAAACCCAATGTGGAAACCATGTGTGTGTGATGCGTTGCTACACCGCCGACTCCTTCCCCTTCGACGAAGAGGTACCTGAAACCAAACCAAAAACTATAAGCACGAAGCTTAGCGAGTTCCCCCATCATACCAGATATCATATAATATCGTCGATATCTTTCAACCGGTAACTGCCATCGGTATCTTTCAACCGGTAACTAACATAGGTATCTTTCAACCAGTAACCGCCATCGGTATCTTTCAACCGCTAACTGCTATCAGTATCTTTCAACCGGTAACTGCCATCAGTATCTTTCAACCGGTAACCGGGGACTATTTCACCCCTACCACTAGCATAATGTAAACATACAGTTAGGCATATCGGGTGCTAACCTACCCCTCGGTCCTAACAACCTTTTCCAGGGAAAGACTATTCCTTGTCACTACCACTGACACATATATCATATCACGCATGCATATCTCATAACCAAATCACATAACCAAACCAAGATAATCATCACAAAGACAACTATCTACTAATTACCCTTGTTGGTGGGTCGGAATTGTGGCCTTAGATCCACCCCTACTAGAAGGTAACTCACCTCGATGTCATGTACTGTATGAACCGTCCTCTGCGCGAAGATCAACTCTCCTCGACTCCTCAATCCCTACACAACAATTCTCAAGTCATCAAACATAACATGCAACCCTAACCAGGGTCAATACCATAACCAGTCAAAGTCAACATCCAATTGACCTGAATCGTCGAGTTGGCCCGCCATCTCGCCGAGTCCATACTCCACTAACCCGATACAAACTCGAAACCACTCATCGAGTCTAGCGAGAACTCGTCGAGTTTTCCTTCATTCAAACCATCAGGACCATCTCCATCCGACTCGCCGAGTTCTTCCTTCAACTCGGCGAGTTCATCTCCCTCATAAGAATGTGTCCAATCTATGACTCACTGAGTTGTAGAACAACTCATCGAGTCCTTCTTCAAAGGTTGGGAGATTGCCTTGGACTCACCGAGTCTGATCATACACTCATCAAGTCCCATGATTCCCAGGTCCCTTTACAAGTCTAAACATTTACGGGACTTCCTTCCCGAACCACTGGTCCAACCCCAGAAAGGATTTAGTGGTCATTAGACACCGACTCGCCGAGTTCCGAGAACAACTCATCGAGTCCCTTCTTGATCCTTACTATACAGTCGATTTAAATGGGTCTTAACATGTAAAAATCATAGATCTGGCCTCCTAATGTCCATTTTATACGTAAAGTTACAAACTTGGTGCACATGCATGGGGTTTTTGGCTCAGAAATCCATAAAAGGTGCTCTACAATGTGCATGGGGTTCTCATGGCCATAGAGTTGGCACCTTTATGCCATGAGACCCCTCCAATGACTCAGATCTGAAAGTAGAACCCCATGAATCACTTCACAAATCCGGAAATGGCTTAGAAAGCCCTAAATTCACCAAAAATCTAAGCCCTAAAGATGAACAACCAAATGGAAGACCAAAACAGGGGGCATTTACCTTGGTTGAGCTGAAGATGGAATAAGATCTCTGGATCTACAAGCCCCAACTCGAATTTCCAAGCTTCTCCCTTCCTTTCAAGCTTCTCAACCACCCAAAAGCACCAAAAATGGGCTTAGATCACTCAAAGAGGCTAGGGTTTCGATAAGAGGTGTTCTGGGAGCATAAGGGACAACAGGGGCTGCAATAAGGCGTTTAAATAGGGTGTAAACCCTCAAATTTAAGGTTTCACTCAAACAACACCTACTCGCCGAGTCAGCCTCCGACTCGTCGAGTAGGTCACTTAAACTTCCCGCAGAACCCGTCTCTAATTGAAGAGTTGGGCAACCAACTTGTCGAGTCCAGAGAGAAATACATAAAATTCTTGAATTAAAGACATACCAGGAATCGGGTGTTATAGTGAGAGTGAGGTCTCTTACTTTTATGATGATTTCCGCGATGGGAGGCTGGTTGAGGAATTAGAGATGAGGTGCGTGATAGTGTATTATTTACAGACTGAGAGTCAGGACTAACTCGGGATAGTTGGGGTATTTGGTGGTGTGTTGGTCTGAGGCTTCGAGATGACTAGAGGCGGTCATGTTGGGAGGATTTTGAGATTTTTGTCTGAGTTATGGGATATTTAGAGTTGCTTGGTTCCATTGGGAAGATCATTGAAGTGATTATGTGGTACATTCAAGAGTCAAGTGTGATATACCTGGTGAAATAGTCTATGGAGTAGATTGTTGGTATGCCAATTGGTGATGGTTCGAACCCTGAGTGGGGGAGAACAAAGTATTCTATTAAGAGGATCGGCGATCCGTTCAAGTGCGGTTATAGAACTTGTTATGGAAATCTGCAGTGCAGACACATGAGACCTAGGTTGTTAGTGGATGAGGCGAGATGATGTATATGTATGTGTTTAAGAAAGGATGAGTGAATTCATGGCAGGTGGTCGTTGTTCAGAAAATTTATTATGATCAAGGATTTTTTGGGTTGAAAATGCTGAGTTCGAGGCAGTTGGGTAGCTGAGATTAGCAGGTATAGGTATAGATTGTGATCTATACTCTAGGAGGGGCATCAGTTGAATTGTCAACCATTTGCAGAGTCGGTATGAGTAGAATTGTATAGGTGGCGATCAGTAGAGGGTGAAGCTTTGGGCTTTTGTCAACGTGTTTTTAGTCGTTGACGATTCCTCCGTGTTTCGATTTGGGAGATAGGAATATTTCGAGGTTTCGAGTTGCGTAAGTGGAAGATCAGTGGTTGAGGCAAGACATCGGGAGATGCTGTGATGGTGTACCGAGGCACCCGAGGGATTTTTGTTCCAGTGGGAACCCATCAGTTACTTGTCGCTAGAGTGGGACCGTCTAAGGGTGTATCTGTGCTGAGACCAGTGCCTTGCCTACGAGAACTTACATCAAGAGTGGTGATGCATAAGCTGGGTGGGTGTAAGCACCTATCTATGTCGAGCTGCGGAGCGTGAGTTGGTGAACTCAGTATAGTGATGACTTGATGATGAGATCATGGAATGATAAGAGAGCAAGTGGTCTAGGTGGGTGTAATCGCTTGGGATTAGCAGGAGAAACCATGGAGTGAGCCCATGGTGAGTTTGAGGAGAGGGTGTCATGATACTGCAGGGAGCCGTAGTATTCATTGGATAGCAGGAGAGTGTTGTGATACTGCGGGGAGCCGTAGTATTCGCTATTCGGACGAGAGAGTGTTGTGATACTGCAGGGAGCTGTAGTATTCACTGTATAGTGGGATAGTGTTGTGATACTGCGGGGAGCCGTGGTATTCACTATTCAACGAGAGAGTGTCGTGATACTGCAGGGAGCCGTAGTATTGATTGGATAGCGGGAGGGTGTTGTGATACCGTGGGGAGCCGTAGTATTCTCTATTCAGCGAGAGAGTGTTGTGATACTGCGGGGAGCCGTAGCATTCACGAGTCAGTGAGAGAGTGTTGTGATGTTGCGGGGAGCCGTAGCATTCACGAGTTAGTGAGAGGGTGTCGTAAGACCGCTGGGAGCTGCAACCCTACTAGTCTGAGTATGACGCAGAGGAGTTCTTAGGCTTGGGTAGCCTTACCACTTGAGTCATCGGGAACTTGGTTGGCGAACCAAGGGTGAGACTGGGGTCTTCGCGACAGTCGAGAATTGATATATCCCGGGTTGAGAAGGGATTATCGTAATCAGAAGGAGTTGAAGAGATGGTGTGTGCGTAAATTCGTGAATTTTGGGTCATGAGTTGAGTACCAGATTAGAAATGAGTACTTCCAGTTTTGCTGTTGAGTCAGACTCTCGAGATGAGTTGGGTCCATTCGTGTATTGAGTAAGCGAGATGAGGTTTCAGATTTGTAAATGGGTTTCATTTTGAGGGGTATTGATCACCATCGGATGTCTCAGACCGGGGTGGGTCAGTTTTCATTGGTATGGGAAGAACTGCGAGACACATGGAACCAGCAGATGGTAGATGATAGAGGTTGGAGGCGAGAGGACCTCGGAGGGGGTTGTAGCATTCACTTGGGGTGAAACTAACTTCGTGACTAGTGTGTCACAATGAGCCGATATAGTTTGTGAGAAGGAAGTCGGTAAGTCATTTTATTAGGTGTGCAATGAGTAAACTTTGGAGGTTCAACTATTGGGTCGGAGTTGACCCGGTGCTCAGTGTTGGATGGGACATTGAGATAAACCGGGGCTTATGATTAAGAGTGTTAGAGGGTCATTTTGAGTTGATTTGATAGCTTTCTTGTGCCTAAGGATAGAGTTTTGAGGATCATTCCTCCAGAAGGGTTCTGATAGTTGTTCAGGCGGTGGGTCTTTAGTGGGATATGACCTTTCCGTTCCTCATGAGTTCGATCGGGATCGATTAAAGAATCAGAGTTGGTGGGGGTGCTCTTAGAGTTAGTTAATCGATGAGCGATTAACATTATATTTTGCGAGGATGCTCTAGCAGGGAGACACACCACTAGAGTTTTCAAGTTATAGAGAGTCAGATCGAGCACCGCAGCGGCAGATAGACCTGTCCTTAGAGGAAGATAGTTGTGTGGTAAGAGATTCTTTCGGTGGTGCTTTTCGGGTTGTTGTGTTCGAACTTTGTGATGTTGAGGAGTGATTTCAAGGGCGAAATCTAATTCAAGTGGGGGAGAATTGTAACATCCGTACTCCCAGGTATATTATTCATGAGTTTAATATTGAAGTTTATTTAGAGACTCGACGAGTTGTGAGTCCAACTCGTCGAGTAGAGTTGTGTTGACCGCGTGGGATTAATGATTGCACTCGTCGAGTAAGAGAGCCGACTCACTGAGTTGGTGCTGGGCAGAGAAAACCTAATTTCCCGGGGCTGGGGGCCTATATAAGAGAACTTATGCCTCATTTCTGCCCTCCCCGTCTGCCTAACCTTCCTGTGTAAAACCCTAAACATGTGTAGTGAGCTAAGAGGGTCTTAGAAGCTAAAATTGGAGTAAAATAGTGCACCTCTTGAGTAGATGAGAAGATTATCCTCCAAGGAAGCAAAAGAATTAGTTGTATCTAGTGTATCTTCATGCAAGGGCTGTAATGGGAGGTAAAAGCTTGCACCTTTCTTATTTATTTGCCTAGATCTCATGACCATCGAAGATTAGGGTTTCTTCCAACTTTTAGTGGGACTTCGAGCATATAGAGTTATCATGTGGCCTAAACCTCATATCTGGACCTTGTGAGGTCCCTAGACCCCAAAGGTCCCAACTTTATTCATCCACATGGGGATTTTTGTGCTTAAAACCTTATGAGAGCATGCTTTGGTATGTTAGAGAAAAATTACCATGCATAAATGTAAAGATCGAAGCTTTACATGACAACTGAGTCTTGAGATGCTAGATCTAGTGTTTGGAGTGGTAGATCTGCTTAGAATCGTCTGAATGGGGAATGAGTTTGCATGGACTCGCCGAGTCGATGAGCCGACTTGATGAGTCGGTGAGGGTTTGTTCCGATGAGCTTGATTATGCGATAAATCGGCGAGTTGGGTGTCAAATCGACGAGCTGAGTTGGACCTTCACGAGACTTCCGAGGAAATCGAGCGGACTCGATGAGTCGCATAGGTGCACTCGGCGTGTCGGGTCAAACATGGACTGTTGTCTCGAGTTTGAATTTTGTTGACTTTAGGGTTTGGTCAAACATGAGTAATGGAGACCATGGAGGGGTAAAATGGTCTTTTATCCACTTCAAGAGTTAGAGAGAGAAAGAATAACCTTTGGTTATTAGAGTCGTGAACATAGTATTAATTGGAGATATTTATCCTTTGTGTTAGGCAGAGGCTAGTTCGAGAATCGATTATGAGGTTAATTGCTTGCGAGCTTGCGAGGTGAGTCTCATAACTATACTTACCATGAGTGGTATCTATGAGTAACCGGAGGGTCTTATGTGTTTACTTGAGTTATGAATTTTGTCTATGTGACATATATGCTATATTATGTGTTACTGAGACTGGACCGGAGGGTCCAACGAGCCGTGAGATCGGAGGGTCCACACTAAGACCGGACTGGAGGGTCCAACGAGTCGTGAGACCGGAGGGTCCACACTAAGACCGGACTGGAGGGTCCATCGAGTCGTGAGACCAAAGGGTCTTCACTGATACCGGACCGGAGGGTCCACGCTGAGACCGGACTGGAGGGTCCAGCGAGTCGTGAGACCGAAGGGTCTTCACTGAGACCGGACCGGAGGGTCCAATGAACTATAGCCATGAGAAGCTTATTATTTGTGTATGTGATATTTTGGGGAAGTCTCTATGCTTCATGCTTACCATGCTATGTGATATGTGTTTCAGGTATTTCTCAGAGTTGCAGGAAGGCACATAATTGATTGTACACACCAGATAAAGAGTTGTGTTTTGAGGATCCTGGTTTATTAATTAAACAATTATGAAGTTATGTTTTGTAAATTTAATAAATGTGATTTTGTGAAATGTGTTATGCGAATTATATGCTTTTAAAATGAAAATTTTGTTTGAAAATTTACGTTGTTACACACCGCGAAAACTGCGATTTCAAATAGCAGCCTGTGACCTCTATTGAAAATGAATGGATGAAAATGACAATATACAAAATGCAAAATCGATAGGTAAAAATAAGATTTTAAAAAGTAGAGGGGTATAAAATTTCATTTTACAAAATAATGGTCAATAGAAAAAAACCCATAGAAGAAAAACATTTAAAATGGAAAAGTAAAAAAAGTGAAAGGGATAAAAACTAAAAGAAGAGCCAACGACATTAGTTTTTAGAATATATATAATGTTTTTATACATATTTAGTCCTTGTGACCATTTTCTTCAAATTTTGATCGCGACATCCTACGTGGGACAATCATTAATAATGTGTCTTCATCCGTGCATTTTCATTTATATCAGTAACATAATTCACAAATTGGTCAGATAATGATGGTGGCATAGTTTTCTCCCAACATAAGATGTATTCGGTTGTGATGGGTATTTGTAACATCCTAAAACTATGACCCACAAATTTCATTTTTACTTTAATAAAATAGTATTCCAAAACATCGTCAATACATATCCAAATAAAATAAGTGTATCAACATCATCACAAAATCAGAGTATAACATAAAAGCGGAATCCATGTGGTGTGTACAATGCAGTCAACTTGAGCTCTTCCCCTTAGAACCGGAAGTACCTGAAACATAAACATAAAACTATAAGTACAAAGCTTAGAGAGTTCCCCAAACTACCCCATACCATACATGATAAATCACATACTCGGCCCCCGTCCTCCTTCAGGCCCAGCTCGGTATACATATATGTTGTTCTTAGGCCTCGCCTGACATCGGGCCCTAACCATTATACACATACCATATATATCACATAATCATACTAACACATACAATGATCACCAAACAATAGAATAAGATTCGGTCATCGGGCCTCGCTGGACATCGAGCCCCGCCCGGTATACATAGCGACACATAACACATGCAAGGGTCATGCTGACTCCTAGCATCCTAACATAAACAATAAGGGTTGGCATTGGTGCTTTAGACCTCCTAAACCCAGTAAGGAAACTCACCTCAATCGACAGATAAAAGATCCTACACTCGCTACTGCTGCAAACCGACAAATCCCCGAGCTATCAATACCAAACAACATCCAATCAATAAGTGGATTCCAAATCCATAGCTATAAGTCCAAACCTACAATCCAAAAAGGCCCAAAATCCATTTATCCATTCAAGTCCCATACTTATCCTAATTTTCCAAATGGGGCCCAAACCCTTACCTGGGTCTTACCATAAAGCCCAATAATTTTCATAGTCCAAAACAACTCTTCTCAGATGGCCCAACAAGAACCCAAATACCCAAGCCCAAAAGGAAGGCCCAATTTGAAGTCCAGAGTGCAAAACCCCATATGACAGAGTACGCGGGGCGTACTCAGTTGTACACTAAGCGTACTCACTATATGGCTTGTATGCCGTGCGTACAGACTTGTACGCCCAACGTACTCACCTATTAAGCCATAATTCTCATTAAGCACTTAATGATTAAGTCCAGAAGTCCAAACCATAGATCCGAGTCCCAAAAGACGTCTATAACCATAAAGTCACTAACTTGTGACTTTGCATGCCCCCAAGAGGATCCAACTTCAAGATATGGCATTCTAATTACAACAAATGAACACAATCTCATGCATGGATGATTCTAAACCCTAAAGGTGCCAACTTTTATGGACCTTGAACCTCAAAAACACCAAGAGTGGCAACTCAAAGTTCCTGGAGTGGTATCAAACCACTAGATCTCATCCATGGGGCCAAAATGGGTCCAAAACTCATATATATATATATATATATATATATATATATATATATATATATATATATATAGATCTAAGTCATAAATGAACAAGATCATAGCTTTTTACCTCAAGTAAGTTGGAAATGAAGTAGAGAACCAGAATCCACAAGCTCTTCTTGATTAACAATCTTGCACTAAGCCCCTTCTTCTTGGTTATGGACCAAAACACTCCCAAAATGGACACAATGAGCTCAAACACAAATGAGAGGTTTAGGGTTTCGTGTATAAGGCTTTAAGGTTGGTGGAGGCTGAGAAATCAGGGTTTCATGAGCCCTTAATGTGTTTATATAGTGTCCAACCCTGAAATTAGTGTTTTCATTAGTTGCCACGTACGCCCCGCATACGTGTACGAATGCCTATTCCCTCCTCACATGAGTACACTAAGCGTACCATGTGGTACGCCCCTCATATTCACTTCACAGCTTGTACACCAAGTGTGCCATTTGGTATGCCCCGTGTACTACACAAGGGTCAAAATGAAACTTTTAAAATACATAAGGGGAAATATTGAAACATAGCAGGTTGAAGTGTTACAATATTATAGGTTACAATAAAACATAAAAACAAGACAACAGAATCTTAAAACTATTAGTGGGCACATGCAAGCTATAGATCTATGATATTTTCTCATT
The DNA here is from genome assembly GCF_051521515.1 of Lactuca serriola. Lineage (NCBI taxonomy): Eukaryota > Viridiplantae > Streptophyta > Magnoliopsida > Asterales > Asteraceae > Lactuca > Lactuca serriola. Next base: position 173,433,113 of record NC_136414.1, read on the forward strand.
ATAACAGCATACTATAAACAAACCGATCTAATCTACCAATATGAAAAAAAAAAATAATAAGATTAGTAACACTCCTTTTAGTATAATCGAATATACTAACTCCTTTGATCTTCAATAGCTCATGGAAAGCAAACGTCAAAAGTATGAACGTCTTTAATGGCTCATAATCAATACCCTAGAACCCTATATATCAGAAGGAGAGAGGATGAAAAAAGTGAAATTCAGATTTAAATTTCTTGGAATCATTAGCCACAAACATAAGATGCCAGGGGGTCCTATTTATAGCTAGTATATCACAAGGATAAACCCTAATTTGAATAATTAGATATCAGATATAATCTACTCAAGGCGGTTATCCTTATCAGCTTTAGGAGGCTTCCAGAAACCCTAAAAGCCTTCCCAAAACCGTCCGTACTTTGGAGAGTTCTAGAATTGCATTTCTTGCTTAATTTTTGAACCATTACAAGTCAATGCCTACACCTTTAATTAATTCTAATTAGTCTCAAAGTACTTCCAAATTAATTTTATTAATAATTAATTAATTCCAACTATTTCTAATTAACTAATTAATCATATGATATATTAACACATCCTTTTATCTCTCTCCTAAAGTCATTTCTAGGTATTTATAGTTATTGAGGGCTGATGCGACCTTGCTCTGATTTCTTCCGTGAACTTCTCTCGATCGTCTAACTAACACTGCAAGATCACAAGAATAGAGGCCGTCAGCCGCTTCCCGGGAGGAGCTCCCGGAAGAACACTCCGACGATCAAGTTAGAGGGTATTTTAGGGTTTGTGTGAGTATTCTCTCTAGAAAGCTTGGAGAACTTACCTCGCAGGTCTGAGAGCACATCCTTTTATACCTAGCACTCCTGCCTGAGCCGTACCAGACATGATCGCTTTTGGGGAGACAGGATCAGAGGCGCTGATTGGAGGGTCATGCACCTTCAGCCGTTAGAGCAATCTCATTGGCTCAGACGATAATGCTCTGATCCTACTGCTTGTCCTCTGACCGTATCTTTTGTCGTGGAGTCAGGAGCGCCTCTTGGCGGGCGCGATCCTTTCGCCTGTGTGCTTCGCTCCCGGGGATGCCAGCGGGCGCTGAGCCTGCCGGGCTGATCTTAGTTGGCGTGCCCGGCTGTTGGGCTAGACGCGATTCTGCTGTGCTGCCCTAGGCACGCCATCAAGTCCCCCAGTCCAGTAGCCATAGCGTTGCAGCGCTAGTTACTGTTGGATTAATGTCTAAGTCCATAACTATAATTGGTAAGACTTGACCCGACCCGGCATGGTCCATTTGGGTTGCATGGCATTATGCACTTGGATAGACTATAATGAGAGAAATAACACTTAAGGTTGATTAATATATTATAAGTTCTAATATATTAATAGGATTATTTAATTAGTATTGATCAAGAATTAATCTAGAATTAATTAAGTGATCGAAAGAAGACTAATTAAATATATGGGTTGATTGTGTAAATCATCCATACTTGTATAGTGGGCTAATGCTCCATGGATAATCAAGTTGGGCTAAAACCCATAGGATGGTCCATGGATGCTCCATGGTGTATTTGAACCCATGGATCCAAGGCAAAGGAAGGCCATGACAATTAGGGTTTACCCTAATTGTAGCAACTATATAAGATCATATTCTTTGGGAAAAATTGGCCACTATGAAAATAAGTAAAGGGCTAGCCGATTTTAGGAGTGTTCAAGTTTCTCTCAAGTTATTCCAAGTGTATTTGGTGCTGTGTGAACCATTTAAGGTGTCACACTTGAGGCACTAGGCACTCAAGCTTCATGAAGACATTCTACATCAAAGAGGTATGTATTCTATCTTGTTATATTCATTATTTTGTATGCTAGATTAGGATAATACCTTGGATGTTCATAATTGCATGTATAATAGAGAAAATGTAGATCCAAGGTATTTAGGGTTGCATGTACACTTAGGAGTGTTAGAATGCTCAAAACCCAACAGTGGTATCAGAGACTAGGCTTGTTTTCTTGTAATACTTGCAAAAGTAGCTGAAAAAATCGAGTTTTGATGCTGTCTGCATAGCAGACTCGCCGAGTCCAAGGCAAAATGCATCCAACTCTCCGAGTTGGTTTGTGCACTCGACGAGTTGGACCCACTGACAGCATATATTCAATTATTTTGGTTGGAATTGGACTAGGAACATTACCCTAAGATGTTTTTGGACTTATAAACTTGTTTTTGATGTGGTAATGTTCATGCTAATCCAATTTCTAAGATAATTGTCATAATTTCAAGATTTGTATTAGTTTGTATGTTCATGCTAATTTCTTGAAGACTGATGATTTGGATTATCTTGTTCTTAGATTAATAGAAAAGGTGTGTGAAATAGTTGATTTCAATCCATTTTAATCTAAGAGTTGATTCCAAAGTGTGTTTTTGTAACTTGTCCTCAAGTTATATGAAAGTCACATTTAAGAATCATAAAACTCATAAAAGTTGGCAAAGGTTACAAAATGAAGAGTCTAGTTCTAATTAAATGGTTTTATGACTCCATAACTTGTCCTCAAGTTATGGAGGTTCAAGAGTCTCTTCATTAAATAATAAATAAAAAAAAGTGTAACCTTAATTAGTTCCATAAGTTACAATAAAAAAAGATTTTTTTTTATTAATTAGTTTAAAGTCTTCCATAACTTGTCCTCAAGTTATGAAACTCAAAGAGTTTTTAATTAAAACTAATTTAAACTCATAAGTTATGGAATTAATTAGTTTTGAATAGTTTCAAAACTTACCCTCAACTTTTGGAATTTGAAAAAGTTTTCTCTTATGAATACTTTAATTCCAAGTTAAGCCCTTAGAATTTTAAAAGTTAAAATTCAACCCTTATACTTTATAATATTATAAGTTAATAATATATATATGTATATATATATATATATATATATATATATATGTATGTATGTATAAGAGCAAGTCGTCTTACCATTAGTAGGCCTCATTCACGAAGCCGGTCTAAGGGGGTATAAGGTTACTGCCTATAAAATGACAGTTTAATGGGTGTCCACTCCCACCCACCGTTTCCTTGACCGGTGGAGGGTCGTTAGCCGAACGGGTAGGACAAGGACTAGAATTCTCCCTTCATTAAAAGTATTCATGATAAATACTAAGTAACTAAACCTTTTATAAATACCTAATCTTAGTTACTTAGGAAAATGTGTATAAGGTGCTAATCCATGAAATTACACTTTGCACTTTGTTTAAGTCGGTTAGTGGAGCGTGTGTGGTTAACCAGCACACTAACTCGTATTTAATTAGGTAGGCAAAGGGTAACTTAATGTTTATCATAGTATCGATGGAGCGTGTGTGGTTAACCGACACATCGATTGAGGGGTAAACACTTAAGGGTACCAAGTATATTTGCATGGTTATTCACACCTTGTTTTGTGATCCTCGGCATCCCAGTCACAAAACCTGAAGGACACACTTGAGATTGAAACATGCCATTGAAAAGTTCAATGAATCTCAAAAGATCTAGGAGTTTCAAATCCAATTAAAACCTAATAATACATTTCGTTTATCTTGGTGGAAATTGGTGAATCATCATTCACCTACCTTCAAATATTTTATAGCTTGGATTACGGCATCCCTCTTCTAAGTTATAAAATCATTTGTTGGGTCCTAGCCTTAATATTTCATATTGGGTGTCATATTAAGGACTTTAGATCAACTATCTTGAATATCTCCGAAAAGATGTTTGGTTTAGACATTTATGATCCACCCAAATCTCTTGAAACAAGCTTTCCTAAATGAAGATGATGTCCCATGGAAATCATACTTCTTTCACCTCCTCCAATTATTCTCCATAACCCACAAGTTCTTGAAAAGTTTAATGTCACTCAAGCCCTATTGGCAAGTAAAGGTCTATGTGTGGTCACATCTTGGAGATGTAGTCACATATTGACAAGCCGGGAGAGTTGGGTGTCAAAGTCTTGAGAAAGTTGGTGGCTCAATCACTTTCTAAGTCACATAGTGAGTTCTTTTGGGGCACCTATGAAATAGACTATGACAAGACCCTTAATGATCTTATCTATTTGCTAAGATCAACTTCCTAAAACTTTATGGACATTGACAATGATGACATTGGATATCCAGTATAGCTCTCTCTTCCCAATGGAAAGGGATCGGCCATAGTCAAATCGGTTGACCAAATGGTAAAGAGAGAGGCTAAGTCTGAGATAGTCCTATTATCAAGGGTCCATTGCCAAAGGAAGGGGCATTGGTTGCGAAGCTGCCAAATTTACCTGAAAGATCATAAGGCTGGTAAAGTCAATAAATTTTACTCTACTTCAGGTAAAGTCCACTATCTAACTCTGTTAAGTTTCTATTCTGAGATTCTTGATACATGATGTGACTGGGTCACATGTTGATGTTTTAAGAATCAAAGAAAAGTGAAGAAACTTAAAGAAAGAATATGTTGAATCTGATCGCGTAGATGGATTTCTATCACATAGTTTGAAGATCGGATTCTTGAGCTACTTCTTAGGAGTTATGATATATTGCTTAGGAACAGATAACAACATAGGTTTCTTGCTCTTTTGCATTGTAAGGGTAGTTTTTCCGCAAAGTTTTAAAATAAAAGAAATTTTTTTAATTTTATTTATTTTAAAATATCCTTACAATGGCACTTGTGGAAAAGAAGTGTTGTGTATATGATTCCATTAATAGAAAGAGTGGAAATATGAAATCGATTCTTTCATTTGTGGTAATGTCTAAATTTACCAAATAAAGAAAGATCATCATCACCCAAGTTTCAATTGGACCGAAACTTGGAATCATGCAAGTTGTACAGCATGATGAATAAGAATTTTTCAACTTTGGAAAATTAAGACTAGTTCCTTGTTCACATGTATATGTGAAGTCAAGTGAAGGACTAAGGGATTGAGTACACATTCTTGTGCACTGGTCAAGTCAACCACAAAAGATCGATAAGATTATTCGTCATAATTTACTAAAGCTCAGTAAATATGGTTACACTTACAAGCTTAAGTGTAATTCTGAAACATTGGAAAAATTTCAATGTATGACAGAGCGAATAAGAAGAATCAAATTAGGCAAAAGGATAAAAGTTTCTCAAATCTGAAAAGATGGGAGAGTACTTTAGTATCATGTCATATGATCATCTTAACGATTAAGAGACCTTATCGCAATTCATTCCCTAAGTGCATTATGATAGCTAAGAAGAGCAGCTATGAATTGTTGAAGTGGTTAAATCAAGAATATGAGTCATATTTCATTCCATAACAATTCTTAGAGTCATACTCCAAGATTGTAACTTGAGTGACATGTCTTAAAGAAGGTTTAAAAAAACACTTGTCAAATGTAAGAGTAAAAGTTTTCTACTCTTGTACATTTGAAATTGGTAAGTTGTGATGTTTTGGATAAAATAAAGACCAACTAAGGCTAATTGTGTTAAGTGTCTGTCTTGATCAGAATCCACACTATCTCTTGAATTTTTGGCAAGATAGTCTTATATGTCAAGAGGATAGTGGGAGTCTTAAAGATCCTAAAAAGAAGTTCAAGATCTAATCAAGAATAAAAAAAACTATAGTTTCACACTAACACACGACGTGAGGTTTATAACCTATAGTGTTGACATTTCTGTGCCCATTCCAGTTAAGTCGGCTATACATTTGAGTTCTACATGTTCTCAATTGTTTGCATAGCTACTTGGAAACAATGGCAGGCCCTTGAGCTGCCAGGTGGCAAGAAGTAAAGATTGCACAAGTTCAATCCATATGAGTTAGGATTTGTCACTAACCTAGTCTTGTGATTATGGTTTTGACAAATTCACATGGATAGGAACACTTACACCATAAAATCTAAGTGTCATAAGGTTTATCTTCGATTCATGAAAATGATGGTAAGGAAACTCTTTCACTAAGTAGATTTTGAGTAGATAGCAATTGTGGGAATGATAAAAGGTCTAAACATTATGATTACGACATCCCTTTTCATAATTGTTTAGACACACCTATGATCTATCTGAGCCAAGGTGTATGATTTTGATAAAGTTTTATCAAAGCAATCTAGTATCAGAAATCTGAACTTTGGTAAGAAAGTCAATAAAGTATTGATTTCTAGAAGTCCAGCTGATTTCTGAGTACATGTCAAAGCTAATGGGAGTATAAGTGTTATTCTAATAATCATCATGTTAGTGGGAGCATGATAATTATGATAAAGGTTGCAAGTTAGCAATGTTAATTATAGAAAACAAAAGTTTCAATTCGTGAGGCTGCAGTGGTTGAAAAGGTTGTTTTGCTATAATTAAGGGAGAGGAAATTGTACCTCATTTCAATTCTAAAAGCATAGATTTAGATTTTAATCAAATTTAGTCAAGAATATATATGAATTTCATGTTGGAATGGCTCAACATAAGGAAATTCTATATATGGGTTCATTATTTGCGTTCTAAAATTCGATTATGATTACGACATCTCTTTTCATATTCTGAATTATGAGAACTTGGCAAATAGAAATGAAAATATTATAGCAAAAGACTGGTTTAGTCTTTATGTGAGAAATCATGAATCGTGTCCCATATGCTTCAGATATAGGATCGATTACATGTGCTATATTCATCCTGTCTAAAATTTTCCAGATGCCTGGGGCATTAAGAAGGGAAAAGGTCTAGAATTGGATATGACTAAAACAATTAAGCAATTGTCGAGGACAATCTAAGGTTTACCAAAGATTGGTTGCTCAGGGACAGTTGGAAGTATAGTGTTAATTGTTGGAAGGACCATATTGACATATTCTGAAAACAGGCAACTCTTGTTCAGAAGTGATAGTCAAAAAGGGAATGTGGAAATGATCCCATTGGTGGAAGTTGTTCAATAAGTCTGTATAAGATTAGGAAACTTAATGCAAGAAGGATGTTTCCAAGGAGTTGATCTCCTTTGGAATGCTCTGTAATGTTTGTTGTTAAATCTTTGTGACTTTGTGCATAATCATTACAAGAGAATCATTGTATATAAGTTGAGAATCTAACAGATTTAGATAAAATGGCATGAATTTGGAATTCCTGCATTTTCCATAAGAATTCGGGAGTGTGACTATAGAATCATTAAAAGTTTGGTCAACTGGTTTATTTCACAAAGTAAGGTTCATAGACAAACATAGTATGCATACTTGGTGTATGGCATTACTAGTGTTTAGAAAACATAGTGTACATGCTTGGAGCATGGGACAACTATTGTTTTAAATTCAAGAATAAAGTTGATAGCTGAAACAGTATACAATGAATAATGTGCAATCATATGGTGATAAATAAAAGGTGTTTTATTTATATTCATAAGTTCTGAGACCATATTAGATTCATTTACTCTTGTCTTTCACTTTGCATGTTTTGACTTCCATAATAACTAGGTTATTATTCCGGAATGACTAAGTTATTCAAACCATCCATAGTCGGTCATATGTTGGAAGTAGATATGAATCAAGACTGTCATGGGTTGGCTTGTAGAGGTCCAAGTTGGTGGACAAAGTTGTGCTACAACACTCATGAGTGCTCATAAGTTCTGAGTATTGGATTCAACCCGCGCTCATTTGAATCACTTCATGGATTTTATCACGAGTGATCATGAGATGATAATATCTTATATTCTTCAAACCTAGAGATATGAGTTGTTACTATGAGTTGATAGTACATTGATTGCACGAAAACGCATTGGTAACTCGATGTTATAAAACGTGTCTTTATGTATGATTCAACAAGTAGCAGAACAAGCCATATGAGTCGAAGTTCATCCATTCCGTTTACCTTTGGGATAAAAGTGATATCTGTGGGCCCCTCGATGATTTAATGATGACACATGTGAGTGCTTGGCCAAGCCAGGACTGATTTGATTTGTTCAATCAGTCAGTCATCATGAATCGGAAATCGGGAAACAACAAATGGACAGAGAGAATGATTGATAATCCATGTCTCAGTCCATTAGATATCCAGAATGGAGGAATATATGATCACTTATCTAATGGACAAGTCATTGACAAAGGTCAGAGTTCATCGGCAAGGTCAGAGTTCGACGGAAGCTTTTTAGAGCTACGATTGCCAGTCGGTTCTTGAAGTCATACTCACAATAATATTTTTAGACTTATCCAAGTGGGAGACTGTTGGATTAATGTCTAAGTCCATAACTATAATTGGTAAGACTTTGACCCGACCCAGCATGGTCCATTTGGGTTACATTGCATCATTCACTTGGATAGACTATAATGAGAGAAATAACACTTAAGGTTGATTAATATATTATAAGTTCTAATATATTAATAGGATTATTTAATTAGTATTGATCAAGAATTAATCTAGAATTAATTAAGTGATCAAAAGAAGACTAATTAAATATATGGGTTGATTGTGTAAATCCTCCATACTTTTGTATAGTGGGCTAATGCTCCATGGATAATCAAGTTGGGCTAAAACCCATAGGATGGTCCATGGATGCTCCATGGTGTATTTGAACCCATGGATCCAAGGAAATGGAAGGCCATGACAATTAGGGTTTACCCTAATTGTAGCAACTATATAAGATCATATTCTTTGGGAAAAATTGGCCACTATGAAAATAAGTAAAGGGCTAGCCGATTTTAGGAGTGTTCAAGTTTCTCTCAAGTTATTCCAAGTGTATTTGGTGTTGTGTGAACTATTTGAGGTGTCACACTTGAGGCACTAGGCACTCAAGCTTCATGAAGACATTCTACATCAAAGAGATATGTATTCTATCTTGTTATATTCATTATTTTGTATGCTAGATTAGGATAATACCTTGGATGTTCATAATTGCATGTATAATAGAGAAAACATAGATCCAAGGTATTTAGGGTTGCATGTACACTTAGGAGTGTTAGAATGCTCAAAACCCTACAGTTACGACGTTATGGGCTTAACTAACTAACGCGTGTCAGTTTTTCTTAATCCGCTACTCCGCCTTTAATGGCGACGTGACTGCGAGATATGACCGGCAGTTACGTCGTTATGCCATACATTTAAATGTCCCGCCTCTTCCACTTCCTTATTAAGGGTCTCTGCACAATTTCTCTTGCCTTATTTGTTCTTCTTTTCCCTTTTTACATTCATCTTCCATTTTCGTTCATGGCGAACCTTCCCGGAATCGTTTCGTCCACCGCCGAGTACCGTCAGTTGGCGATCACTTATGGTTTGTCTTCTTTGGAGGGTGTGGAGTTTCCCTCTCCTGTTTCTAGCATCTCTTCTCCTCCCCTTGGTAAGATTGGCGTTTATCTGAAAACCCTAAACGCCGGTATAATCTTTCCACTAACGGATTTCCAGGAGGAGGTCCTCCAGAAAGATGGTTGCAGCCTTCAGATGTTGACTCCCAACGTAGTTAACATAGTGGTTGCATTTAAAATGATCTGCCAGGCCAACGGGTACCTTCCGGATTACTTCGTCTTCAAGTTTTTCTTCCGGTTTTGTGTTATCGGAGATAAATGCACTTACTCGGTCCGGTGAGGGGGACACGTTTTAGTCCCCGACGGGCGTACCCCCAAAAAATGGCAGGATAAATGGTTGTGGGTGAATCAGGAGCTGGGTGGGAGTGGCCGCTATCGTGCCAATGTTTACGCCGATACCATCCCTAAACTCTTTCCCCACAACCAAGGTGTCGCCGACTACTTGAAGGGTGTGCAAGTATCCGCTAAAGATTACTCCGAGGCGCTTCTTTCTGGGGTGGGCATGAGTCCCTCTTGGAGGTGACGTGGCAAAATGACGGTGTTCTTCTCTGTCATTGATGGTGAGTGTTGTATCCCTTGGTTCCTTTTTGTCTCCCTATTGCTCCTCTGTTATTTATTTTGTTCTATTTTCCCTAGGTGCTGAGTCTTCTCTGTCTATGGATGAGGTGCTGTGAAAACATTATCGGGGCAAACTGGAGTTTCGCGAGGTGGATTTGCTCGATCGGCTTCCCCCGCCTCGCCGGTTGGATCAGCTTGCTCTAGCCACTGCCCCTCCCGTTCCTCCGGCAAGTTCATTGGCGTCTGAGGAGAATCCGTTGCATGCTCGCCCCATATCTGCTGTCATGCCCCTAGGTGGCGTTCCCTCCTCCTCCATGGAAGATAGTGAAGACAGAAAGGAGGGGATCATCGCTGATGTACGGCAGATGCAGGCGAAACGCAAAGCTGTACAGGCCATGGGTGAGTCGGTTACTGGCACGCCCACTGTTGCCAAATGGATACATACTAGGCGCAACTTTTCTCGCCTGTTGAGTTCTATGAGTTCCACACCGACCAGTGTGGTGGTGATCCCTGATGACGACGCGCAACAGTCCGAAGCGGTCGATAGGGCGACTGAACAACCTATGATTTCAGACTTCTCTTCTATTCCTTCTCCAAATGTTCCGTTTGCTCCTTCGAAGCTTTTCCCTGCACAAGGCTCTGGTGCCCCAGGACAAGCTGCAGTCTCCAAGGGTGGTGGTCCTGGAGATGGTGTCTCCGAATCTACCATTTTCATTCCACCCTAGGATGTTCGTAATGACTCTCGACTCTCTGTGCGCGAAAATGCTCTGGAATTTTCATAACATGCCTTTCCTCCGGCTACAGTTGGAGATATGGAGGCGATGGGTAACCCCGCCCTTGCTCACAATATGGCCTATGCTGCGGCGCAGGCCATGTTTTATCTTGTTGCAGGTTCCAGGCGCATCCATTCCCTTGGCGAGATGGAGACTGCACACGCCGCCTGTGGATCGCGTGTAGCGGGTCTGGAGTGCCGTTTGGTCGAGCTTGGTGATGATCTCTGTGTTTTTGAGAAGAAGTGCGAGTTGTTAGCTTCTCAAAAAAACGTCCTTGATGAAGCCAGAGTCGCGTTGGAGGCTAAGGTTGATTCCATCACGCAGATGAATGAGGGTTTGCTGATTCAGGTGGAGAGTCTCGAGCATGATGCCACTGATCGTGACAAGCTTGTATCGTCTCTTCAGACGGATGTGGATGCTTCTCATCGGGGCCTGGATTGGCTAGTGCGTATTGGTGTTTTTCGTATTGTTGATAAGCTGATTGAGCATCCCGATTTTACCAATGCCATAAGCCTTATCCGTCACGCTACATTTGTGGCTGGGGCTGAATCTCTTCAGAAGGCTTCTGTTGGTGGTGAGGGTGTGGGTGCCGCCTTGGCTGGTCCTATGGTTAGTGTAAATGATGCTATCTTGTCTTTTTCCAGTATGGATTATGCATCTTTGTTGGGTTTGGGGGAGTTAGGTATTGAGGGTCTTCGAGAGTTGTGCTCTTTTGGCGGTTCTGAGAGTACCCCAGAAAGTGTGGTGGGGTCGGGAGATTGTGCCGGTAGTTGGGGTTGGTGCGGGGGAAAATGCTAAAGATAGCGAGGCTGGTTGTGAAGGTGATCGCGAGATTAGAGCAGGCATTGGTGATGACAGTGTTAGTGAAGTGGCTGTGGTCGATGGGAAGGATATTGGTGAAGGTGCTCAGGCATCGTGTGCTACCCCTCCTGGGGTGTGAAAAAATTTCTTTGCTTTGTTGGTTTTAATGTTTTGTCTTTCGCAATGTTTGGACAAAAAATGTTTTATTTCTTGGATGTGTATTTTGTATGCTCTAAGCATTATCTCATTGTTGTTTTTTTTGCTTTGCTTATTGTTTGGCCTGCCTGTTTATCATTCATCGTCTGTAAGACGTGGCACTCTGACGTGCTATGCATTTCGTTTTGCCCATGCTTTCGTTGACACACTAAGTGTCAGTATTGGGTACTCTTGACACCCAACGATTTGAGCTTTGCATGTGAAAGCTCGGTCGTCATATATTAATACACTAAGTATCAAAGATCAGCAATTGCATTATCATTCTACTTTGACCGCAGAAAAAAATACACTAAGTATTAAACTCATGTCACTAAGCATGAATACATGTATTCTAAGTACTTTGGGATGTGCTACACTAAGCAACACATTGGTCGGCTGGGGTCGCGACCCTTCCTTCTCTGTTTAAAAGAAATACTTCTTCAAGTTCCTATCATTTCACCTTTTTGGAATTTGCTTTCCTTCCATTGTTTCTAACACGTATGCGCCATTCCTGCTTGCCTCTGCGACTCTATAAGGACCCTCCCAGGTTGGGCCCAACTTGCCTTGGGGTTGGGCTCGACTTGCCTCGTTTTTTCTTAAAACATATTCACCAACTCTAAACGCTTTTTCCTTTACTCTTTGGTCATAATACCTTTCTGTTGCATGCTTGTATGCGGCTTGGTGCATTCCAGATTTTTCACGCTTTTCCTCTAGGATGTCCAAACTTATCCTTAGGTTTTGAGCGTTGCTTTCCTCATCCTTGTTGGTCACCCTTAGTGTGCTCACTGCCACCTCCATGGGAAGCATGGCCTTTGTCCCGTACATCAGACTGAAGGGTGTTTCCTTCGTACTTGTTCGTGGTGTAGTTCTGTATGACCATAGTACCATCGGTATCTCCTCCGCCCAATTCCCTTTTGCCTTGCCCAACCTCTTCTTGATTCCATTCATAATGGTTCGATTGGACACATCTATCTGTCCGTTCGCTGGCGGGTGTCCTACCGATGTGAAACGTTGGTTTATTCCTTTTGTGGTGCACCACTCTCTTAATGGGTTCTCAGCGAATTGTAGGCCGTTATCACTAACAAGGACTTTAGGGGTGCCAAATCTTGTCATGATGTTCTTCCATACGAATTTTATCATGTGCCTCCCCGATATGCAAGCCAGTGACTCTGCTTCGATCCATTTTGTGAAGTAGTCTATGGCCACCACCATATACTTTAGCTTTCCTGGTGCTTCTGGGAATGGGCCCACTATATCTATGCCTCACTGGTAGAATGGCCATGGGCTGGATATGCTATGTAGCGGTTTCGGGGGGGCTCGCTTGGACAGGAGCGTAAGACTGGCACTCCCCACATTTCCTGGTCATTTCTATCGCATCTTGCTGTATCGTTGGCCAGTACACCCCCATATGCAACACCTTGCCCGTTAAAGCTCGCGCCCCTTCGTGTGTGCCTACCTGGCCTGAGTGTGCTTCTTGTAACATCTCTTTTCCTTTGGCTTGGTCCACACACTTTAGCCATAGGGCCGTAAACCCTTTCTTGTACAACTCCCCGTTAACCATTGCATACGAAGGCGCTTTTATACGTATCTTCCTAGCCTCCCCATGGTCATGTGGTAGCACCCCTCTCTGTAAGTACTCCCGGAACGGTGTCATCCACATGGGTCCGGCTGGGGCTAAGGCGTTCACCTGCTGCTCATTTATACTTCTTTCACGAAGTACCTCCACTAGGACCTTCTTCGACAGATGGTCGAAGCATGTGGATGCCAACTTACTTAAGGCATCGGCCCTTTTGTTTTCACTCCTAGGTATCTGCTTGATTGTGAACTGCTCGAATAGTCCTACCAATTGCTTTACCATATTTACATACTTTCCCATCCTTTGATCTCTCACCTCGAAGCTCCCATTGACTTGGTTTGCTGCTAGCCTCGACTCGGTTAGGGTTGTTATAGCTTTCGCGCCCATCTGCTTGGCTAGACGCAATACTGCGAGTAGCGCTTCGTACTCCGCTTCATTGTTTGACGTATGAAAACCAAAACGAAGGGCGTAGGTTACCTCTTCTCCTTTCGGGCTGGTCAGAATCAACCCCGCCCCTAAGCCTTCCCTACTGGATGCCCCATCCGTATACAAAGTCCATGAGCTGTTGTCAGCCGGGGCCTCCTCAACCGCCCACAATTTCTCTTTGGTTGGGTCCCCTCCGTCCGGAATTTCTAGTAAGAAGTCAGCTAGCGCTTGTCCCTTGATACTCGTCCTTGGATGGTAATTTATGTCGTGTTCTCCTAGTTCGATTGCCGAGTTCGCCAGTCGGCCTGACGTCTTCGGCTTGAGTAATATCTGTTTGATGGGGTAACTCGTGAGCACCTCGATCTAGTGTGCCTGAAAGTATCGTCTTAGTCGTCATGCCGCGTAGATGAGCGCCAGGACCAGCCTTTCTAACGTGGGATAGTTGAGTTTTGGTCATTGCAACGCCCTACTAATGAAGTATACCAATTTCTGTTCCCCTTCCCTTTCTACCGTCAGTACTGAAGATATTGCTTCGCCTGATGTCGAGAGATACACCTGTAGCGTCTCTCCAGGGATGGGGCTAGCCAGCGTGGGTAATTAATGTAGTGCTTCCTTGATTCTTTGGAGTGCCTTTTCTGCTTCATCCGTCCACTGGAAATTGCTTTTCTCAATACACCCCTTCAATGTGTGGAATAACGGCATGGCCTTGTCAGCGGATTTCGAAATGAACCTACTTAGGGCTGTGAGTTTTCCATTCAGACCCTGAGCATCTCTGAGGGAGCTCGGCGTCGGTGTCTCAATGAATTCGTCGACCTTAGTTGGGCTGGGCTGGATTCCTTGTCTGGTGATGTAGTACCCCAAGAACTGCCCTTCTTCTACCCCAAACGTACACTTGGCTGGGTTCAGCTTCATTTTTACCGCCTCTAGGGTTCGGAAAGTCTCCTCAATATCCTGTAACATTTTGCCTTCATGCGGGCTCTTGATCACCATGTCGTCCACATATACTTCGATGTTTCTCCCGATTTGCTTGGCAAATATTGAACCGACCAGGCGTTGATATGTGGCCCCTGTGTTCTTTAAACCGAAAGGCATCTTAGTGTAGCAAAATGTTCCGTGGTCCGTGTAGAAGGCTGTCTTCTCCTCATCTTCTTTGTTCATCAGAATCTCGTGGTACCCCTTATATGCGTCCAAAAAGCACTTTAGCTTGAATCCTTGTAACGATTCCACTTTCTGATCAATCTCCGGGAGAGGGTAACAATCTTTAGGGCACGCCTTATTTAAGTCTGAAAAGTCTATGCACATACCCCACGAACCGTCTTGCTTATAGACCATGACCGGGTTTGCGATCCATGTTGGAAATATTGCTTCTCGCACTATCCCGACTCCTGCCAGTTTGGCTACTTCTGCATTGATTGCCCTGTTACGGTCTCCTCCTCCCTGAACTCTTTTTTTTTGCTTAACCTCTTTTGCGCCTAGTTTAATTACGAGTTTATGCTCGATGACCTTCCTTTCTACTCCCACCATATCCGTAGGAGTCCATGCGAACACATGCTTGTATTGTTTAAGCAAGTCGACCAGCTCTCTTCTTGTGTGGATTGGGAGATCGCATCCAATGCTAACTGGCTGGTCAAGGTATCTTTCGTTGATCACCTACTTCCCTTTCACGGGGTCGTTTTTGGGCCTCTTGGTCTCCTTGGTTATTTCTGCCGGCTTCATAACTGTATAACATTGCAATTCTTTAGGTGGAGTGGCCAGCACAGTAGCCGCGCCCATTGGGGTATCGAATTTCATGATCCCATGCATGGTTGACGGTACTGCCCCTAGCTTTAAAAGAGCTGTTCTTCCCAGAATGATGTTGTGTTCCTGAATGTCGAATAACCACAAAATCTATCAAGGCGGTTTTCTTCCGCTGCTTGTCATGACTAGTAATGGTCAGGGGGAGGTGGATTGTGCCCAATGGCCATAGACTATGACCGGTGAACCCTACTAGCCTCCCAGACGTGGGTCGCAAGTTATCCTTCCCGCGGCTTGGGAGGAGCCAGAAGCAGTGTTCATATATGCTGTCCGCCGAACTCCCAGTGTCGACATAGACCCTATGTATAGTTACATCCCTGATGGAGGCTTGTATCACCAGCGGATTGTCACCCCTCCATCCCTCCGGTCAAGGGTCTTGTATGGAGAAAGTGAGTGTACGTGCTGAGGGTTTGGCGATCTCCTGCTCCTCCCATTGCTCTTCCCTACTTCTCTTACTTCGTATCATGAATATCTCCTTGGGCTGGGTTCCCTCACGAGGTGTGCCCTTGGTGTTTTCAGCGTCAAACTTGGTGCGTAGGCTTCGCGCTATCTCCACCAGATCTCCTTTGAGTTGCTTCTCCTCCATCTCTTTTTTTTTAACACCGATCAGTTGACCGTATCGTGAGTCTTACTTTTGTGATACTCACAGTATCGGTTCTTGGGTGATTTGGTCGGCTGCTGTTTTTCGGACACCGTGTATACTTCTGGGCGGCGACCCCGTCTGTCGTCTCTGAAAAACGGCCGAAAGCGTGTCGGCGGTCTTCTTGTTTGGCCATAGTGCCTATTTCCTCCCCGGAAATCCGTGTGACCCGGGTTGTGGTGTCTGGTCTCCATGGCATTCAAGTAGGCTTGCTTGGCTGCCTCGCCGTCCTCCTGCCGCAGATACTGCTCTACCATTTCCTTTAATTCAGCTCATGTTAAGGGCTTCTTTTTCCATGGGTTTTTGTGACAAAGGGCCTGTCAAGAGCCCTCATGTAAAGGCGCCGGCTATGAGCCCTTCATCGTGCCCTGGCACGTCCATTGTAGCATTTGTGAACCGTGTGAAATATTCTCGCACCGTTTCACCCTCTTTCTGTTTACAACCTATAATTGAATGAGAATCTCCCTTGTACTTACGCAGCTGCATGAAGTTGGTAAGGAAAAGGTACTTGAGTTGAGCAAAGTTCGAGATGCTGCCCGGTTGTAACGTCTTGAACCACGTGCCAGTGTTGCCGTCGAGGGTCATAGGGAAGTACGTGCACCAGAACTTCTCGTTAAGCTTCAACGACGTCATTGTCCACTCATACGTATCGATGTGGCTATCCGGGTCGGTGGTTCCGTTGTTTGTTTTGAGCATCGGGAGCTTTGTCGTTTTTGGTATTTCATAATCCAACAACTCTTTGACAAACAGAGACGTCACACTACGGGGAAAACATTCCTGGCCAGGAACCGTCGACGCTCTCTGTTGATACTGAGGGTTCATGCCATGTAATGGCGGTGTAAGATAGCCGGGACTTGGTCCGTAAAAGGGGTATGGCTGGAATGGCAGCTGGAGAGGATAACTGGTGGAGAAAGTGTGTGTAGGGGTTATAGGGTTGATCATCACCGACTGTTGTAGACCGCCGCTGACGGGGATCGTCGGTCTAGTCCATGTACTCGCCATCGGGTAGATAGGTGGTGAGTGATTTATCATGGTTTGTGCCAGTTGCGGTAAGGAGGTTGTTGAACTCTGTCCACCTGTCATCTGGAAGGACGATGGTGTCGCAAACAATGGTGAGATATTGAAAGCGTGGCTCAATGGAAACGTTGTTGGGTGGGCCTGTTGTGCCTGCTGCAACGGTGGTGCAAAGAATGGTGGCATCTGAAATTGTGTAGACGGGGGCGGCCCTACCGGAGTCGTTCCTTCCTGAGAGAGCGGTGGTTGTAGAACATTTCCGGTGATTACTATAGAACTTCTGTAACACCCGGATTCCCAGGTATATTATTTTGTTCCTTTGTTTTTGGAGGTTGGGAGGGGACTCGGCAAGTTGGTGTTTAGACACGCCGAGTATGGTCGCGGATTCTTATTCGGGTTCATAGCTGGACTCGACGAGTTCATGAGTGGACTCGGCGAGTCCACGCTGTTTAATGAAACCCTAATTTCCTGGGTTTGGGACCTATTTAAAGGCCCTTAGGGCCGTCATTTGCGGCTACCAAACCTCAGAGAGAAACCCTAAGAGATCTAGAGTGGTTGTGAGGAAGGAGAGGCCATTCTTGATCATTTTGTTGGTGTAATTGCTAGAAGGAGGTGACCAAGGCAAGAGGAGGCTGAAGGAGGTGCGATTCTAGTGACTTCAAAGTTCATAGACTTCATCTTGAGGTATTTATTCGGACCTTCGTCAAATTTGGTGTTGATTCTTAGAGTTAGGGTTTTCTAACCCCCTTTAGAGGATGGGTATGTGGAGCAATTGGTCCCCTCTCGAGTTTATGCTTTGGATCTGGACTCAAAGAGGTCCAGAGACCTTAACCCTTGGAGCTTTATGAGTTATTTTGGGAGCCATGAACTTAGGATGTTATTTTTGGGGCTAAATCACCAAGTGAGACCATCTAGATGTCATATGAGTGTCAAGGTTTGAACTTTACATGATTATCATGCTTGGGAAGGTCAGATCTATGGATTAAAGGAACAGATCTGACCTTAGGAGGTCTATGGAGTTTGTGCATGGCATGAACTCGTCGAGTCTAAAGATCAGACTCGGCGAGTAGGGTGAGGGTTGCCCGTAAATCACTCAGTGAGTAGACTTGCCGAGTTGGGGGAAATAACTCAGTGAGTTAGAAAGGGATTAGGGGATTGGAGTTCAAGGCGGAACTCGCCAAGTTGTTCTTAAGACTCGACGAGTTGAGTCGGGGTGACCCCGCGATTCATGCCAGGTGTGACTCGTCGAGCAAGGGGAGGAACTCGACGTGCCAAGCGGGACTAAAGAGTTAGTGGACACGTGTAGACTCGCCGAGTCGCCCAAGTGCACTTGACGAGTCGGGTCAAAGTTTGACCATTGACTTTTGTTGACTTTTAGGGTTTGGTCAACAATGTGGCCTTTGAGCTAAAAGAGGGGTAAAATGGTCTTTTGCCTAGAGAGGGTTGAGTCTAGTCCCGAGAGTTATATTTATGAGAATATTTACTTTATGTGTTTAGGCGGAGGCTAGATCATATTTCTACCGAGTCAGAGATTTACCGAGACATCTGAGGTGAGTCTTCTCACTATACTTTACCTAGTGTGGTAACAGAATTATGTGACCGAGTATGTTAGAGTTATATGCCAGGGTATTGCATGTTATTATGTGTTGTGATTTATTGTGATATGTGATATGCATGATTCAGAGTTTACAGAGTTAGGACCAGTGAGTCCACAAAGTTATGGGACCAAGAGGGTCCCACGAAGATATTTGACCGGAGGGTCAATAGAGTTACAGCCTTGAGTGGCTGATATGTGTTTATGTCGTATTTTGGGGAACTCACTAAGCAAATATGCTTACAGTGTTATCTGTGGTGTCTCAGGTACCAACGATGATCGCGGGAAGGCACCGGCATGACCCGTACACACGCACACTGGAGTTCATATGTTTTGATCTTGGGGTTTTGTATTAAGATAATGATGATACAATGTTTTAAAATGTGGATGTGAATGAAATTATATGGTTTTTAAAATGCGAAAAATTGTTTAAATTTTTACGGTGTTACAAGTTGGTACCAGAGCCTTGGTTTGAGGGATTCGGATGCATCTTCGGGCGTATCTGAACTCAAACTGAGGATTTGAGGAAAATTTTGATAATAAAGTAAAATTTTTGAAAAGAGTAAAAAGAGTTTTGAGACAAACAGAGCGGAGCCATGTGTACGATCAGCCAGCGCCCGAACGGTGATTTCCCAAAATACCCTTACAATAAGTGCTATCAGATATGTTATGTTATGCTATATGACGAATTATGATATGCATGCTAGAGTAGACTAGGTATTCTTATTAGGAATAGAGTGGCCTGATATATGATGCCTTAGTCTAGGGGTTTTGCTGCTAGAAATGTTTGAGAGTGTTTAGATAGCAGTGAGGTGCTTATGAGATATCTGCTAGTGAGTAGCACATGATTTAAGAGAGTAGAGTGCTTGGAAATTTGGGACACTGGGAGGAGGACTTGGAATGAGTGCTGATTCGGTGTGGTCGGTAGTATTGGGCCCGTACTACCGAAGGCACCGGGTCAGTGCGCAACCCAGGTAAGAATGCTTAGGGTACCAGAACCCAAGTAGGATTGGGGGTATCGAGTGTGTGCAAGCTCAAGCGAGCCCTTAATATCTTGTGTTGTATTTCAGAGAGGTATCATGGTGGGAACGCGCCACAGACCAGGGACTAGTGGAGGGGGTGTGAGCGACGAGGAGCTCCGCCAGATGATTCATGATGAGGTGGCTGCTGCCATCCGCGCTGAGATTCCAGAAATGTTCGGGTCTATCAAGACCAACCTGATAGAGACATTTAACAAGAGATACGCTGCTCTTTCTGATGCTGCTGTTACTGCGGCCACTGCAACTGTAGTTGCGGCTAGACCGCAGGGTGGTGATGCGTTGCTGTTTCGGGAGTTCAGCAACACAAAACCACCGGATTTTGATGGGACCCAGGAGCCGATTGCAGCGATAAGGTGGATTTCCGACATTGAGGGGTGTTTCTTTACTTGCTCATCTCCTGAGCATTTGAGAGTCCGGTTTGTGCTGAACCAGCTTTGCTTGGGAGCGAAGGATTGGTGGAAGTTTGTGACGGCGCATTATACGCCTGCTGAGCTTGCTGCAGTGACCTGGGAGAGGTTCATTGCTATGTTTCGAGACGAGTACGTTCCCCAGGTGGAGAGGGAGTGTTTGGCCCAAGAGTTTTTGACCCTCAAGCAGGGTACTGAGTCTGTCACAGTGATTACGAGGATGTTCCATGAGCGGGCGATGTTATGCCCAGAGCACGTGTCCTCTGAGCAGGGACGTATGAGCCGATATCTGAGCATTTTGAAGAGGGATATACAGGAGTTCATGGCGAACTCAACGTATCGGACATTTGCTGAGCTTCAGGAAAATGCCCGGAAGAGGGAGATATAGCTGGAGACTCAGGCTAGGGAGGAGGCTGAGTCTCAGGGGAGGGATCGGCGACCGGCGCAGTCTCAGCCAGCAGCCAAGCAGGCTAAGCCCGCTGATTCAAGATCTGGGAGTCAGAAGGGCTGCACTTGTGGCAAGTGCGGCAAGAGCCACGATGGGGTGTGCAGAGTGGGGTCTTGCTACAAATGTGGCAAGGAGGGGAATATGGCCAAGGATTGCCCCAAGGGGTTTGCAGTATGCTTTCACTGCAACCAGACCGGACACCGCAAGGCAGAGTGTCCACAGTTGCGAGGGGCAGCCTAGGGAGCACCTCATGGATCTGCCTTTGCTGCTATCAGAGCTACTGAGAGTCGGCCAGTGAAGGCCGAGGTACCAAAGGCACAAGGGAGAGCCTTTCAGTTGACTGCGGAGGAGGTTATTTGGGACTAGATTTGAGTTATGTACGTAAGTTCTTAATGGAATAAGCACTTAATGAGAATCATGGGAGCTAACCGAGTACGTTGCGCTTACCATGGGAGTAAGCTTGGCGTACTGGGTTGGACCCCCGTAAATTAGGAAGGGCACCCTCTACGTTGGGCGTAGATTTGGAGTATGTAGGGCATACTCATCCTGTGGAAGATTTTTGACTTTTTTACTTTGACCTTGACCATGGGTTTGACCAAGTTTGACTTAAGGGTATTTTTATGTAATTTGAAAAGTAGTTTGAGTTTGCGTCGTTGTTAACTGTATAAGTGATCTGTAGAGGCAGTATTTGGAGGAATGATCTGTCCAACTATTTTTCAGACTATGAGGTGAGTTTCTCCTCACTATACTCGTAGGTTGAGGGCAACAATGCCGACTCACTATCCTAGTATAGGATGTTGCTATGTTGTAGTGATCTGTTAGATCTGCATGATTATCTATTTGATGTTATGTGTTTTATCTATTTCATATGTCGACATAATGCGATTTGGGTTGAGGCTTTACTACTCTGTACGTAAGCCAACAGACTGAGGCATTTGAATGCGATGATTGATTGGGCCAAGCCATTCCAGTCTGATGACTAATTGGGTTAAAGTATTATAGTCCGATGACTGATTGGACCCGTTGCATGTTGGCATTGTAGTTCGATGACTGATTAGGCTGGGGTATTCCAGTCTGATGACCGATTAGACCCATTATATGTCTTATATGTCTTAATGTGTGTGGTATTTTGGGGGCACTCACTAAGCTTTGGCTTATAGTTTGATTTTATGGTCTCAGGTACTTCAGAGGACAAGGGAAATGCAAAGGCTTGATCGTGTTGCCCGACTGTCCTACCTGACTGATCCTTACTTGATAGATCTTGAAGTAGACTTTGAGACTATTGAGGAATCTAAAACCTTAGGACAATACTTCCATGAAGTATGAAATTAGACTAAGACTTAGGATTATATATATCTAGGTCTAATGGAAAAGGTGTAAGGCGAGCTCTGCTCGATTCACCAATCACCATGTAACATCTCAAAAATCACAACCAATTTAAACTTTTCAAAACAACCCATTTACTAATAAAAGTGTTTACAAAACCATTGTTTCCAAAATATTATTTAAAATCAGAGTCTATCAAGATCAACAAGATAAAATTAGGGTGTGCCCCATCATGCCTTCGCCTTACCATGGTCCTCTTAAGTACCTAATACCATAACCAAAAACTATAAGCCAAAGCTTAGTAAGTTCCCCCAAAGTACCACCACACAATACACATATCATATACAAACAAGCATGTTAGGTCCAATCAGTCATCAGAATGGAATACCCATGGTCCACAGCCATTGGGATGGATTACCCCTGGCCCAATCAATCAACGGACTGGAATGCCAACATACAACAGGTCCACTCAGTCATTGGACTAAAATACCAATACACAACGTGCCTGCTTAGTCATCGGAATAGAATACCCCTGGTATGTTGACTCACCCACATAGTAGTGAAGTCTCAACCCAACATAATATGTTGACATATAATAGATAACAAACATATTCAACAGACAGACAATCATGTAGCCAGAAATCACAGGTAGTCCTACAGATCTACCGATATATGTACATCAGCAACTAACATATAATCATATAGATCTATCCCATAATTCGCATATCATAAATCAATGTATCACAGGATATCAATCCAATGAGCCGACCTTGGTGCCTTCGACCCGTAAGTACAGTGTGGAAAACTCACCTCACAATCTGACGAATAGTTGATCAATACTTCGCTCTTAAATATAGGATCAACCCAAATCCTAAATATCAAAACATTATCCATTAATAATATTTTCCCTAAAATTCCCTTGGTTAAACTTGGTCAACAGTTATAAGTCCAGTCAACACCTATCTGAGTCACCCAGACGAGCCAACCTGACTGATCGACCCAGCCGAGTATGCTGGGCATACTCCTCTGTATGCGGGGGGTATTCAGTGGTCGACAAGATTATGGGATGCTGACCGCGTACACGCATCATACCACTTGGTACGCCCTGCGTACGCGCCCTGTTCATCCCTTTCTCCAATAAGAGTTTAATACTCCAAATCATCACATTTAAAGTTAAATCCAAAGCCAAAATACCCTCAAGATTCATATAGTTTCCAACTTTATGACATTGCATGCCCATTAAGTGCTTAATACATAAAATCTCAACATCTTAATGACTTAAGAGCTTCTATAGTTAGAATGGAGCAAAAGTAACCATCAAGACCACATTTTTATGACTTAAAACCCCTCCTAAGGTCTGAAAGGACGACTTATTGGGTCAAGAACATGCCATGATCAAGAATCACCATATTTGGGACGAAAAGTGTCTTAAAGGAAGAAATATCTAGATCTACAAGATGGAGTGATCAAGTTGTGAACTTTATACCTCCTGGAGGTTGCTAACAAGAAGATAATCTCATATCCAAGATGCTTCGAAGCTCCAAGTTCTTCTCACCACCTTCTTCTTCTTCAAGAACACCTCCAAAACACTCCAATGGGCTAAAAATACACCCTTCTCACTTAGGGTTTGCTTGGGGTTGTTTTTCAAAGAGGGAGGTTGATGAAGTAATGAGAAATGACGCTATAATGGTGCTTATATATGTAGCAAACCCTGAAAATTAGGGTTTGCAATTTCTTCATGTACACCCCACGTACAAGGTGTACGCCCAGCATACCAGCGCGTACCTTAGTACGCCTAGCATACACAACCTACGCTTGGTGTACGAATCCTGGTCAAAATTAGTATATTGACACTATGGGACAATCTAGCAACCTTCTTCAACCAAGGGTCAAGATGCAATATTATTCAAACACAGGGTTGAAATCGAAATAACCATGACATCGGGATGTTACACACCAGACACTTTGTTAAGTTAGTGCATACTTACTATTAAGTACATAACTATAAGAAAAGGTTTTGTTGTGTGTTCGTTGTATTTTCTGTGCTAATAATATAAGTATGGGTTAGTTATATTTGACTTGTAAAAGGTGTGTTGTTGGCAATAAGCTAGACATTAGATAGGCTCATTCTGGAGTAGGGTGTGGGATCAGATAACAGAGTGTTGTGTTCCTCCTATTTCTTGGATGACCATAAATGGTGGGTCTAGATCAGACAACCGGTAGGTATGTCTGGGTCATCGACTATGAATTTTTTCATCTCAATGGCATCCTCAAAGTTTTAAATAAATGAAATAACTTTTGCTATCTCATTAATGTTTTGTTTAACTATGAATTTCTGTATCTCAATTTTATAAAGCGTAAATAAAATGTTTTAATTGGTTCTGAAAATGGGGGATGTCACATAAGAGCTCATTCGATCCATTTTTATGGGGGTATCGATTAGGATCTCAAAGAGGATGATTTTGTTGCCCAAATGGTGCGAATAGAAACTAGAGATGGTGGGTTGTTAGGATGTTTATCGTCTCCACATGAAGGTAAGATTTCTCTATTTTGGTGAAATGTTTTATTAGAGTAGATTGGTTGAATTTATCAACCTATATCTTGATTACGATGTTAATGAGAGTGTTTAGGTGCTTTAATCAAGCTTATAAAGTGAGTTCCATGGTGAATTCAATGTATGTGAAGCTAAGGTTTGAAACCCTAACTAATTGATGCACTAGAGTAAGATTATGATGAATTTTACATTGTGGGATGCATAATTCATTAATTAGATGAGATTAAGAGTTAGAAAATGAAAAGTTAGATTAATGATCCATTAAGTGATCCATTTGTCCTTAAGAGTCGTTAAGCTCTTAATAGGCTAAGATAAGTATTAAGATACTTGTGTATGTGTATGATTAGGCCTAAAAGCAAAGAAGATGGATCCAAAATGCATTAATGGCAGCGAAGAGGGAAAAGGGGATAGTTAGTCTTCACTAACTGATAAGGTGAGTTAATACTCTCACTTTCTCTTTAGATTTATGTTATATATATATATATATATATATATATATATATATATATATATATATATATATATATGTTGTAGGTTGGGGCACTAAGTGAATGTCCTCAAGTAATGATATGAAGATAGATGAAGAATATTTTTGTGAGAGCATGTATTAATGCATGTACACATATTAAGAGTATGTAAAAGGTATACAAAAGATACCTGTAGCAGAGCATGCATGTATACAAAGAATATGTGGGTAAGATGAGAAGGGTATTTGCTAATACCCAACAAATAGAAGAAAGAGTTAGAAGATGATAAAGTGGAACTAGACATCGATAAATATTAAGTAATTAATAAGAGTAAATATGGTGTAGAATGGTATATGGTACTAGACATAGATAAAGATTAATTACTTAATGAGTTAATGTAACAATTTATAAAAATCGATAAGAGTTTGACGGTCAAATCACCACGAACCACTACGTGTTAATAACCAATTGTGTGTAAATTTATGTTTATAATGTATATTAAATATATTATATATATAATTTCTTTTAGAACATCTGAAACTGCTCAAACCATCTATCGTGAAGATTGAATAAAAAATCACCAAAAATTTAATTTATTTGTAACGTTAAAAATAAAAATTTTCATTGAGTGTGTGTGTGTGTGTATATATATATGTGTGTGTGTGTGTCTGTGTGTGTGAGTGTGTGTGTGTGTGGGTTAATAAAAAAACACTATATATATATATATATATATATATATATATATATATATAGAAGTAGGATCAAATGAGAACACCTAAAAGGTTGAGAACGCGAGAACACATCTGGGCCATTTAAATCATTAAATCTAAGGCTATTGTCGAACGAGCAATTTATGTGAAATTC